>NC_138557.1:17886270-18382942 GCF_964273705.1 Natrix helvetica
CTGCCTGCCAATGGCGGAGCCAGAGAAGGCAATGGGAAGCAACATTGGACACTACCGCTCGAGATGCAAAATAGGCCTCATTGAGAGTAGCATCAGAGGAAAACTCTAACGCTGCCACCAGTTAACGTCTTGGTGGAGACACATATCATAAGGAGCAAGCCTGGCCTGTAATTGCCTGAGCCATACTAGCGAAGTTCTGTTGAAGAACGAGGCTGCTGTAGCAACCTGCAACGCCCAGGCAGCTGCGTGGTGCGTTTTGCGAATGACCAGCTCGGCCTTACAGTCTTCAGCTTTGAAGCCTTCTGAAATTTCAGATGGGATCAAGGCTGGAGAGGCCAAGGCAGCAATTGGGGGGGTCCACCGTGGGGAATTGGAGAATCCCATCCAGTTCAGGGGTAGAGGTGTAGAGCCTCCTGTCCCCATTGCTAGGTGGGGAAACAGCAGTTGGTTGGGCCCATTGTTTTTGAACGTCTGAAAACAGCTTTGGAAAGGGAATGACATCCTGTTCCGGTACCTGCTCAGCGAACAAGCACTCTGTGAGATCCAGTCCTACCGCGGTACTGGCCTGCGTGGAAGTGCTGCCCAAATTGGTCGTTGCTTTGGCCTTGTATAGAAGAGATTTAAATAAAGCAGGCCGGAACAAGCCGGGAAATGCCTGCTTGTCCTGCACTAGGCCCTCGTCATCGGAGAGTTCCAGGTCTGCCACCCCTTCCTCCTCACCTAACACCGTTCACTGTAGACTGAGGGAAGCGGTGATGGGGGGGTCAGCCTGGGAATTAAGTTTCCCTAGCTGAGGTTGCAACCCTAGGCCTCTGGGCCCTGCAATGCAACTCCGCATCCACGCCCTGTGCGATGGCTGCTGAGATCATGTTTTGTAGTGCAGGGGGGTTAAACTCAGAACCTTCCTGAAGCCTCAGCCCAGCAGCTATGGGGGTAAACGTGGCTGTAGGCCTCGAACGTGTGGGCGTTGAAGCTGGCCTGGCCTCAGAAGGACTGGGGGGAGATTGGGGCCCCAATTCCCCTTTCTCAGTTGCCAGTTCTAGCGGGATAGGGAGGTCCGGAGACCAACTCTGTATTCCAGTCAAATGAATGGGAGAACCGGGTGAGGGGCCTTCAGCTACTAAAGCCAGAGGTGACCTGTTGGTGGCCACAGGGGCTTTTAATTTACCTTTGTCCTTGCGCTTGGCGACCTTAATCGGAGCCGTGGATGAAGCACAAGCCCTGTGACTAGCGGCCCTAGTGGTGGCTCTCCCCACCCTAGTACTGGCCCCAGTGGCCTCGGATTGCAGTGGGGAAGAGGTAGAAGCCCCAGCACTGCCTCTAGAGATGGAACAATCAGCCATAATTACTAACAAGGAGTTGAAAGGCTCAGTTCACGACCCAATATCAGAGGTGATTGTCGGGAAGCCGAATTGGAATGATTCTGAATACTTGCAAAGTATCCACATGCGCTGGAGCAGCGAGATGGCGAACCGACCTCCTCAGCTCCCAGAACAAGTCATTAGTGACGTAGGCGCCGTTTGGGCACAAAATGCTAAGCGCTGCCCTTCCAGCTGTTTCTCGGCGCTCAGAAGAGGTGGCGTCAAAAATGGCCACCGCAGCAGAGAGAAAATGGTGCGAAATCCAAATGTCGTCAAAATGGTGACCGCTTGCTACTAAGCGCTGTATGAGTTGCAACCGGCACAACCAAAGTCAACACGAAGGGAACAGCAGCGCCACAATCATGAGGCGACGAGTCACGTTGGGCCGATCGCACCCTCTAAGCGGATTGTGGCCGTTCAAACCAACGCAAGAGAGGCGAACCTACTCTCATTGCGGCACCCACGGGAGCGGAGAACGACAAATTGACTCACATCCGCGGCAGCTATCTGCTGCAATTCTTCCAATACACTAGTCCCCCTTGCCACGAGACCCTTAAGGGAAACCGCCGAAATACCAACGGGAACAATTACCCAGCGTAATTACTGCTCGTCGAAATGAGCAGACAACATGGCTCACACTTTCTTGAACCACAATTCAGTCCAAATGCATGAACTAAATCCAGACGAAATAAATCCAGAAGAACTAATTAAATAAAGAATAAATAAAGAATAAATAAAGAAATAAGTAAAGAAGGAGTAATTTGTCTAATGTCCTAGAAAAGAATTTTTTTTACATCTCTTTAGGCTGGACTGAGTTAAAAAACTGAATTACCCCAGTCAGAGGAGGCATGGTCAACAATTATGTAACTCAGTCTCTAGGCTAATGGACAAAGTTAACCCATGCTTGGATTCCCCAAGCAGCGCACAGAAGAAGATGGACCGAAGAGATGAGGTGTTTCGAGTCTATACAAGATATGCAGCAAGAAACGGTCTCCCTAGAGAAATTCATATAAGATTTACTAAGAAAGCAATTAAGACACAAATACTACAAAAGGCAAGAGACAAGAAACTGAAATATAAAGGCAAGGAGATTGTAGTTTTGAAACAAATACCAAGCAGAGTGAGAGAGATGAGAAGAGAATACCAATTCTTGACTAAAATTCTACTTTAAAAGGTGTTAATTATAGATGGCTGATTCCAGAAGGTATCAGAAAGATAATATGAGAATAATTTTAGACACTTTGGAATATTACGAGGCACCTCCTGAAAAACAAATGGCTTTGATGTTTTTAGATGCACAGAAAGACTTTGACAATGTGTGTTGGCTATTTATGTTGTTACAGCTGGAACAGCTGTAAGAAATTTACCCAAGTCATACAAACTATATACCACAAACAAACAGCAAAGATAATGATAAATTGAGAACTGACAGACTCTATTGAAATAAGGAAAGGGACAAGACAAGGCTGTCCACTATCTCCTTTGCTATTTGTCTTAACATTAGAAGTTTTAAACAGAAATATTAGAGAAGAAAAAGACATAAAAGGAATGAAAATTAAAAAGGAAGAATACAAATTGCAAGCATTTGCAGACTTCATCTTAGAGGATCCATTAGAAACTGCACCTAAATTGATACAGAAAATAGAGGAATATGGAAAAGTAGCAGGTTTGAAAATAAACAAAGACAAAACAAAGATTTTGACAAAGAATATGCTATTAAGACAAAAGGAAGAATTGGCGGAAGCTTTGAAGATCCAAGTCACGAATAAGGTCAAGTACTTGGGGATATATTTGACAGCAAGATGTAGTACACTTAAAGAGAACAATTACCATAAATTTAAACAGCAGATTGTAACAGATTTGACAAAATGGGAAAATTTACAATTATCAATAATAGAGAGAATAGCTACAATCAAAATGAATATATTACCTAGAATTTTATATTTGTTCCAGACAATTCCAATTAGGTTAGGGAAAGATTATTTTGATCATTTAAACAAAATAATGTTGAAGTATTTGGCAGGGAAAGAAGGAAAGAATAAAATTAAAATTGTTACAAGATGCTAGAATAAGAGGAGGATTTGGCCTACCTAATTGGGAGTTATACTACCAGGCAACAAGCTTGATGTGGGTTAAGGAGTGGATAACATTAAGAAATTCTAGAATACTGACTGTAGAAGGACATGGTTTGCTGTTGGGATGGCACATACAAGGGAACTAAAACGCAAGGATATTTTAGAAGACATTATATACGTGAGGCTATTAAATTGGGAGAAGATTAAAAGGCAACATTATTTAAAAGTTCCAGTCTGGATATCAACTACTGAAGCATTTTCATATCCAATAACATACAAAAAGGAACACAGAGTTAGATATGGTGAAATATTTAATGCAAAGGGTGAACTTAAATCGATGCAAGAACTTGAACAGCAAGGTATAAAGATGAACTGGTTTTCATATGCGCAAATACATTCTAGATATGATAAAGATCTTAAAATGGAAGGTTTCCATGATAAAATGACTGAGCTAGATAAAATTTTGATAGGTTATGATGAAAAGGTAATTTAAAAACTGTATGGATTCTTATTAGAGGTTAAGTTAGAAGAAGAACAAGTTAAAGAATCCATGATTGCTTGGGAGAAAAAATTTGGGCGTGGGATAGACTTAGAGAATTGGCAGAAATTGTGGTCCCAAAATTATAAAATGACAATGTCAACAGCATATAAAGAAAATTTGTATAGGATGTTTTACAGGTGGCATCTATCCCCGATGAGAATAGCAAGAATGTTCAAGAATAAATCGGAAAAGTGTTGGAAATGTCATCAGATACCGGGTTCATATTATCATATGTGGTGGACTTATATAGAAGCTAAAAGATATTGGACTAAAATTCACACTTGGTTGGAAAAGATGATACAAAAACATATAGACTTTAAACCAGAAATCTTTTTGTTGGGAATTATACCGGAAACATACAATAGAGAATTGAAATACTTGATTGTAAATGTATTAACCGCAGCTAGAATTGTATTTGCTAAAAATTGGAAAAATGAGAAAATACCAACATAGGAGGAAGTTATCTATAAAATAATGGAATGTGCTGAAATGGGTAAATTGACATTTGAAATTAGAGAACAAAAAGATAAACAATTTTATAAGACATGGGATTTATTTTATCAATGGCTAGATAAAAAAACATGGAAATGAAAGATACTAGAGAATGCTATCAATACAAAAATAAAAGAATGATATTGAATATAATATAAAGATATTATTATTATTATTGGATAGATTGAAGATGATGTAATGAATTATTACAATATAAATGATCCCAACATTAAGTATAGCTTGTTGAAAGTAAAGGAATAAATAGTGATAGTCAAACAAATAACGTACATTGATAACATATATAAACATTTTGGATTTGATAACATGTGTTTTTATATAAATTGCAAGTAATGACTATGGAAAGGATGCACAAAAAAATTGCAACCAATCAACACACTGTATGTAATGAAAGATGGTTTTATGTTTTGTGTCTTGTTTGTCTGTTTAAAAAAATAAAAACTCTTTATAATAATTTTAAAAGGGGGGCGGAGATTGCCGGGCCACACCTCGAGAGCTCGGAGAGCTGCTGATGCCACCACTGAAAGGTGCTGCTGGGTAGGACGGCCAAGAGGATGGACATGAAGGGGGGGGGGGTGAAGAGGAGGCACCCCCTTAGCTGCAAGAACCAAGGCTTGGGGCCGGGAGGGACCAAGTTGAGAATGGCTTATCTGAGGGTGGGTCCTCAGCTGATGACCGAGTGGGATTCACTTAACACTGGCAACAGACATGGCCAGAACTGCCATTGCTGTGAGGGTCAATTGTGTGAGATGTCTTGCTTAACAACCACATTACTTAGCAACAGAGTTGTAAGTCACAGTTGTGGTTGAAAAATGAGGACTGTCTGCATAGCTTATTCAATAAACCATGCTTGAAAACATCATAGTTCAGTGCTTTGTGTACATCTGAACTCTCTTTCAGCTAACAAGACATCCTGGAAGGGGAAGGAGCCTAAACGTGAGCTTCGAGGTGGGGGTCCAATCCCACTGCCCACCCCCAAAGCACAGTTGCAACACAGTGCTGTCATTGTTACCAAAGCCTCTTAATTTTACAATGTGTACTTGGCAGCCCCACCAGAAAGGCAGCCACCCTTGACGTGACAACAGTCTCTCTGGCCCGAAGCAGGATTTGCTCTCTGTTTCCTGGGAAGGGGCTTAATCTCTGCGGTCACAGAGACTGGAGGTGAAACACGGAGTCCATACCTTCTCTATGATATCCAGCAAGCTGCTGAAGTGGTGGGTATTGCAACCTTCAGCCAAGTCCACCAGCAACTGGGTGGCCAGTTTGCGAACTTGGTGGTCTTTATCTTCCGGGACATGAGACAGCTGGGAGATGACCAGATTAATCAATTCCTCCTGCAATCAGAGATAATTTCCCACTGTAACTAAGGTGGGTGGATAGACAGGTTTCTATGCTGTCAGGCAAAACCATCAGGTTCAGGAGTCTTGGATTTTTAGGTCCTCAAGCAGCCACACGTCATCTGACCTCTAGGACCCACAATCTCTTCAACACACGCAACCATGAAAGACGCTGGGGAACGAGGGGAAGAGAGGTTGGGTGCAGAACTCCCCAGTCACTTAGGGGTCAGGAAAAGAAACTAAGGGAAGGATCTGCCCTAGAGGGAAGATTTTCTAGCTTGCAAGATTGATATCAGCCCTGTATTGTACAGGTAGTCCTTGATTTACGACAATTGAACTAAAAATTTCTGTTGCTAAGCTAGACTGTGGTCAAGTAAACTTTGTTCCATTTTATGACCTTTTATAACCAGTTGTTTTTTGACCAGTTGTTAAGTACATCAATGCAGATGTTAAGTTAGTAGCACACTAAATGAATCTGGCTCCCCCAGAAGATCAAGACATGTGATCACATGACCCCAAAACACTGCAAATATGAGTCAGTTGCCAAGCACCTGAATTTTGATCTTTGCTTCTGCCTTACTTTTTTGGTTTATAAACTATTGTTTTATCTTTCAGCAGTGTTAGTGAGCAATTGAGGCAATTTTGCAACTGTTAATATTACTCCTGATATTTTGAATTCAGCTGATTATCAAGATCTCTGAGCACTTCACAGTAAAAACGCAGTTTTCTATGATTTTTAAATGCTGAACTAGTCTTTATTAATTGTTGTTTCAATTTGTGATTTTAAAATTTGTGTTCTGCTGCTTTTACTGAATCCCACCTAACATACTAAAAATCAATAGACAAATAAGTAATCATTATAAATTCACCACCTTAAATAGGAATTTGAGAAATGCAAGCAGTGATAGGTGGGAGAAGAAAGAGAGCAGTGCATACATTCAAGGTTTCCAAAGGATCCAAGGATCACCTGATGGAAGCCAAAGAAGCAACTCACAGATGTTCCATTTCACTGCAGGAAAGCACTGAATCTAGGAGACACAGACAAGAAAGAGGCTGTGCAGCTTCCTCAGATAAAAACAGGCCTGTCCAGACCAACCGGATCAGAAGACGCATCTCTAGCTTGGCCAAACACGTGGTCAGTTTGAGCGTGAACACCATTGCTTCGATACAGAGAACAGTTTGCACACCAACTGCTTGTGCCTCTCTCCTCCGGCCCATTAACCACAAAGCCTGACGACCTCTCTGCATAATCAGAATAAGAGGGAGACTCACCTCATAAAGCTGCCTGTTGACACTCAGCACGAAAGACAAAACGTGCAAAACTTTTATGCGAACAGCACCCCGGCTCTCATTTCTAAGCAGAAAAGGAGGAGAAATAAGGTTGCTTTTCAAAAAGAGACCAAATCTACCCTGGCAACTCAAACTCTTATGTTGGCCAACGTTGCTCATCTTGTTAAATTACCAGCTAACTCAGGGAGTCATCTGACCCTTTAGCAGAAACCAATCTTTGGTTTATTCAGTGGTGATGAACTTCTGGGCCAATAGGACACGTTCCAATGATTTGTTATCCTAATTATAACACTTAACTTAAAACAATATAATAATTATAGAAATACTGCTACTAATAAAAACATGAATCAATATAAGTACATGTAGTTTTTTCATCAGAAGTTACTGTATTGCACTTATGAGATGGCTCGATTTTACAGCAATTTTTATGGCGGTCATTAAGCAAATCACTGTAGTCATTAAACAAACAATGTGGTCATTAAGCAAATCCAGTTTCCTCAATGGGCATTTTTACCACTTTTTGACAAAAAACAGCAAAAAAAAAAGGTCCCAGGTTGCAATCACGAGATCTCACTTTGACACCTGGCAACCGGCACACCTTTACAACCAATTGCCAAGTGCCCAAATTGTGACTACGTGACTTGAAAGGTGGAAGAGGCCTCAACATCCCTACTCCGATGTGGCGATGCAGCCACAAAAAGTTAAGCCATGTGACAGAACCTGAGGTCCAATGCAAGGTCCACAGACGTATCGGCTGCTCAAGTGTCCCAATCCTTGAGCAGCCACCTTCTCTTTCTAGGCCCTTTAACAAAAGAAGAGGCCACCATCACCAAGTCTCTCTAATTCCACTTTGGAATCATCTGAGCCAGGCAGACGTTTCTCCTAATATTTCTTCAGTTATAATACGTTGGTTGGTATCAAATCATTTAGAGCCAAGTGAAAGTAAGTTTGCTACTTCATCTATACATTCGGTATTCAAACTGAGATCAGGTTCAACACCCACCTACCTACCCTGCCTCCCCCAGTGAATGGAGCTCACAGCTACCCATTCTCCTCCCTCTCGATCCATGTGAGTGGCCTTGAGCTCCCAGGAGAGAGACGGGACGTTATTGCAATAAGTAGTATCAAAGATCAGAAAAGTATGATCACATGGGCTAGAGTCATAAATAGCTCTAAGCCATAAAGCCGTTCACAAACCACGGTGGTTGCATTCAGAAGGTGCAAACCATTATGAATGTGGGAGCTCAATCAGAGTCCCTTCCTGACATGGTCTCCAGCAGCTCTTTGCCACCCTCATCTCAGCATCCTCATCCGGCAAAGCCTGGAGAGAGAAGAGGTGATGTGGAGCCACGCGGCAGTTGTTGGTCCTACCTGAAGAACCTGTCCATTAATGCCTGCAGGTTCTGAATCCAGCCGTCCTTCGCAGGGTGGATGGACTGAGCTCGGTAGGTTATAAGATTCAGAACTGAAGATTCCTTTCAAAAGGCAAGAGAGAGGCAGCAGTGAGGGGGGAAAACGATACTGGAGTTCTGAATCATTTTCATTTTAACTCTCTTTTGCTTCTTATATAATTTTATATACAGTTTTTAGGTTTTAATATTTTACGTTTACACCAGCCAGAGTTCCTCTGTCAGAGATATGGGCATTTTCTAAATTTGATAAATTAAATAAAAATAGCCTCCTACCTTTTCCCAGTAAGATCCAAGCATTCTTGGACCACGTTTTGTTTCATATATGCAAATAATAATAATAATAATAATAATAATAATAATAATAATAATAATAATAATAATAATAATAATAATAATAATAATAATAATAATAATAATAATAATATGCAGACTCTGCAAAGAAGTTGATGAAACTGTTGACCACATACTCAGCTGCTGTAAAAAAATTGTGCAGATTGATTATAAATTGCGGCACAATTCAGTAGCACAAATGATCCACTGGAATTTGTGCAAAAATTATAATATTAAAACAACAACAAACTGGTGGGAACATAAGCCTGAAAAAGTCACCAAAAATCAGATGGTCAAGATTCTATGGGATTTTCGTATACAAACGGACAAAATACTGGCGCATAACACACCAGACATCACACTGGTTGAGAAAAAGAAGGTTACAATCATAAACATCGCAATACCAGGTGATAGCAGGGTCGAGGAGAAGGAACATGAAAAAATCGTGAAATACCAGGACCTAAAAATTGAAATTCAACTATTATGGCACAAACCAGCAGTGGTAATTCCAGTGGTAATCGGCACACTGGGTGCTATTCCAAAAGCACTGGAATTACATTTAAAACAGTTAAAACTTGACAAAATCACCATCAGTCAAATGCAAAAAGCTGCACTGCTTGGATCTGCACGTATATTACGAAAATACGTTACGACGTCCTAGGCCCCTGGGTGGGGCCCGACTAGTAATCAATGCCAAATCCGGCGAAACAACTGGCCGCTGTGATACAATCGAATAATCATCATCATCATCATCATCATCATCAGGATCATGCAGACCAATGTCATGGTTTAGAAGGGACGTGACTTAAACGGTGGTCTCTTCCAGTGGTAGTTAGAAATAAGGACATATTATCTGCCCTGCAGTTTGTAACTTAGATTTCTTTTTTAATTCATATGTAACATTAAAATGTGTTTTTTTCTAACTGAAGCACAGTTGTACATACAACTTCTTCACAAACATCAAACCAGTTTTGGGAGAATAAATAACATTTAAAATAATGGGCTTTATTGATCAGGATTGATTTAATCATGACTCAATTAATCAATTAACTCAGAGTTAATTGAACATTTCTGTCCGCAGCAATCTAAAACTAACAGAGTTATTAGTGCTTGTAACAGATGTTTGTGCTGGTAAGAATATCAACCTTGCTGTCAAGGAAAATCAAGCTTTTGATATTGGGTGCCATACCATCTGCACCAAGCAAAGAGGTGGTAAGGAATTAGGGGAACTAAGGCACAAAACAGGTTATATAGAAAGTAAACACAGGGTCAGTCCAAAAGGACTCAAATGTCTATACACCAACGCACAGAGTATGAGGAATACAAAGGGTGAATTAGAAATGCAAGTAAATAAGAGCAGATATGATATTGTTGCCATTATGGAAGCTTGGTAGGATAGAAAAATGTGGGTTAGACAGCATCAGCACCAGATCGATTTGTAACTGGCTGACCAACCGGGGTCAACATGTAGACCTCAATGGAGCTGCATCTACATGGAGGGAAGTGTGGCACCCCATGGCTCTGTTTTAGGCCCAGGACTCTTCAGCATCTTCATCCATGATTTGGATGAGAGGATAGATGAGGGAACTCATCAAATCTGCAGATACCAAGCTGGCAGGAATAGCCAACACTCCGAAAGATAGGCTTAAGATACAGAAGGATCTTGACAGACTTGAACGTTGGGCGCTATCTAACAAAATGAAATTCAAAAGTAAGGTTCTACATTTAGGCAAAAAAAACCTAAAGCAAAAGTATAGTATAGGTGGTTCCTGGCTCAACAGTAACAGAGGGATCATGGGAGTCCTAGTGGACAACCACTTAAATATGAGCCAGCCGTGTGCTGCAGCTGCCAAAAAAGCCAACAAAGTTCTAGGCTGCATTAACAGAGGGATGGAATCAAGATCACATGAAGCATTAATATCACTTTATAATGCCTTGGAAAGGCCACACCTAGAATACTGCATCCAATTGTCATCGACATGATATAAAAAAGATGTTGAGATTCTAGAAAGAGTGCAGAGAAGAGCATCAAAGATGATTAGAGGACTGGAGGCTAAAACATAAAGAATGGTTGTTGGAATTGGTTCTAGTTTAATGAAAAGAAGAACTAGGGATGACATGATAACAGTCTTCCAATATCTCAGGGGTTGCCACAAAGAAGAGGGAGTCAAGCTATTCTTCAAAGCAGGGTAGGACAAGAAACAATGGATGAAAACTAATCAAGGAGAGAAGCAACCTGGAATTAAGGAGAAACTTCCTAACAACCAGAACAATTAAGCAATGGAACAACTTGCCTCCAGAAGTTGTGAATGCTCCAACATTGGAAGTTTTAAAGAGATTGGGCAACCATTTGTCTGAAAGGGTATAGGGTTTCCTGCCTGAGACCTCCTTCCAACTGTTATTCTGCTCTGTTCTGTAAACCTGAAATCCTAGCTTATTTCTATTTTTCAAAATAAAATTCAAGTGCTCCTACCAATTATAAGAATGCCTCAAATCTGGTACTGGAAAAAGGAGGAGACTTATCTGAGGAAGCAGGATTTCCTTTGCTCTTTTTCTGTTAAAAAAGCCATGTTTGAAACAAACCACCCAGGTGAAAAAGACAGAACACCCTCTTTGAGTTCTTTGGTTTCATGTATCAGACAGAGTCAAAACCATCTGGCCCTTAGCAGTAGGTAAATACAACCTCAGATGAATAACACCACAATTTCACACAATTTTTCTCTGTGTATGGTCTGACTTCGGGGTTGCTGGGACAGCCACTCCTGGAAGACTGGCACTGCCCTGAATGTTTTCCCCTGGTGAATAATCTTCCTCTCTGGAGACCGGTGGACTTTAAATTATCTGGAAATGGCCTTTATAACCCTTCCCAAATTGATGGTCAGCACCAATTGCTTCTCTGGAAACCTTTTCTGATGTCTTCCCTCTTTGGCATTGTGTGAACAGCAAGCGCCTAAAACTTTGGCTTTTGTAGAGGTTGTCCCAATTGCTGATGCTCAGTTGATCAAGGGCCCCAGATTAGCAGCTCCTGGCTGCTACGTAGCCTCCTCGTACCTATGGAAGAAGTCAGGGTGGACTTAAGTTTTCCACACAGGGCTTCTCCACTTTCTTTTTGTAAAATAAATGATGCCGTGTTGTTCTTCATCTGAGGCTGAATTCACTTATTTTAAAGAACTGCTGAGGACCAGATGATTTGTACCATGTCCTGAGACATAAAACTACAGAACTTAAAAAAAAACTCTATAGAACTCCATGGATATAGAACTCAGAGGGTCCTCAATTTATGACCATAATTGAGACCAAAATTTATGTTGCTAAGCAAGACATTTGTTAAGTAATTTTTGCTCCATTTTACATTACATTACAGCATTAAAAATTAAAACCAAAATGTCCCATCCCAGAGCCAGTGAACTATTAAAAGCCTTATTAACTGGGATTCTAGATTGGATGAGAAAAAAACGGTGTTAGGTTGGTAACCCAGCTTCCCCATGGACTTTGCATGACAAAAAGTGATCATATGACTCAGGGACCCTGCAACCATCACAAATATGAACCAATTGCCAAGTGGATGAATTTTGATCACCTGACCATGGGGATGCTACAATGGTCATAGGTGTGAAAAATGGTCATAAGCACCATTAACTTTGAGCAGTCACAAAGTGAAGCTGGGGACTACCTGGCCGTTTTTTTCTCCATGGCTGTAGCAAAGCATTGCATGCTAATGCCATCCAAGACTCCTCAGCTGGCTTTGACCACTCCGAGGGCCTGGAAGGCCGTCTACAAGTGCATTGAATCAGCAACAGTGTGAAGGAGCCCTTTGGGGCCAAATCAGATGACTAGAAGGGATCGCGGGGGGGGGGGGGGGCATTTCCCACTGGAAACCTTACAGGCCTTCGGTCAGCACATCGCTCCACAAGTTCAAAGTATCTCTCTTTGGAGCCATGGAAGTCATTCTGGTCACACAGCTCCTCAACTGTGGTCAGCAAATCGTGGACAATGGACTTCAGTTCCTGGCTTTCCAAAGTCTAGAAGGCAGAAGGAAAAAAACCTCTTATTTCAACACACTACCTAGCGGCTGCTTCCATTAACCCCGCTGCCTAAGAATGGGAGGAAAATGCACATTCTTCCTAGCTACAGTTCATAACCCAAACGGTTAGACTTGAGACTCAGCTGATTTCCCCCTAGCAATTATTTAATCAAGAGCCTCTATTTCTGTGAGGGTTCCAGATGCAGGAACAGGCTCCGACTGCTGGACCTTCCAGAAAGAAGCAAACTTCCAGCTGGAAAGCAGGAAACAGACACATTTTCTGCCCTAAATTTAGAGCAGTCTCTGGAATCCTTGTGTTGTAATTGTTTACCTTCCTGCCAATAAATATTATTAATCTGAGTTTCTAGTGTTATTCTGTGGATTAACTACTCCAAATCTAGACAGCAAGAACAACCTTCAATCCACACACACCGGAAGTTCACAATTTGGTCAGCTGCATAGCAAACTCTGCTCCACCAGGAGGGCATCTAAAACAGGCAGGGCACCAACCTGCAGCTGCTCGACCAGCCGCTGCATGATATCCAAAAGGAGGTCCCAGGTGACTGCCTGGAGGTCCTTGCCGTATTTCTTGATCAGCCTTGTTATGGAGAGGACGATTTCATAAGACACGATGGCATTGGGGGCTGACATGGCCTAAAAGGAAAAGCCCCCGTCAAGGAAAGAGCTGGTGAGTAGAAGCAGCACTTGCACCCTCCCCAGAATGGCCCTTCTCCTCGTGGTGGAGGTACTCTTCTGCTGGGCTTAAGGAAAAACAGAGCACAAGGGATTTTTATACACGTGCCATTTTTACATTCTATTATTATGTGTAGCTGCTTTCATCAGAATTATTTAAATCCAAAAGCTGCATCGTTTTTGTATTTTTGTTGCCCAAAACCACCTAAAGTCTGGGAAGAAAGTGGTAGACATATTTTATAGTAAAATTAATAACAAATCTAAATAGTAAACAAATGCTAGTGTTGTGTAAGTAGGACCAAGAGAGGAATCCAGATGTTTATAGCTTCCTTAGATTTCTACTCACTCAGAGCTCTTATGAGGCTCCACATCTGGGATGGAAGCCACTCTGAAGCTCTGAAGAGCACCTTGTGTTTAGGGATCTCTGAATCTATCCCCTGCCCGGGTTCCCTTCTCCAGCATTCATCTGCTTGTTCCTCCACCTTCCCACCAAGGAGTTCAGAGATCTGTAAAAGATTCCCTTACCTAAATTGTATCCTAGTTGCTGATCTGCAAGTAGGCAAGGCAACTAATCCTCAACCAGAGTGAATATTTGGTGAACTTTGCATCTAAGCTGGGACTGGAATATCACCTGCTTTGCTATCAAGAACCCACGGCAGCCTTTGCAAGTGGGGAACTTTGGGAAGAGGTGGGCCAACCGCCATGAAGCCTCTGGCTTATGGTTGTGCTGCACTTGGAATTATTTGGAATCAAATCCAATACATCTGGAGGGCCCAGGTTTGGGGAGGCAACTCTACACTCTCCTGTTTCAAATCCTTTTCAGAGTCTCATGTTTACCTTCAGGAAAGAGGGCAGCACAGATGTTGGTGAATTTTTGAGAGATTGCAGTCTGTGTGCACCCCACAAGGCCATCCCCACAAAGAAGACAGCTCCCCTCAGGAGGACAGCATCTGCCATGTAGGTCCTGAAAACAGAGGACAGTGGGAAGCATCCCTAATCTTCCTCACAAAAGTCTGCAACAAAACAACAGGTCCCAGATTTTCTACATTTCCTACGTCAAGCTGAAACAACATTTCATTTTTTGTGGTGCCCAACCATCTCTCTGCGCTGACAAGGTGGTCCTTCAACGTGCCACAACTAAGGCTTGCTCCCATCCCTGAGAAAGACATGCAGCCACATACCTATCCTCCATGATCCGACACATGTTATAAATGGCACTATGACCCAGGTGAGTTCCCAACAGATTCCGCATGAGCTGAAGGACAAATAAGGGCTCTCTGTTAAGTGTACAGAATCCCAAGAATTGTACACAGAAAGTACTATACATTTTGCAATAAAGACATGAAGGAAGCACCAAGCCTGATGACGAATTCTCCAACAGAAATTTAATGAAGCTATAACATTTACATCAATAATGTGCTGTACGGTAGATAATTTGGCATAAAAGGTAACGGTAAAGGTTCCCCTCGCACATATGTGCTAGTCGTTTCCGGCTCTAGTGGGTGGTGCTCATCTCCATTTCAAAGCCAAAGAGCCAGCCCTCCCCAAAGACATCTCCGTGGTCATGTGGCCATAAACACCAGAGGCGCACGGTACACTGTCACCTTCCCACCAGAGGTGATCCCTGTTTTCTACTTGCATTTTCCCATGCTTTCCAACTGCTAGGTTGGCAGAAGCTGGGACAAGCAACCGGAGCTCACTCCGTTACGCGGCACTAGGGATTCGAACCACTGAACCACTGATCTTTCTGATTGACAAGCTCAGCATCTTAGCCACTGAGCCACTTAACTGAGCCCTTAACTTGGCATACTGTCTTCTAAAACATCACCCAAACATTTTCAATGCAAAATTCCTGCTCTTTAAAGCACAGATATGTGAAGTTGAATGTCAGATGTTTTTCTGGTGCAAAGCAGCCAGTAAAGGGCTGAACCCTGATCTGTAAGTGATCTGTAAAACCCGGGGGTGGAATCTTGGGGAAGAGCTGTGCTGGAAGAACTATGAGCGAAAGGCAGCCCTTCAAGCCTTCTACTTGCCAACCTGACAGCTGCAAAAAGAGCAGACAGAGATCCAGCCGTTCAGGTCCACCCTGCCTTACCCCAAATATTTTGTATGGAAGTTCTACTAGGGCATTAAGGAGGCAAAAGGAGGCCATCTGAAACCCATCCCTAGGAAACACCTGCTCCCATCCTAGATCTCAAAGCAACTTTCGCTGGAGAATAGAAGGATCTGGGCATGTTTGCCTGGAGATAAGAACATGACCAGATCAGAAGATTGCTTGGTTCGCAAATCTACATGACTGAATTTGCTGTTTGGGATTGAATTTGCTTTATTCAACTCAACCTACTTATAAAAATAGCACTAATCCTAAACAAAGCACGTTATGGCTTAGTGTAGGACATGAACCAGACCAGTATCCCAGGACTTGCTTAACTATCATACGTTAAATAAACCCACAACCCAAACAGATTCTGGCCTGGTTGATGGGTAAACCCAGCAGCAGATTCCTTAAGCCCCCCCTTTCCTCCCCAAAGAAAAAAAACCCCACCATGCTGCTGCTGCTGCTGCTGCTGAGCTTTTCTCCTGCTGCTCAGCTGCTTCCTGCTCGGAGCCCGGGAGAAAGGCCTCACCTTCCAGCAGGGCTCACAGAGCTCCTTCACATTGATGGTCCAGCACAAGGTGATGATGAACATGGGGAGGATTTCGGAAGGCAGGCAATTGTAGCACACCACGGCATCCAGCACCTGCAGGGAAACCTTGAGGGAAAAGATTGGGGCGAGGAGCTTTTTGTATTTCATTTCTATTCTATTTGTATTTCTATTACAAAAATACAGGCGACTGAAGCAAACCAGGCAGGTGATTGATAAAAAAAAGGTAGGGCCGAGGGAACAGCAAAGAAACCCAGCATTATCCTCGCCTGAGCAAAGGCTGCAGTGCATGCAGTTCGGACGTGGGCCCCTTCCCAGACCTCCACCCAAGGACACAAGCTGCCAGCCACAAAGTGACCCAGTGCGTGAAGAGCGGGGTACAAGCAGGCTTCCAACTGCCCCGCCAAGAGATGCTGGTGGGCAGACTGAATTCTGTGGCTGCAACAGCAACTTGCAGACAGGGAGCTTGATGGCAGGAGGAGGAGGAGGAGGAGGGATGGGTTGGAAGGTGTCGAGGGAGAAAGAAACAGACTCAAAGCCTCATTGTCCCAGCGCAGACCTTTTTATCCCACCCACGACATTTAAGTCACTGCTCACCTTAATGTCAATGGCAGAAGACGTCTGAATGCACAAGGCGCAAATCATGCTGAAGGGAAGGAAAATCTGGTTAAGCGTTTTGGTTGGCTGGCTTTGTTAACTGAAACTCCTGGGCAGAAATCTTAAATGTACAACTCAAGCCTGCCGGAAACATCCACCCACCTACCCCCAAAATCAGGCTCAGGTATGTGAAGGCTCCCTTAGGCTGCCATCTCAATGAACGCAGCGCTTGAACTGAGACTGATATCCTTTCTCCACAACCCAGCCAGCAAAAGGACGCAGGTTCAGAGCAACCTGCTCCAAACCGGGTTGTCTAGATGCATCGGGGCCACAGAATCCAGAATTCCACACTAATCATGCTTCCTTATAAGCAAGGGAAGATCTAAAACTTTGCCTTACTAGACCATGCCAGCAATGTAGTCATCCAAGTAGCAGCTGTTGAATTTCACTAAGTTGATCAACACCAACAGAAACTCTGAAGTCAAACCAACTTTCATCCACTGAAGAACAAATTCAGCTGAAAGAAGCAGCAACAAGAAAAGGGGGAAAATGCCAGATGCTGAACTGCAGAAAACATTCTATACAAATGACGGTCAATACCTCAAGCTTCTAAATGACCCCTTCAAAAATTCCCCCGAGAGGTCCTTCCTTGTAAAACCAGGAGGAAAAACCTTGCTGGATCAGACCAGAAACTCAGAACAGATGATGAGTTTTGCTCACCCCCTTCTCAGTGCAAACATTTACTGCTGAAACAGGGGACCTACCTAGTTCCTCTTCCAAGTATGTTATGTGTTTTCCATTGTCAGTCAGTGCCTTGAATACCTCTAGCCGCTCATGCAGGTCTTCATTGGACGGATAATCTTTAATCACTCTAAAAAAATGAGCTCGGAGAATCCCCAGCCTTTCACCCTTCAGGACAAAAGAATTGGCTTAAGAAAGGGGTATCCATTTTTGAAAAGGATGCTTCCTTCTAGTACAGTTGCTTGGGAATGCAAACTTACCTGTCCCAGAATAATTGCCTGCAACAGATGGAGGACAGCATGTCGGGCCTCAGGTGGTCGATCTGGCTGCAGCATATCAGCTACCGCTTTCCAAATAGCTTCCACTGCATGCTAGAGGGGCACAGAAACATCAGAGATACTTGGATCCTCTGCTTTATTCAGCTAAAATTGCATCAATTATAAATGGAGATCCAACAGCAAACATTTGCCTATTAGATAACTATGATATTTATATCTTAACATCACAAGGTTAGTTTCTGATTTATTATTTATTATCTGTGCTGTTCTAATCCTACCAGAAACATTCATGCCTTTTTTAACACTTCCCATTCTGTTTCAAATGGATGCTCTCTCACCAGAATATTGTAAGATAGGAACCAAACACTGTAGAATTTCAGATCATGTCTATTCTCAAATTAACAGATTCTTTCTGACATTCTCTTCCAATGCCATATAACTATACAAAGCCAGGTCACCTTGAGAAGAAATGAATAAAAATATCTACTTTCAAAAGAAAAAAAAATCGAGCCAGTTTTGCCTTCCTTTTATTTATTTAAACTCTGAATTTGCTCTCTCCCCTTTTCTGCTAGGGAAGGCAAACAGCCATTCTCTGAGTTAGCAATCCAGGGTCCCTCCCTCCATTCACCCCAGGCCACCTGTAAATGATGAGCCACGTAAGATGCACAGTTCAGCAGCAGGGGAGTGGATCAGGCATTCATTTATCCTAAGAGCAAGCCCTGCATACTCACCTCTTCAAACTTTTTAGTTTTTGCCACCTCACAGATTTGTCCAATTGCTTTTATCCGATTGTTTAAGCCACATTCTACGCTCAGTTCCTGAAAGACAAACATAGGCTCAGATCTGCACAAGCAGCAGCAGGTTCACAGGCAGGATGGCGACTCTACACGCCTGACCACATCAAGCAGTGAAGGAACCTGAACTAGCACTTCCTAGTTAAATCTTCTTCGCACAGGCAAGGGGAAAACCTGGCCTTCCTTGCTCATGCCCCGCCCTCTGGGGAGAAACTCGGCTCTTACAGGTTGACAAATCCCTGTTTGCTGAGTTGGAGAACGCACAACTATAACAGGAACCACAACGTCAAGGCCACAGCTGCCAAACAGTTTCCCACAGGTACCAACTGTCCCACCTGACTTGCATAGTCTGAATGAGCTCCTTTTAGTTTTAAGTATGGTTCTGGTCCCTCTAAGTTTCTCAGAAAATAAAAATGATGCCCAACTGCAGCACTGCTTCTACCCAGAACAAGAAAAAAAGGGGGAAAAGATGACTTTAAGTATTATCCTGAGGGAACAGGAAGTATAAGAGGCAATGGACATCAGTCTAGTGGACAGAGCTTAGAAACTGCTTGTTTTTCATATACTGGTAATATTTTGTATGGATTGGAAACTCTCCACAGCAGCCACGAAGTTCAATGTGCTCTCAAAAGTCTAAAGGCACTCATCAGCCTCAAAGATTGGGGGCTGTCAGTGAAAGAATTACCTCTCCAATACGGTATCCCTCCCAGCACAATCACAGTCCCGTCCCGTCCGTTCAGCAAACAACAGTTCAGGATGTCCAGTTGTCAATATATTCTTTCTTTCCTTTCTCTTTCTTCCTTCCTTCCTCTCCCCTTCTTAAAATTGTTTGCCACCCAGCTCTCCACAACACTGGGCAGCTTACAACATTAAAATGAAACTATAAATATATGTATAGATATATAAAATCAGATTAAAAATTACAATAAACTACAAGTTATAACTAAAAATGGGGAAGGAGGGAGAATATACAGGAGGGAAGGTGGGAATTGGGGCCCCATGCTAACTGCAGAGCCAGATCTGGAAAAGTCAGGATGATGGGAGCCCACCTCATGGGGCAAGAGGTTCCAAAGGGCTTTGGGGTTTAAGACATTTGCTTCATAAATCAAAGCTAGTTAACTCTGGTTAGTTATATAAAGCAATTCCATCAGGATGGTGTCACTGTATCCCCTCAGCTGCACAGTAATAGGGAGAAAGGGTTATCTTTTAAAGTAGAATATCCTTTAAATATAAAGGGGATTTAAACATATTACATATTATATATATGTGTGTGTGTGTGTGTGTGTGTTATATACATAACATGACTATCAGGATTTTATGCTTAGAGCATATGAAGACAATATGGTAATTCATTTCACTAAACCAAAGTCTATTAAATCGAGGATTTATTTTATTCACAAATCCTTGGGGAATGCAAATCATAAGGCAATTTAAAGGATCTAAAAAATCTTTGAAATTAAAATCTGGATATTAATTTTCTTTTCTGGCATCTATTAAAATTCTTGGTTCTTAATATAAGTCCCAGGTTTAGAATATTTCTGAATGTTACCTTGAGTATTTCTGCAGTGATGATGAATTCTATCTGTTTTCCTTCAGATGACTTAGAATTGGGCCTGGATGACAGCCCTAGGAGGCTCTTAAACTTCTCCTTTAGCCCAGGATCTTTACTTGGTGGCTTTGCCATTGTTAACTAAGACAGCATCCAGGAAACTGTACGGAGAGAAGATTGCTTCATGAAGGGAAAATAGTTAAGAGAGATTTTCTCAATGTAACCCTCCTGAGATAGAAGCTTAAGAGAGACAAAAAAAGTAGGCACCTACAATCCACTCTATGCATGCTCAAACATGGCATACAGGTGGCTGCTTTATGGAATACAACATATATCCAACTTAGTCAGGAATTCTTCCTCTTTATTTTAAAAAAGCTACTTCTGAAACAACTACCAAATTCTTTGCATAAAATGTTATCAATTTATATGAGGAGAACCAGTGTGGTGCTCTAGTTAAGAAAATGTATGGAAGAGCCTCAACTCCCGTTTAGTCCTCTGAGGTCATTGGTTGAGCCCAGGAGCCAAACTCTGAACCAAACTGACTTTGCAGAATTGTGATACCAAAAGGTTTATAGTGGGGAACTGATTACCTCTAGGTGGTCCCTCAGTTCCTTGGACTATAGTTTTTAAACAAGAAAAAAAGCAAACAAAGCCTTCCTCTTGAAACGGAACAAGGTGGTTTCATAAACGAGAACCTAAAATAATTAAATTCAGACCAACAATAGTTTTCTTTTGACCAAGCTGAAAGGCATGACCATACAAATTCAAGGTATTTTAGAGTTTTAAAAAGATAATTACTACAGGTCTGTAGGTATTAGCGTGCTGGTTATTTGTTAAGATAAATTGATGTTATAAATCTACCTTGCTTACCAATTCTCAAAGTTTTAGAAATAGTCACGCTGTTCTTCCCAAACACTAATGGTAGTTAATCATTACATAAATCTTATTTTTCAGTCTGGATAGAGCACTTCAAACTTTATTATTCAACAACTAGTTAGTGGAATAATACTAATATGTGGAGTAATAATAATATGTATTCCACTAGTGGTTATAAAAGCTTTTTGAGCTGAAATAATTGTATTGAGAGCATGAAAGATTGGTTTATTGATCTCATATTTATTGCTGCTTGTAAATAGCTTGTTAGTACTTTTAGAAATTATTATTTCTAGAATATTTCCAGTGTAGAAAATACAAAATGGCGCTTAGGAATATGGTGTTACTGTAAGAAAAAGAGAGCATTTTGGATGTAACATGCCTCATAATTTTTACTCTATCGCCTTTTCATTAATCAAGCTATGCTTCAGTGAGCGACTCCTTTAATTAGGTTTAACAGTTATTCATGCATCCCTTCCAGGAACAGAGCCCTTCAGCCATTCAGCATCCCAGGCACAGGGAGGGAGCCAGGCTTCCAGAGCCTCAGGAAAGGCCAAGGGAGGAGGCTCCATGGCCAAGGCTCCCCTCCTGGTCCCTGCCAGCTGACTCTCTCGGCTGAAGGGCTTTGCAGGAGGCCACCCGTCTCAGCCCGCTTTCATAGGACTAGATCCACCCACCCACCCCCGGTTATCCCTTCTGGGAGCCCGCTCGATGCTCAGCCCTCCTCCTTCCCCCGCAGGCACCCGGGGAGGATGGCTGGGCCCGGAGGGAGGCCCTGGGCCAAATCTGAACGTCCCGGGTCCCCAATCCCGGGCAGCTCAGCGGCCGCACCGACACCCCCCCCCCGCCCGGGCCGCTCCTGGCCTTCCCCCGCCTTTGCCCCCCCCCCCGGCGTTCCCGCGGCTGCCTCCCACCTCAGCCCCGCGGGAGAAGCCGGGAGAGGCCCCGGGCGCCGCCGACTGACCGGCCTCCCTGGCGAGGGTCGCGGCGCTAGACCCAGATCGCGTAAACAGCCCCGCCCACTCCCAGGCCCCGCCCCCCGCGAGCGGAAGGGCCGCTGAGCTTCCGGCGTGGGGCTCAGGCGGCGGCGGAAGGAGGCGGCTCTGGCCGCGGGGCACTGTGGGGGCTGTAGTCCCGGGTGGGCGGGCCATGTGCGCGGGGCGCAGCTTCGCAGCCCGGCGGCGGCTGAGCAAAGCCCGAGGTGAGGTGAGGCGGGGGGGTGGCTGCCCGGGGTCCCCCTCCGCTCATCGCCCCCTGGCGGAAAGGGGGGCCGTGGGGGCTCGTATGCCGGCCACTCCCTCCGCCCCCCAGCCGTCCTCCGCCTCAGGGAAGGGGGCGACAGGTGGCTGGAGGGCTTCGCCGCTCTCGGGCTCCCCGCAGCCGCTTTCCCTTTCCTTGTTTGGGGCGCGGAGCGGCTGCGGGAGGCTTCGGCGCTCTGCTGCCTGCCCTTGGGGGGGAGGGGGGAGGCTGGGGGACCTCCGGAGCCCCACAGGACGGAGCTGACACCCCCGCCGCCGCCCCGCCAACCAGGCAAAAGCCGCACCGGTGCCATCTCTGGAGGGTCCTCGGTTGGAAGGAGGCTCCGCTGGGCTTGGGCAGGCGAGGCTCTCCCCTCTGCTTGGCTTGGTTGTCCCCAAGGTGCTTTTTTTTCCCCAAGAGGCAACTGGACTTTCTTGTTTGTCTTTAAAGACGTTTCACTTCTCATCCATGAAGGTTCCTCGCTCTCCAGAGAGCTTCTGAAGAAGCCTCTTGGATGAGAAGCGAAACATCTTCAGAGGACAACAAGGAAGTCCAGTTGCCTCTTGGGGGAAAAAAGCACCTTTGGGACAAGCAGAGCCTGGGTGACATTTCCATAGACATTAAGGAGTCTGCCTTCCTCTGCCTGTCAAGGGAACGGGGACAGCTGGCGGGAGGACTGGGAATCTCCACAGACATTGAGGATTAGGGGTGCTTGCCACCTTGAGTTATTTTGTATAAATAACAGAGAGAGGATACAAATAAATAAAACTCCAGTCATTGACAAATACTGTCAGAATTTTGAGAAGAGATAATAGCAATGGGATTTAGTCTAGAGCAATATGCTACAGTAGCAGTAGTTTGGGGTGAAATCATATTCATTAATAGAATTGAAATGCTGAATAGCTAAACGATCAGGAGCCATTAGGATGAAGCTTACAAGTACTTAAGCATTTTATAGCTGGATTACATCAAGCATAGACTGGGCACAAATATGATAAGTAAGGAATGCACTCAAGGAGTGAGAGCAGTGCTAAAAACGATCCTGAATGGTGGGAATACAGCAAAATCATCAATGGTGGAAACAATAGGAAAGCACATATCTCTGATATAATATACAGTTGCACTCATTAACTAGACCGGGGGTCCCCAGCCCACAGTCCGTGGCCTGACCCTAGGCCATGCAAACAAGCAAAGACGCCCCATCCATGGGATGCAGGCGAGACGCGAAACCATGCCTGCTCCTCTCCATGGAACCGGTCCCTGGGGCCAAAAGGCTGAACTGGCAATTTGGACCAAAAAAGAAGAAAGCCAACCAGTGTTCACTATGCACTAGGCATCACCTCTCCTTGGTGATAGTGATACATTAGGCCTGCCTTGCAAGAAATGGATGCAGAGATTTACTTTGTCAAGCAAAATGTTGAAGAAGGAAAGCATTGGCTGTTCATGGGAAAGAGCCAAGAACCAAGCTTTGATGCATGCCTTTTTCCTCATGAGCTGCTCAGAGCCTTCCGGAATGAGGGAGGAAGAAGGAGGGGATCGCAGCCGCAGTAGCCGGCCTCCCAGTTGCTACCCTGGTGTTCACCTTTGACTCTTCCTGATTCAGTGTCTTCTCTTTGGCCAAGTTTGAAAATGTCATCCTATCTTGTAGCTATGGATGAAATGAACCAAGAGCTTTTCTGAGTCTCCCATTGCTTATTTGAGTGTGTGTGTGTGTTCCATTGTGTGTCACAGCACCAACAGAGACCCTCTGCATAAGAAATCTCCGGAGGGGGAGGAAAGTCGGCATTGCCTATGAACCCTCAGAGGGAAACGGGGCAGCAGAGGCCCCTGAGGCCAAGAAGCAGAAATGGGAACCGGCCAACTGGGAGCAGCAGCTGGCCAACATCCGGGAGATGCGGAGGGAGAGGAATGCCCCGGTCGACCAGATGGGAGCTGGGGCATGCTTTGATAGGGAGGCTCCTCCGGAGGTGAGCAGGGCAGCCAGGGGGCCTAGGAGGAGGGCCTAGGCCTAGGGGAACCCCAGGCCAGCCAGAAACACAGGGTCCCCCCCTGCCTCTCTCCCTTCTGCTTGGCAGGTGAAGCGCTACCAAATTCTGCTGTCACTGATGCTTTCCAGCCAAACAAAGGACCAGGTGACCTCCGCGGCCATGATGCGCCTGCGGGATCACGGCCTTACGGTGGACCGGATTCTGGAGACTGACGAGGAGGTGCTGGGCCGGCTCATTTACCCCGTCGGCTTTTGGAGGGTGAGTGATTTGCTACGTGTTGAAGGGAAGAGCCAGGGAAGCATGGTTAATTTGTAGGTTAATCTACTCTCTGATTTCCATGGAGAACCCCTGCCACCCACTCACCCATCCCAACCCTTTGAGGTCGGCTGATGGGGCTCAAAGCTTTACAAGCTTTGGAGCTTCACAATCCATCTTGACAGCTTTGCCAAAAGAGGCCCAGGCCAATTGTGTGCGAGTGTGGCCGTTGCATTCATTACCAAACTACTTGGCATCCTCAGTGCATTACAACCTGTTCCATCTTCTGCCTGCACAGAGCAGCCCAAGGAAACCTCCTGCTGATTAGGAGCTGCTGCTCTGCACATCCCAGGGTGGCCAGGAGACCTGCTGGCGGAGGGTGGGGGTCTGCCTCTCTGTCCCCTTCGGTGTCCCCTTTGATTCCCTGGCCAAGCTTCACAATTCAGGCGTTTGTGTTACTAACTTTGCTTCACAAAGGAAAATTCAAGAGCAAAAAAAATTCTACCAAAACATATTCTAATAAAAATATTTAAAATAAAAGAAGTATGTATAAGAGCCATGGTGACACAATGGTTAGAATGTAGTATTGCAGGCTAACTCATTGCTCACTCCGGCAGCTCAATTCTCACAGTTGACTCAGCTTTCCCTCCTTCCGAGGTCAATAAAATGAGGAGCCAGATTGTTGGGGCAACAGGCTGACTCTGTAAAACTCTGATTCCCTCTTTCACCTAGTTTCTTCTTCGCTCTCAGATTGACAACAATCGGAAGGGGGGGTTGGATGGTATGCCAGGGAGGGAATGAAATGCCAACCTGCAGATTGTGAGGCCCTGCTGCCAACCCCAAGGTCACACAGCGCTGGTGTTTGAAAGATCCAGACTGTTCCCATAACAAAAGAAGCGGATTTAATTGGGCAACGCAATGAACTGAGGGGGATGGCCAAGGGGGAAAATCAAGTCCCACTATGTAGACTTTCACGTGGGAAACTCAGAGCTGGTTTTGCTTCTTCTGTGCCAATGTAGTGTATTCAATAAAGTTTTCCTTTTGTCCGAGGAATTCTCTTTTTGGATTCTCTAGCTCAGGGGTGGCGAACACGCGGCTCTCGAGCTGCATGCGGCTCCCGGCCAAAATGAATGAGGCTCTTTGCCTCTTATCATTATTTTGTATACTGTGGCTCGGATCGCGCGCTCCCTTTCGGAAGCTGGGGAGGTCCTTTGCAGGCAGCTAGAACGGGCCGCCTGCAAAGGACTTCCCCAGACTTGCTTTGAGGAGCATGGGGCGACTGAGGCTAGTTGTGAAGCCCCAAAGCCCCCATCGCCACCGGAAGAACTGCTGCCACCTCCTCCTCCTCCTCCTCTAACAGGCAGCACTGCCGGATTTGCCGCCCAGCGCTGCGGCTGAGATGAAGCCGCCAAAGCTCCAGCCGGCATCTCCGCGCGTGGCAGTGGCGCCTCCCCTCCGCTCGGAGCAGCTGAGCTCAGTCAGCGCTGGGTTACCCCTGCCCCCTCCTCCTCCGCTGCTGTGCTTTTGAGGAGCCATGAGGCTGCAGGAGCCAGTAGGAAGGCGGGGGGGGGGGAGCAGGGGGAAAAAAGCCTCATGGTTCCTCAAAAGCACGGAGGAGGGGGAGGGGGCAGAGGTAACCTAGCGCTGAGCTCAGGAGCAAATCTGGTGATTCTGTTGGAGGAGGAGGAGGAGGTAGCAGCAGTTATTCTGGTGGCAACTCGTACTCGTCGGCATCTTCAGCAGTAGCCCTGCCCACAATGAAGAAAGCAAAGATGGAGCAGATCCACGCAGATGACGTCGCTGCAACATGACTGGAGGAGGAATTCTGGGAGTTGAAGTCCACAAGTGTTAAAGCTGTCAGGTTTGAAGACCTCTGCATTTTTTTTCTAGGGGTGGAAGGGTCTTGTAACTTGACAGCTTTAAGACTTCCATGCTTCAAATGCCAGAGTTCCTGAGCCAACAGGACTGGAGGAGAAATTCTGGGAGTTGAAGTCCACAAATCTTAAAGCTGTCAGGTTTGAAGACCCCTGGGGGTTTTTTTCCCTAAAGGGTTAGGGGTGCAAGGGTCTTGTAACTTGACAGCTTTAAGAGTTGCGTGCTTCAAATGCCAGAGTTTCTGAGCCAACATTTTGGTTGCTAAGCAGGAGCGTTGTTAAGTGATACTGATATTATATAACACTTTGAATTAAGCGGGTACCTTGAAGAAACATAACTTTGAGTTTCAAATAATACTGATTTCGTTGTTGTCTTAGGTGACATCTGTGAAAAAAATTCGGGTGCTCAGGCATGAAAATGTGCCGCTCAAACACTATACTTTTCTGCTCACATTGAAAAAAAATTAGAGGGAACATTGCTTCCGGGTCTGTTTTGGCAGGTCACTGCGTGGTGTGGCTCTCTGACTCTCACAGTTTAAAATTTTGGCTCTTTTTGTCGAACTTGTTCGCCACCCCTGCTCTAGCTGGACAGCTGACACGCAGAGAGGCCTGTGAAGCACTGTTGGGTAACATCTGAGTCTGAGTGCTGTTGCTGAGTGCTATGGCACACCTGTGAAATGCATTGCCCTATTGTGGTGATGGTGACCACCAGCCTGGATGGCTCTAAGCTAAGGCAGGTTAGATAAAGAATGGAGAAGGATAATCCTTGGAGGGCTGCTGGTCTTGGATAGCTTTTCAAAGGGTTTAGAGAAGTCGATGGAAGATTGTGGTCTTGAGGCTTCCATGTTATTTCTAGACAGCTGTCTCCAAATACTATTTGAAGGGGAACAGTGGTGGGACAGAGAAAAAGAAGGTCTTTTTTTGAGTTGCAAGCACTAGGTTCCCTTGGGGCCAGCTGGTTAAGACACAATAGGAAAGAGATTAGCCTTGGTCTGATCTGGCAGGGCTGTTCCTCCTCCTCATTGACTGACCTTTTCATGGGCTGCAGAACAAGGTGCGATATATCCAGCAAACCACAGCAATCCTGAAGCAGGACTATGCTGGCGACATCCCAGAGACAGTTGCAGAGTTAGTGAAGTTGCCCGGGGTCGGTCCGAAGATGGCCCACCTGGTGATGGACATTGCCTGGAATAACGTCTCAGGGATCGGTATGTCTCTTGACATGGTGGATTTCTTTCTCTGTCTTTTGGGGGAACAAGCATTCAGCTAATTCTTGCACATTTAGATTTTTTGACAATCCCTTCCACATATTCAGTTCATATTCAGTAATGTTCCCGTCTTCCAATCCTTCATGCTCCAATTCCTGTTCAGCTGTCATATTCACATCTGGATTGCCCAAACTTCAAAGTTCAGATGTATTTATTTATTCATTCGTTATGATCAGTCGCTTAGCAACCATTCAAAGTTACAAAGCCCCCCCTCCCCTTGGTTGCTTAGGATCCTGTCCTGAAGTTATGACAGCCACTGCTGCCCCCACTGCCCCCCCCTCCCCAGAAGCCACAGGACTGCACCTTGATGCCTCTGCATTTATGGCCGTTTGCAGCTTTAAATCCACAGCAGTCACTTAATGACGGCCACAGCAAAGTCATAGAATCGAATGGGTGCTGTGATTTATGACCCTCACAACTCCATTGTGGTTGTAAGTTGAAGACTACCAGTGTTTCAGTCAATTTAGATGATCTTGTTCTTGAGACAGCGTCCCTGGGCAGCCCCTGCTGAATTAAACCTCGGTACAATTGGCCACAATAATGGCAGATGCATGTAATGGGAGCCAAAGACAGGAACTGTCCCTACCAATCACATCCCTCTCATGAACTCCACACAGCTCCTCCTAGGGAAACAGGCGTGTTTTTGAAAGTTTTCTGAAATGCCAGGAGAATCAGCGCCAGAGTGTGGCCTGAGCTGGGACACTGTACCTCCGCTTCACGGCTTGTTTTCCTTCTTACCTTCTGGGAGGGGCTTCCTGGTATCCGAAGCAGAGCCTCCAGCTTCAGTCAGAATTTGTTCCCTGTAGCATCAACTCTTAAGTTTCCTCTTTCCACTACGTATTCAAAGTGCACAGTGAAATACATCTATCCATCTTTCCGTGGGCTGGCATGAAAGCAATGCCGGCCACTTTTTTAGCCAGCCCAAATTTCAGAGGGGAATAAATAAAGTGGGATGGATCTTAAAGAATGGTCGCAAGCCATGGGGGAGGGAGGGGGGGAGGCCTGGGGGGGTGGGGGCGTCTTGACTGGCATCCAGCTGCCAAAGCTTGTTTGCGGCTGAGTAGCTCTGCTTGGAGTCCCTCTGCCACATGATGGAATCCTCCAGCAGGGGGCGCTGCGGTGCTTTCTTTGCTCTTTATTCTGCCCTGCTTTCCTGAATGCTGATGAGCGATTGGGGGGGGGGGAGATTGCTGGGGGGGGGGGTGTCATTTGTGGGAAATACAGCTTGTTGATTCCTGATGGGCTCCTTGGCTGTGAGGGTAGTTGAGAAGGAGTCGTAGGGCAAAGCAGCCATTAAACAGATCAGCAGGGATGTTGGAAATGGTCTCCAGTTCGATTTCTTTCCTATTGACGATGAATATGCCATGGACAGTCCTGCTGCTCCTGGGAGCCCCAGAGGGAAGAACGTTTTTGGAGCCTTTCCTATCCAGGCCACTGATGTTCTCCTCCTTCCAGGGTCTCCAGTCGTGGTGGGAACTGGTGGAGAAAGCTTGGGATCTTGCCCTGGACATCAGAAAGTCTCCAGGTTTCCGCTTGTTTCTCCACCCGCTTCTTACTGCAGGAGCTTCACGTAGCCCTTGGCTGAATAAAAGGCCTTCAGCCTGTGACTGCAGGTTTTGTTCATGAGAGGGAGGAGAATCGGGGGGCTGAGTTGGGAAAGCGCCAGAAGGCTCTCTGGTTCAAGGCAGCGGCTAAGGTGTCTCCCCACACTCAGAGCCACAGACCAAATTGCAGGCTTGGATCATCTGACCCGGCCCTCTAGAAAACCAAAACCTTGTCAAATGTCTGTTCGGCCTTTCTCGCACTCTCCAGTAAATCCATGGTCTCCATTCTGAGATCTCCTTCTGTGGCCCAAACCGGGATTTTTCTAAACTTAAAACAAAAGGCCATTTTGCAATCTCAGCTGATTGATTGGGCTGCAACTGTCCTCCCAAGGGGATCAAATGCCCTCGTTCAAGGGGCTGGGGATCCATCTGATTGCAGCAGGGAGGGGCTTTGCCCGGTCCTTGTTTAGGAAAGCCACCTCTTTCTGATTTTGAACTACAGGTGTGGACACGCACGTGCACCGGATTTGCAACAGGTTAAAGTGGGCAAAAAAGGAAACAAAACTTCCAGAGGAAACGAGGCAAACCCTGGAAGAATGGCTGCCCAGGTGAGCCTCTCCAAACTGGCCCTAAACACTTCACTTCTCTCCCTCTCTCTTAGTCTCCGTGTGGGGTCCCAGCTCCCATGAGTTTTGTGCAAGGACATTGAATTAAGAAGCTCCCACAATACCGTTCCTTATTAAGCGGATGAGATGCAAGCAAAGGCCCATCAAAACTGGTCTCCAGTTGACCTTTCCTTCCAGTATTGTCTCTTTAAGGAGGTGGGGGTGGGTGGGTTCTGTTTTTCGAGGCTCATCACATTTTCCTCTCTGGAACTGGGATCAACCGTGGAAAAGCTCAGGTTTCTCTGCAAAAAAATGGGGGTGGGGCTTCGAGTCAGTCTTGACTCCTGCTGAGTCCCCTGCAGTTTTCTTGCCAACGTTTTCAGAAGCAACTGCCTTTGTGCTTTGAGACGGGACTAGAATTTGTGGACTCTCAGTTTCCAGTCTGGTGCCATAACCACAGTGCCAAAGCAGCCTTCATTCCCATTCTCTGGAATACAGGCTGGAAAATGCTCGTCTTAAGGTCTGCATTCCATACGTATCCACCAGCAGTGCTGCTCCTTCCAATGGGATAGGCACACCTTCTTACTTGGAAGAGGGCAAGGCCCCTTTTCCACCTTACTCCATCTTCCCATTTATTTCAGTGCTGTAGCAAAAGGTTGACCTTGGCCCTTACAACAACAGAATTTGAGCGTTCTCCTGTAGGACATTTCTCACAGCTGTAGGGCTTTGGTTAAAGCATTCTGTCTCCCATCACCATGGAGGGAGCAGACCTCCGTGCACCAGCCAACACCTCACTTGTTAATGAAAGTCAAAGAGCAGCTCCAGACTCGTCTTCCTTGCCTGGCGTCCCCGAGGAATCCACCTAACCCTGTGGAGTATGCATGGAAGGTGACTCTAAAATGCCTCCTCCCACCCAGGACAAAGAGAAGAGTTCTGGTGGGGGGGCAGGGAGCAGCCTCTGGGCTTCCACTTTGATAAATGGGGTGTGGTGGCAATTTCACTTCCCTTTAGGGTCCCCCGTGTCAGAGACCCACTCGCCTCTATTGCTTGACACTCCAGAATTGTAGTTATTTCCTGGTGTGATTGTCCCCTTGGTCTCACCGGCTGGGAATTGTCTTCCTGCAACATCTGCTTCAGGCATCGCTGGATATCGAAGTTGTGCTACTTTTTCTACCACACTAAAATGTTTTCTTTCCTCTCCCTGCTCTGCTGCTTGCAGGACTCTCTGGAGTGAGTTAAATTGGCTCCTGGTCGGCTTTGGGCAGCAGATCTGCTTGCCTGTCCATCCACGCTGCAGCGAGTGCCTCAATAGGAACATCTGTCCGGGATCCACAAAGTGCTGAGGAACAGCCCCCCCTCCCCCGCCTCTTTGTCTCAGGGATTCCGTTGCTTGGGAGAAGCTGTTTTCCGCCAGGCCAAAACTTGGAGCCCGTCCCAGGAACTGCAGTGCCTCCTTGGACAAAGAGGAGGTCTTCCTGTCCGCCATCTCTGGGCACAGAAGTGCGGGGCTGGGATTTCACGCTGCCTCTCGAGCCTCCATGTAAAGGCTGCTATCTGGGAATGATGGACTTTACCCAGCAAGCACTTTTAATAAATAAAGTATGTGGGAAGAGACTTAGGCTGGATTAATTCAAGAGGGGTATCTGGAAGGAGAAGGAATGACTGCATAGATCTGGGGCAGGCAAGGGCCTTCAAGATGTTTATTTATATTAAACATAGCTGGGTTTCTCACTTAAGGAACAAAATCTCTCCAAATGAAATGAAAATAAACTATCCGGTCAAATGCTTGAAGCAGCAACAGTGACACCACAATCCTAGAGAGGGACAGATTGGGACAGCAGGGAGGCCCAGGCAGTGGTGCCCAGCCCAGAATTCTTCAGGGAAAGACTGGTGCCCAAAGCAAGCGAAATTGGTGCCGCCCAGATGCCGGAGGAGCCAAAGCCAGCCCATTGCAGAACTGCAGTCCTCTGGGCTTCTAACATCCCCGCCCCACAACTGATGATTAGTAGAATCAGAGTTGGAAGGGACCCAAGAGGTCATCAAGACCAACTCTGCACACTGCAGGGTTCATTACACCACCCCCAGTACATGATGAATACAATCGTAAGAGTTGGAAGGGACCCAAGAGGTCATTGAAATTGTGAGGGATGCTGGGAACTGCCAAGTCTGCCTCTTGCCCCAAAAGCCAACTCAAGCAGGCAACAAGAGTTTAAGGATGTGGTAGCGCTTAAGAGACCAAGGGAGCATGCTTGCTCAGCTCTCGACTAGTTTGTGGGGGTGCAACTCTACAGACAAGGGGGCCTCGTGGTTGAACTAGGACCAGAGGGGCCTCTGTTCAAAGCCACGGAGAATTGGTAGGTTTCTTAAGCAAGGAAACCAGCCTTACCAGCAACTCAACATGGGGAGAGGTGGGTGGGTTTGAAGGAAGAAGTGCCCTGACTCCTGACGCAGAGGAGATGTAGGTCTTAACATAAGGAACCAAGCAGAACCCCAGCGAGGTGGCTGCAGGTTGCAGAGTGGCCCTTCCAGCCTTGCCTGGGCTTTGAGGGTTCCGGTTTCTCTGTCTCGTAGCAGACTGGTGTGTGTCCCCCCCCCCCCATCCTCCTCCCTGCCTGGAATCTGCATTTCCAGTGCTCTTCACTCGATGCCAGCAAAGGCCTTTTCCAACTCAGTCATCTGGTCCGACGTGCAGCCTCAGGAGCCCCCACCACGGTGCCTCAGACTTGGAAGAGTTACGCCCGTCCTGAGGAGAAGCCGATTGAAGTCCGATTCTGGGCAGAAAAGGCCATGTCTCGATGGGAGCGGGGGGTGGGGGGGTTGATGCATTCACACCCTACTACACCAATAGCTGAATGGACATAATAGGATCCTAAATGAATTGTCAGTCTACATTTTCACATTTTAAAACAAGCAAAAGCGTCCATTGTTACCTCCCAGCCACATTTGGTCTTTGGCAAGGTTGGGCGATGAGACTTCCCGCACAAAAAGATAAATCTAGAACCCAAACCAAGTTTTGTCTGCTATCATTTACGTTAGTTCACCAGCAATGAATGCAGGTGATGCTGCTTATTTTTTAAAACGTTTTCTTGTGCTACATTGAAAATTAAAACTTAGCAACATTAAGTGTTGCTAATTAGTTAATGCTAACCTTAACTAAGGGTGGCCCAATGGAGTGGGGTCATGACGCAATTAAGGCCCCTCCCTCTTTACCTGTGCCGCATGTGCAACCCAAAAGGGCGGGGCTTCAATCCCACAGTGCTGGCGGCCATCTTGTCCTCGTGCCACACAGAAGCCTGACCGACTTCAGCAGTCCGGAAAGGCTCAGACGAGGGAGGACCTTTGGGATTCTGTGAACCTTGAGAATTGTCGGAAAATGTGTTTGGGAGACAAGTTCAGGATGGGGAAACAATGGAAAGAAAACAGAATAACCAACACAACAAAACTTGCTATCCATGAGAAACCAGTTTTATTATTGACATTGTAGTATACTTTTTTAAACACAATGCAATTAAAATAGTTATTTTTGTCAGTTTTTGTGTGAGAGAGAATTTCTAAAATGTGCAGAAATCAAGTTACAGAGCTGGCAGGATGGCAGAAGAAGAAAGTGTGTGCTTTTATCCACCAGCATCATTCCAGGAAGCAGAGGGAAGTCCCTTTGGGAATAACGCAGGGGACAGGTCGGGATGATGGCTGGACTCATTTGGGGCCTTCGTCCCACCCACCATCCAGGGAGCCTTCGGTCTGGAAAACTAACAAAGGCCCTTCTTAGGTTGGCACCTGCATACTTGTCCTCTGGAGAAAAAGGCCGCAAGGCTGGTGCCCACCTTTTGCCCCAGCGTCTCTTAATGTGAAAACAATTCCATAAAACGATAAGCAAAAAAGGTGACTCAAAAAACACTTTCAACGCAAGCCATGAGAACTACCTGAAGATTTCCCACCTTAATACCGGTCTCCCCACACATTTTAAAAACGCACGCCTCCCCCAGAAGATGCCTCTTCCACATTGGCATCCATCCCCAGAAGATGCCCGTTGTGGTGGCTCCGGTTCCTCCAATGAAGAGCATCCCCTCCCCCATTAGATCAGCTGGACATCTCCAAGCCTTGGGCTCTGAGCCCACCAACTCTCGCTAGGGAGGGCAGAGCAGAAACAGAGATGCCCAAGCCGAGGCAAAGGGGGACTCCTGCAACCGTGAAATGGAAGGGGGTGGGATTTCCATTTCGGTAGCCTTACATTATGCACATCATCATGCCACGTTTTTACGCCTCCATCACTTACAGCAGGACAGCTATTAAAATAATTTGGAATCTGGTGGTGAATCATTGCAGAGAAAATGAAAACTGCAGTGACATTTTTCTCCCTGCTCATAAGTGGGTTCAGGGGCATCAGTTGGGGGGGGGGGCAGGAAAGAGAAACCGAAGCTGGCAGGAGCAGCTGTGCAATGGAAGCCCTACCTCCTTTGTACATGGGCCACCCATGGAAAGGGGAGGGGCTTTGGCTGCCATCTTGACTTTATGGAAAACACCCAGGGGGCACTGCTACATTTTTAAAAAAATCCATTATAACAGTGATGTTTGAGGAGACAGCTTCTGGGATCTGTATCAACCCTTGACATCCTGCATGGACAATAAGGAAGCCAAAGATTAATGGAATCATTAATCTGAAATTTAGTTTTCTAAATCCAAAATTCTTGTTTAATATCTCCCAAATTGGGACCATCCACAGACAAGGAGAAATGCACTGCTACTTGTTCTCAACCAAGATGCCATTAAGGACACTCTACCCCCAGCACCTCTAGAGAGCCTCAAGGTGTACAAGCTGGAGAGACAGACTTCAAAAACGACAAGCATTGCTTGCTGCCTAACTGACAGGCACCTACTGGCCCCAAAGGGTGGATGGGATCACCGCCAAGCCTTCCCTCTCTCTGCCGGGATATCCCCTACAAAGACAAGACAAAGTTCCAGAGAAGCAGACACTCAGGGCTCTTACTTGTCCTTTAAAAAACAATCACATCTTCTACAATCAGATTCACTGGAAGGAAAATAAGAAAGGATGAGGCGGGAATTGCAGCTTATGGTCTCCCCACTCCTAAAAAGTTTTCACTGGAAGCTTCCTGGTTTCTTTAACAGGACAGCCACATCTGGAATTTGATTCTTTTGCAATACGAACCTTTTCTCTCCCAGAGATTCTGTGGTTGAAGCCCGACTCCTAGGGGTATAATTAGGCAGTGGAGCCTGGAATGAGGTGTGCAAATGGATCGCAAACTCATATATGACGTATCAGAAGCCTCTTCAGAGCATCAGAGCCCTCAGTCTGGCCCCTGACTCTTAAGGTCAACCCAGGCAGCGCCTGAACAAAAGGCCCCTCTGGAAAGAAATGCTGCAATTGCTCAACCACTACCTTTTTCTCAAGGGAAGAACAAACTAAGCAAACTTCAAGTCCACCATTTGCAAAATATTCATAAAGCCCCAAATTTGTTTATTCATAACGCACAAAAACATCACTTCCCCCCCACTCTTTCAGGAGTGCCAGGGAACAGTTTGCACACAAAAAATGCAGGGCTTTGATTGCACCATTGCAGCCAGTTCCTGGACTTTGGGGACCCCAGGAGAACAATCTTTAATCTCTGCCATCATTAAAAGGCAACTCCTTGTTTATATGCCCTCTGTTTTTTAAAAAAAATAAAGAAAAACTGCACCCCCTTCAGCTAGCTTCTTAAAACCTTTTTTAAAAAAGTTAAAAGGATTGTTCCTTTTCCTGGGGAAGGCAGGAGAGCCATCCCTGCCCTTTTCCTTCCCTCATTAGCAAAGCTGCGAGGAGGCCCCTCCCTTCCTGCTCAGGGAACTGTTCTCTGGTGGGCATTTTTTCCATGCCAAAGACCACATTCAGCCTTTAAGAATAGGGTAGCTTTCATTCATTAACTCAATTAGATTTATATTTAATATGGTTAAGATTATTTCTGACTTGCCACATATCCCTCCTGCCAAATTAATCATTCCAACTTGGTAGCTCCTCTGAAGGTGTCCGGGGCATCACCAAAATGTTGGGAGCTGTACTTCTGTCCAGAGTGACCTCCACTTTGGGTCCACAACTCTTAGTGGCATTTTTATGGGCAAGAGAGTTCTACAGAAATTACTTGGAAATATTGCCTTGATTTTATGCTGTTCAGAAACACTAGAAACCACATTCCCACCAAAAGAGAATCAATTTGGTGGGAAATTCCAAATTTGCCTGCTCTGTCCTGACCCGGATCCAAGGCATGTTGGCATTTGCAGCCGAAATTTCCCATAGCAGGTGTCTCGCCAGGAATAAAGATGGAGTAAAAATGCTCCTTGCCTAGAGGGCTTAGATGTAAGAGTTTCCCTGTGGGTTCTATTTCCTGGCTCCCTCGGAACGGTCAGTGGCCAATGACAACCACCAGAACCCCCCCCTGTTGCCCACCGTCTTTGGATGTTGAGTCTTCACCAAGTTAGGCACAAAGGGACCCCTCTGGAGCAGATGGGCCACAATGTTCTTTGGGGAACAGCAGACCCACTGGTATCTAGCATTCACACTTTCCCCAAGAGCAACCGTGGAAGAGCTAGAGAGCATCACACCAAATTCACAATCATGTTTACCACCTGTGTGAAGATTAGTCCCACCTGAGACCAAACTCTGTCAACATCTGGGGGACAGAAACTTTAGGTTGCAAGCTGAAAGGGAGGCTGGCTGCCTCACAGCTCCTGAAGATCAGCAAAACTAAAGAATTGTAAGTTTTTTTAATGCCCTAAAAATAATAGAAATTCACCTTGAGATGTTTCTTGCTTACCAGCAAGAACTTCATTCTTGAAGGAACTTTTTTTTCCTGTGTTTCTCAAGTCTCACTAAAAAGTATATTCCATTTCTTTACTTATTAAATTTATAGGCCATCCATTTCATTATTGAGCGACTCTGTTATAACAAAAATGAATTCAGATTACAATCCCTTAATAAATGACAGGTTGGCTTGACTGCTTATGATCTCTGTCCTTGTAATCGTGTGTTGTATTTTGTAACAAAAATCTTGTACTTGTTAAGTTATGAGCCTGAAAAAGGACTGGAAAGAAAAGGATCTGCTATGCTAAAAACAAGGGATTTTCAAGTGCTAACTGAATAAAGTACTGAAGATAAAGTATGAAAAAAATAAAACTCCAAACTCAGAACCGAAAGAGTCACAATGAAGGAATAGTTGGCTAATCCATTTCTGAAGCTGTTAACATTGCAGTCCATAGTAGTATAAACTCTAGCTTTCAGCTAAATGGAAAGGAAAGGTGCTGATTTGGAATGTAAAAATATTTTAAAATATCTAAATGGGGAAGAAAAGCAACTCAAACAATTCCTTATATAAAAATGGTCCTATAAATAATATATTCTAATATTGCCAGTTAAATGATCCATAATTAATACAAACTGCAAGAGGTTTTTCTCTCCCTCCCGCCTTCTTCGCCTTCCCTTTCGCTCGCCGCGATCAGAGAGAATCCGTCTTGCCTGTGGAAAAATGTGGAGCATGAACTGCGTTGTCCGTCGGGGTGGGACACAAGTTGTGCACCTTGCAAATGTCTTCGTGCAGGAGGAGCCAGGGGGGAAAGAAAGAGAGCCCCTTGGTGGGCTCAGAAGTTGCTGAAAATCTCCCGCTTCTTGTTCCAGTCCATCTGAGGCGCCCTCTTGTTCACCCGCTTGGCACGCAATCTCTCTTTGGCTTCTGCTGCGGTGGGACTCAGGTTCAACCCGCTTTCTTCAAAGGGATCTTTCTTTTTCGCCTCTCTCACCTAGGAGGAAACCAAGGAGCTTCAACAGGGGCAATTCTTTGGCTAAACTACTGCTCTGCTTCAAACTATTTTGACAGGTTCTGAAGACAAACTTTGCATGACTTACAAGACCCAAGACAGGGCTGCAAAAATACGTTGGGGTGGAAATTAGTCACCTGAACATCTTACTTCTGAAGTGGGGAAAAGGTAGAGTTTCTAGTCTTAGAAGAAGAAGAAGAAAATGAGGAATTCAGGTTTCCTCGGGTTACTTCAATCATTCAATGACCATTCAAACAATGCTGAAGGAGGGGGACTTATGACATAGTCCTCTGAGTTTGGGCCATTGCAGGGGCCCTGACATGGTTACAATTTCTGATGTTCCTTGCCAACTTGCCAAAAGCAAAGTCAATGCGGAAACCAGCAGGAAGTCAGAAGTCGCAGGCCCTCATTTTATGTCAACAGCCAGAGTTGCCCTGCCTAAGTGGCATGGTCACGTGATGTCATACTCTGTGACCAAGTCACTTAGTGATGGAAGTTCTGCCCCCCATTGCCAACATAAGGCGAGGATAACCAGTAAATATATCCTTTTAGTCATCTGCAGGTTGCTGCCAACAGAACTTGACACTGGCTGGATTCACACAATATGCCTAACCCCAAAACTAAGAACAAAATAGAATTGCTGTGTTCATACTGCACAACCAACTGACCTCTAGGATGGCTTAAAGCAATGCTAAAGTTTACACCATATGCTGAGACAAGGGAGTGGTTTCCCACAACAGTTTGACCTAAATGCCATCCAAGTGTATTTCACCCTGAACTAAAGGTCGGGCCATTTTAATAGGCTGTGGACTTTTGTAATCAGAAGCTCCAAAGGAAGCTGAGAGTTCCAGCACTTTTCTTAGACGAACCACAGTTCGTGTGATGGCCTCCTTGGACGCTTCCCCAGACGCGGAAGAGGAGCTGGTCCCGGGCACATCAGAGGATTCTAGGACAACTTGCCTTGGCCAGTTCTCCACACCAACTCACCGTGGGACAATTCACCACGGCCAAATCGCCACTGGACAACTCACCACAGGACAAGAGTTACACAAATATCGGATGTTAACTTGTAAAGCGTTGCCAATGACCATTATCAGGTTGGCATTGGAGGGAGGATTCCATGCATACCTTTGGCCAGAGTTGGATCTCATATTTCTACAACCTAGTTCGTAAATATGACGCATGACAGAAGGGAGGAGAGAGAGGAGTAAAGTTCAAACGCAATTAAGCGGAAGCAGTTTTGGCTCCGCAGGAGGACACGCCAGAACGTTGATCCTCATGAATGAAGGGATTTCTTTTGAACTTTGTCTCGGGGCTTGTAAATTAATTAGGTCGTCTCCTGGGAACTTCACATCGAAGAAATGGTGAAGCAGAATCATTAAATAAAGGATACCAAAGGAAAATATGACAAAAATTAAAATATTTTAAAAATTATTTTAGACAATTAAACTGAATTATTGAATTGTCCTGCAGCAAGTTGTCCCATGGCGAGCTGGCTGTGGAAAGTTGTCCCATGGCGAGCTGGCTGTGGTGGGTTGGCCATAGCAAGTTGTACAGGCTGAGTTGGCTGTGGCGAGTCGTTGGGGGTGAGGGGGGGTGGCAGCAAGCCCAGAGGCGGACAGTGGCCCTGAGCTGGCATCAGCAAGACCAAATGTGGTGGAATGGCTACAGGGGGGCAACCAGACGAGCAGCCGTCTGTGCGTGAGACGGTCGAGAGACGGCCCCACGGCCTCAGGAGGAGCGTGTGTGCAGCTGCAGCCAGCCAATGTGGATGAGAAGGAACTGCCTCCTCCGCCTGATCCGAGAGTCTGCAAAGCGGAGAAGGGGCAGGAGCAATGGCGGTCACCCCGGCTACTTTGAGGCAGGAGCCTGACCCCTCTTGATGGGCTACACTGAGCAATAGCGCTAGCAAAGCACTTAGATTTATATACCGCTCAACAGTGCTTTCTAGCCTGCTCTAAGCGGTTTACAGAGTCAGCCTATGGTCCCCAACAATCTGGATCCTCATTTTACCCACCTCAGAATGACGGAAATCTGAGTCGACCTTGAGCCTGGTGAGAATCGAACTGCCAAATTGCAGGCAACCGACAGGCAGCAGAAGTAGCCAGCAGAACTGCATTCTAACCACTGTGCCACCACAGCTCTTGTGATGCAGAGAAGAAAGGAACAACACTGGCAAAAACACATTCAGTTTGATGCCTAGCATTTGTCCGTTTCTTTGTTGATCTTCCTGGCCTGGACGGTGGACTTAGAGCCTGGGCTCGTGCCTTGACCCTTGACCCTACTTCTCAGACTTGCCTTTGCCTTGGACCTTGATGGTGGACTTTGATGTGGGGAGTGCCTAGCCTTGTGGACCGCTCCAGCTCCTTGGATTCGTTGTGGGAGTCATTTCAGAACTGAATTGAGAAACTCATTGGGGGTTGCTTGTTGCTGGACTGGGATTCCCTGGGGAAGGCTTTGGGGGAGCTTGGAAACCCCTTGAATCCTTCGTGGTATATGTGCGTGAGAGCGGGAATAGGACAATTAGGATCTCAAGGCCTGCTTTTAATAAGCAGCCAAGAAACCAACATCAAAGGTTCTGAAAGCCAATTTTGGTTGCTTCCTATAACCAACGTCCTAATTGCAGCAATACAAATATTTCTGTGATGTTCCCCCAACTCATTAAAAAAACGCTGGAAGAGTTTTGAAGTTTCTCAATGTTCTTCAAGGGGGCAACTTCATGTGGAGCACATAAGGCCTGAGTAATTACGTGAGTCTGGAAAATAATGCCACTGGCACAGAAGACAATGTCCTGGCCAGCTTTTCACTGAACAGGAGCTGCAAGTCCATGAGGACCCTCAGGTTGTGCACTGGTTCTGTTTTGTGGCAGTGCACAACCTGAACAAGAGACGGCAAATTCTTGGATCCAGAGGCTCTAAAGCCTAATGACTTGCTAGGGATAAACGGAAGCGTATTCTTCCTCCTGCAGCCCCCGACATCCTCCAAGGCCGTCCACTGAAATACTTGTTGGCCAGGAGCAGGAATGTAGAGCTGGGTATCATCAGCACATTGCTGATGGTTTCTCCCAGAACCTCCATGTAGATGCCGAGTGGGGAGAGTGTTCAGCCCTGAGGCATCCCACAGTGCCAGAGCTGTGGGCTACATCTCTCCCCTGCATCACCACCAACTGGAATGGGTCCAGAGCAGAGGAGGTATTCAGCAGGTTCTGACCAGTTCTGGAGAACCGGTAGCGGAAATTTTCAGTAGTTCGGAGAACCTGTAAATACCCCCTCTGACTGGCCCCGCCCCCTGTATTCTCTGCCTGCCGAGTCCCAGCTGATCGCAAGGGAATGGGGATTTTGCAGTAACCTTCCCCTGCCACACCCACCAAGCCATGCACACAGAACCTGTAGTAAAACATTTGAATCCCACCACTGGTCCAGAGGAAGGAGGAGAGACAGGGTAACACCATGCCTCCCTCTCCCAACTCTCAGAGATGGTCCAGAAGATACCATGGTCCTGAGAAGGTAGGCTGGTCCATAATATCAGGAGCATTGTGGTGGCACAGTGGTCAGAGTGGAATACTGCAGGGCTACTTTGGCTGACTGCCAGATGCCTGCAATTTGGCAGTTCAAATCCCACCAAGCTCAAGGTTGACTAAGCCTTCCATCCTTCCGAGGTTGGTAAAATGAGGACCCAACCAATGTTCCCTCTAAGGTGCACGGCTGCGCAGCCGCGCACATGGCAAGAAAACACCGCGCAGCAGTTGGCAACTGTTGCGCAGTGATTTCTACTGTCATAGGCTCCGGAAGCTGGGGAGATCCTTTGCAGGTGGCTAGAACTGGCCACCCGCAAAGGACCTCCCCGGACTTGTTTTGATGAGCACGAGGCGACTGACGGTAGTTTGCGCCGGCCGCGGCCACTCAAACTATTGTCAGTTGCCCCATGTTCAGCAAAGCAAGCCTGGGGAGGTCCTTTGTGGGCAGCCAGTCCTAGCCGCTTGTGCCTGGCGTTGCTGCTGAAGTGAACCCCCAAAGCCCCCACCGTCAGTAGAATAACTGCTGCTGCCGCCTCCTCCTCCTCCTCCTCCTCCAACAGCACCACCACATTTGTTGCCCGGCGCTGCGGCTAAAGTGAAGCCGCCAAAGCTCCCACTGGCGCCCCTGCCCATGGCAGCGGTGCCTTCCCCTCCGCTCGGAGCACCTGAACTGGGCTCCGCATTACCCCTGCCCCCTCCTCCTCTGCCGTGCTTTTGAGGATCCATGAGGCCACGGAAGCCAGTAAGAAGGCAGCAGGGGGCGGGAGCAGGAAAAAAAGGCCTCATGACTTCTCAAAAGCACGGCGGAGGAGGCAGCGGCAGGGGTAACGCGGGGCCCAGCTCAGGTGCTTCGAGCGGAGAGGGAGGTGTCGCCACCGCTGCCACGGGCGGAGGCACCAGCAGGAGCTTTGGCAGCTTCACCTCAGCCGCAGCGCCGGGCAGCAAATGTGGTGGTGCTGTTGGAGTAGGAGGAGGAGGAGGAGGAGGAGGCAGTTATTCTAGTGGCGGCAGGGGCTTTGGGGGTTCACTTCAGCCACAGCACTGGGCAGCAAATGTGAGGAGGAGGAGGAGGCGGCGGCAGCAGTTATTCTGGTGGCGGTGGGGGCTCGTCGGCATCTTCAGCGGCAGCCCTGCCCTCGGTGAAAAAAACCGAAGATGGAGCAGATCCACGCAGATGATGTCGCCGCAACATGACTGGAGGAGGAATTCTGGGAGTTGAAGTCCACAAGTCTTAAAGCTGTCAGGTTTGAAGACCCCTGGGATTTTTTTCCTTAAAGGATTAGGGGTGCAAGGATCTTGTAACTTGACAGTTTTAAGACTTGCACACTTCAATGCCAGAGTTCCTGAGCCAACATTTTGGTTGCTAAGCAGGAGCGTTGTTAAGTGATACTGATATTATATAACACTTTTAATTAAGCGGGTACCTTGAAGAAACGTAACTTTGAGTTTCAAATAATACTGATTTCGTTGTTGTCTTAGGTGACATCTGTGAAAAAAATTCAGGTGCTCAGGCATGAAAACGTGCCGCTCAAACACTATACTTTTCTGCTCACGCTGAAAAAAAATTAGAGGGAACATTGGACCCAACTTGTTGGGGGTAAAAGGCTGATTCTGTAAACCGCTTAGATAGGGTTTACAGAGAAGCACCGTGAAGCGGTATATAAGTCTACGTCCCAGTGCTATTGTGGCACCTTCCTGGTGGGCTTACCCCCCCCCCCCCATTCCATGCAGTAGTGAGCAACTGTAATAGTCTTCCCGGAGATGTTACTGGATGGTACAATTCTGAGCAAAGGAAATGATCTTGAAGATACGTTAGCAAAAAAGATGGCTGGGCTTTGTAAGGGAAAATCAGGAAAACTGCCCCATGATCCTATTGGTAGCATTTGTAGCGGGACCATGGGCACATGGCCTCAAACGTCACCCCAGCTCCACTTCCTGGTTCCCTTCTCCGGTTCTTGGCACTCTGACCAGAAAGCAGCCCCCTCCCCCCATTTTCCAAGAAGCCGGCACTCCCCACTGCAACTTTCTACACACAAAGCAGAAGGAATCCTTCCAGCAGAGCCAACTGTGAGTAGAGGTAGCCCTCGGTTTACGACTGGTTGATAAGCAAGCTTTCAAAGTTACAACGGACTTCAAAACAGCTACTGACAGCCGGTCTTCAGAGTTATGACTGCTGCACCTTTCCCCGCGGTCGTCTTATTGCCTCTTCCGGTGCTTGGCAACCGGCTCACACTGGCGACTGGCGGCAGCGTCTCATGGCCGGGTGGCTGCAATTTGCAACTTTTTTTGCCATTTTCCAGCAGAATGGCAAAAAACACCATCCCGGATTCACTTAACAACGATGTGATTTCTTAATGACTGCTATGACTCACTTTATGACTTTGTAAACATGGTTGTAAAATAGAGTTTGGCCATGTGATGCCTTGATTTATGACTACAATGAATTACAACCAAACTTCCAGGCTACACATGGTTGTAAGTCAAGGACTAACTGTACAGCAGAATGACTGGGGTGGTGGTGGCAGTGGGGAGTAACTGAGGGACCCTTCTTCTCTCTCAGCTGTGCCACAGGAGCGGCCAAGAGGGGAACGGGGGGGGGGGGGGGGTGGCTGCCTCTGGAACCAAAGCAGCTTGAAGACTGAGAGGCCCACCCTCGACATGAGGGTCCAACGAGGGACAAGAGCCACTCCCTCTGTGCCAGCTGAGCCTCCCCCCGCTCCCCCCCAACAAGATCCCACACAAAGGACCCACCCGATCCCGCTCTTCTTCCCAGACTGGCAAAAGCCTATTGAGACCAGCAGAGCTTCTCCCCACTCCCTCCCCTCTGCCGGCCCCCAAGTGTGGAAAGAATGTGGAGCTGGAGGCCCTCAAGCCAAGATCCAGCGGCTCCCTCGCAAGCGCCTGAGCGGATCCTTCCTAATCAAAGCCACACAGTTTCGCTCTTCAAGAAAGAGCAGCGAAGAAGCCGCGTTGCATGGAAATATTTTCTTTCACATTTGAATGCAATTAAGGGAGATAATTGCAGGGCTGGGCATGGGCGGCCTGTGCGTTGCTCCACGCTGGATGCCGGATGTCGCAGGGTGGAAAAAATCCGAATCCCTTTTGCGTTTACACGGCCTACCCGTTCGTGGCGTCTCTGTGGATCAGTGGAGCCTTTTGGGAGGCAGGAGGGAAGGCGGCTTGAGTGCGGCTGGGATGGGGCCAGCAAATGTTGAACTGCTTAGGTAGCAAGGAGGGAGGGAAGACTCAGAGCGGGGAGAAGAAGACGGGAAACACTGGCTGTGGAAGGCATAAAGTGGGAGGGAAACTTCACCAGCTGCTCGGAAGAAAGACGAGGACAGGGGCGGAAAAGGCTAAAAGCTGGAGGGGAAAACCTGACACGCAAAGGGCTGGAAGCTAAAAAGCAATGCTGGAAGGGAGAGCTACCCATGGTGGGAAGAGTTCAGGATGACATATAAAGAAGGCAAGATAAAAAAGACAAAGGCTAATAAAAAAGGAAGAAGGAGAAGGGGAAAGGGCCAAGAAGGCTGCAGCCAACCAGAGGGAGAGCAGGTGGAGAATCCTGACTTGGGCTAGATGACCTCCAGGGGCCCTTTCAGCCCTAGGCGTCTATGAGAACGGTGAGATCTTGGTGATTTGCAAGGATGAGGAAAAAGGCTGCTTCTTTACCTCGGCCTCCTCAGGACTTTGGCAATCGCTGTGGGACGAAGACATGGATCCTCCATTCAGCTGTGAGGGATGGAAAAAGGGGGCACATTTATCACAAGACACGGAGGGAGGCTGGGAAAGGACCCCCCCCCCCTTTATTGGCTGGAGAAAGCAGCGGGAGGCCTTTGCCAAGGCAGACACCCTGCTCGATTAAAGAAAACAAATCTTTGAGAATCTTTGGGCAGGTGAAGAGAAAGGAAAAAGAGGCCAGGGCCTTCTTTTAGAGACCCGGTTTGGGCCACATACCAAGCCATGGTTTCTTGAACACAGCACCGCAGGCTGGCTTGTCACATCGCACTTGGACATCGGGCGAAGTTGAGAGGCGAGGCTTAGGTGTACTGATTGTGCAAAGGCAGAGCGGATGTGCATTATGGTGACTCAAAGGCCATGAGGTTGAACTGGAAGAACCTGGGGTCCCTCACAGCCCCCAAAGGCAACGACGCTCTGATCTCAGCCAAATGCCAACAATCAGCAATGGCCAGAGAGGCCCTATCAAAGGTCTAGAGGTGGAACGCAATCTTGGATCCCTTTCAAAGGATCGCTTGTGGCCCTCTGGCCTCAGGGCCAAAATCCCTGCTTCCTGCAGTGAGAGAAGGAAGGTCAAATGCCCAAACCTGCTGGCTGGAGAAGATGAATAGGACAGAATGGTTCCCAAAATGCTCCCCCAAGAAGAACAGCCAACGCTCAACTCCGCTTACCTGTGTTTGCGCTGACCCATTCGTCATAGGTGGAGGAATTCCCCCTGCAGAAAATGCAGAAACAACTCCAGTGAGGAACCGTTCCCGTGAACTCCCGAACCCCCTGCAGAGGATTGGCCCCCTCTGGGCCAGAGAGCCATCCATTCTGCAGCTTCTGGGGGTGGGTGGGGTGGGGGGAGAGAGAGGACCCAGCCTGTCAGTGGCCACTCCACTTTGGGTCACAGCACAGGACAGTTCGTGGTTAATGAGAACAGGGCACCGTGGTTAGTGCAGGGACAGAGACCCAGCAGGAAACCACTGGTCACCTAGGCTGGGAAGTGACCACCAAGCAGCCCAGAAAGAGGCCTGGGGAAATGCCTCTGCCTGGTCTCCAAGGTCCATACAGTCACTGCTCTGGGAATCAACTTGGGGCAGATTCTACGTTTGCTAGCATGAAATGCAGGAAGGTTCCCTTCCTCCCATTCTGGTCCCAACACACACACACGTGCTGGAACTGGGGAACTGGTTCAAGTAGGAATCAGCCCCAGGGTTGGATCAGGGTTGCTGCTTAGTGTAGTGATGGCCCTAATGTAGCTGGGCTTGTTAGCCATGGCTAGTGAGTGTGAGGGCCTGCCTCTACTGCAGATCTCCCGAAAACACCAACCCCCATCAGCCAACTCAGGATGGGCAGAGTTCCGAGTTCTGGAATCCAAACTGCAGGGAGCTCAGATCCATCCCATGGTGTCCTCCAAAATCTCACCTTCTCACTCTTCCGCTCCCATGAGGGATCAGTGATCTGAACCCAGCCCAAACCCAACTCTCTCTGCTATACCACACAGGCGGAAGAGGGCATGCTGCCCGATCCAAGGACACATTGAGCACCAAGGTGGCATCAAGCCAGTTGAACCAGAAGCAGCCTGCAGAATCACAGGCTCAAACCTTCTTCATGTTGCAGGAAGCTCCCTTCTCCTCTCTCCCTGTGCTGGCAACTCCCGTGAGGGCCCAGCCAGCCCCCTTGCCCAGAAGAAAGAAGGGCCGTATGTGAACCTGGCCTGGGGCATTTGGAAAGCCGGTCTGGGCATTAGCGCTTGGTTCTGGCGCTGCTGCTGCTGCTTGCAAAGAGAACGTGGGGGCGGGGGGGGGGGCTCCTTCTATGTGGAGCCAAGAAGAAAGTATCTCCGCTGCTCCATCTCTTGGTTGTTCCTGAGCTCAACATCTGACACCAGCCGCTTCCCTCCCTCCCCTCCCTGCAAAAATCTCCGAATTATTCCAAGTTGTCCTTTTGGAGTCTTTCTTTCCACTGAGAGCCAGAAAAGAAAAGAGGGCAGGCAGCTTTAATAGGAAACAGCTGTGCTAAGAACACAGAGCGCTCCATTCAGCCTGGCCAAGGGGGGGGGGGAGAGGGGGGGCTGGCGGTGGAACTATGTAGGTTGGGTGGAAGGAAGGCAGGATCTCCTCCGCCCCACCCCGGGCAAGAAGAGCAAGGAGTCTCTCCAGCAGCTGGGATCCAGGCCTTGCCCTGTTTGAGACCTGGGTCTTGCAAGCCCAACCTGCTGAAGGACAACCGGACACCCGCTGCAGCCCCAGGAGGCGGCAGGGTCAGCCGGAGGCCTCCTGGGACACTTCTAAGTGTGGGGAACGAGAGGGGCCCCTGGGAGGCCCATTGCCGCCAGGCCAACTCTCAAAATGGAAAGATGAACGTTTTGCCCTTCTAGTTGGGCAGCAGGGGCATCTGCCCGAGAGGGAGGTCAAAAAAGTCACAATGGCAGCTGCAATCATACCAAGTTTCCTTCCTTTCTTAAGGTCTGTTTGATAGCTCACCCCACCCCCCCTCCTTCCCCAGGCAGAGGGGTAGGTTGCCTATTGTAGCCTAAGAGAATTGGCCACGGATGCTTTCAAAATCTGTTCACTTCACTTGCGACTGCGGAAAAATTTGTTCCACTTCTGTCCATGGAAGGGATCTGGAGCTCCGGGTCTGCCCTTCCGCCAGCATCTAGTTGTGACGTTCTTTATTTCCTTCAGCCGCTTTACAACAGCTTTTCCGCTCAAAAGTGGGAAGGGGTGGGTTGAATTTACCGATAAAAAACAGTTTATAGGTCCCCCTTTGGGCACATATATCAGCTGCAGTTCTGGAAATGACATGGCCGTTTAGAGTCTGCAAGTGCTTTTCAAACATGGCAATTTTAGGTTGTGTGGACTTCAACTCCCAGAAATCATTGCTGGGTAAGACTTCTGGGAGCTGAAGTCCACACATCTTAAAATTGCCAAGTTTTCAAGGCACTGGGTTATACCTTGCCATTTCATTTCTCACTTCTTCGGGGCTGAGTCCTTAGCAATAGATTTGGCGGTTGAGGTCAACCAAGATTAACCTACAAGAGAGCCGAGGGGCCTTTCTCGTGAGGAGGCTCTGCTCCTTTCCTGGTGGAATTCCTCACCTCGAATGTGTTCTTCAGCAGGGGCAACACCAAGTTTCTTGAAATGCTCATCTGTGGCAGGGTCCACTACCAATAATCTCGTTTCGTTTTCCTTAGACTTGATGTGGGCCACAACTTCTGAATGCTTCATGCCTTCCACATTGATCCCATTGACCTGCAGGGCAGCCAAACCAAAAAGGAAGAAGCTGGTAAGAAAGGCACATTAGGGCACCCAAGGGCTTTGCACCAGGGCCCCGATCCGTGCAGAACCAAAAGAGGGCAGCCACACCAGAGAAGGTAACGCTTAGAGTAGAGAGAGCTTCCATCAGCCACCCTGATGGGACTTTCTCTTCCCAAGACATCAAGTTCTCCGAGCAGGCCCTTATGGGACACTAAGGGACTATTCTCACCAAACTGTGATTATATAACGGGCCATAATACACACACAGAGAGAGACTCAGGGAGGAGATTATGGGGCCACTGGAGGAATAGTAGTAAGCCACCTGTGGTCCTTAAAGAGCCAATTGCTCATTTCAGGGGTTACCTTGTTCACACAATTTGCTAATCAGAACCAGCCCATGCAACCCTGTCATGCAATGTGAACTAGTAGCATGGAGCATTATTTAAGTTCCAATGATCTTCTTGCTGCATCATAAACCACAGCAAGAATTGGGATGCCGGAACCAAAAGAAAACCAGCTCCCAGCTTTAGTTTTCAGTGGCAAAAATACATTGTGTGTCTATGTCAAACACATGTACAGTATATGCATATTATTTTACGCAGGACAAAGAATCAGACCAGCTCTGTTATGTTCAGAGGACTATAAATGAGGATGAAGGCAACATTTGCTCCAGCGGGCTGCCCATTTGTCAGGTGGGCTAATGAAGGCCCTTTGTCCATGCACAGAGGCTAACAAGGTGGAAAGCAAGCGACCCGTGAATCAAGTGCTGTGCTGCTCTTCCCTGTCCTGCATGCAGGGAGGCCTTTGAGAGAACATGGACGTTTCCAGGAGGGATCAACTACAATGGGAAATTAGTCCCCAAGCATTTCAACGCATGTTTTTGATCTGGGCACATTGACTCTGGAGGCCTGGAAGCTGTGAGGTGGAGGTGGTTCTCCTGACCCGATCAACGCAACCTTCTGGCAGAACTGCTGTTTACCTGGTTATTCTTTTCTTCCACTCTGAAGCAAATAATGAGCCAAGCTCTGATTGATTGATTGATTGATTGCAAATAAAAGCCCAGTTTTGGGTTGTTCAGAGGGAGAATCCAGAGGCACACCTGTGCCAGAGAGAGCCATATTCAGGAGCCAGAGGCTGGAGGCATTGCTTAAGCCCTGGGATGGCAGAGAGCATTAGGAAGGGACTCGGGCTGACACACCCCAGTGGTGGAAGAGGGACGGGAGGAGAAACAGAATCAGGCTCTGGTATTCTAGCCACTCCCAATCGAGTTCTGCTCATCCCATGGGGTGTGTTTACGGATCTGGTCTACCTCACAGGGCTGACATTGGTATTACCACACGATGCACATGATCAAAAACAGCAAATGCTGAATAAGGGATAATAAGGAACGTGCTGTGAGGGGGGGAACAGAGGACGGAAGAGTTGTTAAAGGAAGCCGAGCAGTTCCTGCTGTCTCCCTCCCAGGGCAAGGCGGCACCTGTTGAATGCCCACCACCTCTTCTTTGGGAGTTGCAAATCTCCACAAGATTCATTGCTTATTGTGCTGATTCCAGCAAGATTTCTTTCTCCTGGCCAACCCTCCCAGTCAGCCTCCAATGGCTGCCCTGGCTCCCTCCCCCCCCTTTAGGTAATCAGTGGGGAAGGGGGGGCAGGACCCCTGCAGTGCCCAGAGAGCTCTCCAGACGTAGCCCCAGAGATCCTGACAACAGGCGGAGCCCATCAAACATTGATGCCAGTCCCGAAGAGCAGGAGGCGCCTGGATCGGGTGGCAACTCCACAGGTCACCAAGTCCGTTTATGCGCCTGGGAAATGTGCCAGGCATGCTAAATTAATTATGAGAGGCCGATGGGTGAGGGATTGAGCGGCAGGAAAGGAGGACTTCTCTTTCTCTTCCCTCCCAGGGGTCCATGCAGAAGTCTGCTCGGAGACCAGGAAACAGTCCGAAAGAGACTTTTCTGGGATGCCCCCCAGAGAAGGGCGCAAACGGAAGAGGGTCTCTGCCGCTCAGGACTGAACTGAGGGGCTCTTGGTGGTCTCTGAGCCTGTGGTTCGTTTCCTTACCTGACCCGGTTCCAAAGTTCTGACGGTCGCTCCCCCCTCCCCACCGAGAGTGACATGACTGCACTTTAGGCACTCAGCAATGCAGCCCTATTTGCAGCCCCCCCCCCCACAAAATCAGGTGACCATGGTTTACTAGAGTCCTTGACTTACAACCACTCATTTAACAACTGTTTGAAGTGACTACACTATGACACTGAAAAAAGTGACGTGGCCGTTCTTCACGCTTACGGCCACTGCAGCGTCCCCACAGTCATGTGATCAAGGTCCGGGTGCCTGGCAAAGGTGGGCATTAATGACGGTTGCAGCCTTCCGGGGTCAGGCGACTCCCGTTTCTAAGCTCCCCAACCGGCTTCTGACAAACAAAGTCAACGAGGGAATCCGGACTTGTTTAACAACTGCAGTGACTGGCTTACTAACTGTGGTAATAAATGTAATATAATGAGGCATAAGTCATTTAATAGCTGTCTTGCTTAGCGATGGAAATTTGGGGCTCAATTGTGGTCATAAGTAGAGGACTACCTGTAACTCCTGGTTTTCGGCAAAATTGTGCCACAGCAAAGAATGGGTTTGCCCAGCAGCCATTTTACACCCATGTCCCCTTACATCCCCAAGTGATCCAGGCAGCTCAAAGGGCGCCCAGGACCCCCCAGGGAAGGCGGCCCCAGCCCAGGCTCTCCTCTTCTGCCTCGGCTCCTGCTTGGGCTCCTCTCTCAGAGACTGGAGGGCCTTCCCTCTGCCTCTTTTTAAACTTTTGAACATCTGCATTTCAACCTTGTTCTTCATGCTGTGTCTGTTTTTTAGTTATGCTTTTTATACCACTGTACGTTTTTCTTCTAAACCGACCAGAGTCACTGAGGTGAGGTGGACGTTTGACAAAGAAACAAAATGCAGAAACCTGTACAGCCAAAGGTTTCACCTGAGGCCAACCCTGGCCTTGCCTTCCTTTGCCTTCCTTCCACTTGCCGAGGATGATGTTGCATAAACAGAGGGAGAAAAAAACATCCTGCCACCCCGGAGGAGGGGCAGTAACGTCGGGTGGATTCTCCTCCAAGAGGCAGGATCCTTCTCCCGCTTCCCAGATCCCCTCATTACCTCCACAAGTCTGTCTTGTGGCCGGAGACCCGCCTTGAATGCCGGGGAGTCTGGATCCACTGAGCGGATGAACTGGCCAGGCCTGGACTTCTCGCTGTGCAGGTTGAACCCGTAGCCATTGGGCCCTTTCTTGAGGTGGCAAAGTCGGGGCCCCAGAGGCTCCTTGGCCTGCCCATTCACATCCTGGATTGGTGGGGAAAGAGAAAAAGGCATTGTTTTTTTTCTTTTTTGGTAACAATAAGGAGCCCCGAGGAAGCACCAAGCAAGACCTGCCCGCCCAAAGGCCAGGAGGAGAGGGTATAAATAGACTCAATGGGAGGAAACGTCTTGGATAAAACCAATTGTCCAACCCATCCTGAGAGGAGACGTCGGAGGGGCTGACTAAATGGCAAGAGGGTAACCTTAGGTAGGTCTGATCAGCTCAAGAGCAACTTATCCCTGTGCATCACGTGGGAGAGGAACCCCACGAGAGAAAGGCAGAGGCTCTCCCTGGAGCAAAATGGGGAAGCAGGGAAGGCATTTTTGATCCCTCAGAGGAAGGGGAACGGCCTACCTTCACCAAGCTGGTTTATTTACAGGCACAGACCAAACTTCCACAGAACAATGACATGCATAGAAAAACTGAAGTACAAAAAGCTACATATATTTGCCTTATAACCTGAAAAATAATAAACCTAATTTTGTTTATCCTGTAAGGCTCGCTACAGCCATCACAACTAAACACCGTTGCGCAATTTGTTTGATTCTGCAGATTTTTCCGCTACTAAGACGGAGGCCTCGTCTTCTTCCATAGAGCAGCCACAGCGATCAGCAAGGAATCCTGATTGAGAGCACCATCATGGAACCACCAACAATGAAGCAAACCCCCCCCCCCCAGTGATTCAAGGACACCCTTCACATGGAGTGGATCTGATCCTAGACGGTTCTTCCAGAACGGCCACGGCGGAGCACTCAACCCAGGAAGCATAAATGTTTTGCAAGGAGCAGGGAGGATGCTAGAGAAACACCCAAGATCAGAAATGGGTCTTTGGAGTAAAGAACTTTGCCCGCTCTGGGTCTCCACTCTTTGGGGGCCCCAGTTCTCCTCCTCCCACCCTGTAGTGAGCAAACAGCCATCTGGGAGTTTTATGGGTTGCTCTGAAGTCACCTTTGGTGAAGTCCTAGGCAAGACTCTGCAGGCAACTCAGTGTAGCTTTCTCCCACTTTCATTCAGACTGTAGTTTACAATAGGATTAAAATATAGATTTTTTTAAAAAAATAAAGAAAATACCTAAAGCAAGAAAAATAGAAAAGCCACATCCATCCATTGCAAAAACGAACATACTGTGTAACTCTTGGCCTGAGAGAAAAGAGGCAGCCAGTCCTCTGACATCAGTCTTAATTAGCTAAGTGTCAGGGGAACAGATTAGATCCGCACATGAGGGTTCAATTAAACCGATTTATTGCCTCACCTTCTGCACAGAAACCTCCTTAACTAAAGTCAGCACCTGCTTAGAGTTAGAGAAAGGTCAACGGCATTCAAGGGGCAGCCGGGCTTCCTTGGCTTGTAGCTACCCAGGCTGACCCCCTTTTCACTTACGCCCGGGCTTTGCTCTTCTCTCTCCTAAGCTAAGTCTGAAAAATAAATAATGCAAAACTAAGCTGGCTCAGCCTGGTTGAGATTTAGAGAGGAGACCAACAGGAGATTCCAGGACTGGCAGGTTGAAACAAAATCGCAAGAGAACACTGCCAAAGAAAACCGAACGGATGTGTCCATGAAGATACCAGGAGTTAATGCAGGCTGAAAAGACACCACTGAGGAAGCTGGTCTTTCTGGGAGAGAAGGTCATTCATAGAAGATAGAATAATGGAGTTGGAAGGGACTTTGGAGGTCTTCTAGTACAGCTCAAGTATGAGACCCTATATATCATTTCAGACAAATTGTTGCCCAGCCTCTTTCTGAAAGCCTCCAGTGATGGAGAATCCGCAATTTGTGAAGTCCAGCTATTCCACTGGTTGATTGTTCTCACTGTTAGGAAATTTTTCCTTAGTTCTAGGCTGCTTCTCTCTGTGGACAGTTCCCAACCAATTCATACACTTTCTGCCACAAGGACAGCACAAGGAGGCTCCTCCTAAGCCACCGGTGACCAGAAAATGCTTCCTGGCATCCCTCCCACCCACCCCAGCTCCCAGAAAGCTCTGTCCCCTCCAGCTGATCTGGCATCCTTCAGGCCATCCTGTCAAGCCAACTGCTGGGCCTGGAGCCATCACCTCTAAAAGCAAGACCCTGCTGCAAAATTGGTTTGGCAGAATGAAGGCTCTCCCTCCCTCCCCCCACCCCCCCTCTCAGAGAGAGATAGAAACACAGAGACAAACAGAGACTATATACTTGTCTCAACCAGCATGGGAATTATGAAAAGAGGTGTGCATGGCTTATTGGGGTCTCTAACAGGCAATCCAGATCAGGTCTCATTTACTATACAAATTTGGTCTTATTCTATTCAATTCCTGTTTTCTATTAACTCAGGATTACTTTTTTCTGACTATATTTCTTTCAATGTTTCAAACTGGGACTGGCAGGATAGAAGAACAGAGAGCTTGCAGTAAGAAGAGACAGGAGCACCTCAGATAATTTTGCTAACATCTGACAGTGGAAAAGGTCGGAGAGCTCCAGAACAAATCCTGTTTTTGCCTTATTGATTATCCAAAGGCTTTTTGCAGGCCTTTAATCTCTGGGTGCCCAGGGCTGCCTTACCTGCCTCCTGAAAAAGCTGCAACTCAACTCGTAAAATGGAATAAGGAGCGACTAGAAGCGGGTAAAAGCCAAGATTGTTTACTGCCACTTTACTTTCTTAAATCACACACAAAAATTCTGAATCAGAAGAAGCAGAAAATGGAATTAAGCCGCTGGGAAAACTTCAGCAGGCTCAGAGATGCTGACGATGCCACTTGGATGGCTGGCAGTGAGGCAGTTTCTTCCTCCGTCTGCTTAAGGATGAAAAAGAGGCTCAGTATTTAAAAAGGCCTCAGCTTCTCTCAACAGGCAATGCCGGCTCCATGCAAATAGACAGAGAGTGGCAGATTTTGTCTTCCTGGGGCGAAAGCTTCACTAGGGTGGTGAATGGAATAAGGTCTCTTCCTTGGGAGAAAGACTATGGCTACTCTGGGCAAACACTAAAGCGCAGAAGCCTCAGAATGCAACCAAGGTAGTTGTTGTCCAGGCCAAGGTTTTCCCAGCTGTAACGCCTGGCTGTGAAAGCCGGAGCATCAGAAAAGCCGACAAAGGAAGAAGGAAGGCACTGAGCTGTGGCGCTGGAGAAAATGGCTGAGAGCACCTTGGACGACCAGAAGGCCGAATCATCTGAGGCTGGACAAAGTCAAAAGAGGCTCTCGCTGGAAGGATAAAGCTGAAACTGAAATACTTTGCAGGCACAATGTAAAAACTGGAGTCAGTGGAGAAGACCCTGATGCTTGCAAAAATTAAAAAAAAGGGCTGGCAGAGGACAAGATGGCACAACAGCCATGATTTCCACCAAGACATGTAGAGTCAAAAGCAACTGAGCAATAATGACCAACGGAATGGCTATTCCAACTCAGTGGCCTTCGGGGTCTTTCCCCTTATCTCATTTAACTATCATAAAACCCCTCAAGGCTGCAAGCCAGCCAGGTGACTTCTTTCCGGAGAAGCAGCAAAAGGTTTGAATATAAGTTGGGGATGGTGGGGTGGCTGGGGGGGGGGGGTGTACTTTGTCCACCCAGAGTTCCTCCTAACCGAACACCTTCAGATTGTAGAAAGCAGCTCTCTTTGGGAGATTTGCCTCTTTCAAAGCACATTATGTCAGGATATTGTTCTATACAAGCAAAAGTTCAGACAAGTACCTCTAAGGCATTGCTCCAAGCTGTCGCCAGCAAGCCTTCATGCAGCAAAGGCTGTTTCTTAATTGAAGACAAATGTCCCCCACCAAGCAAGCACTTCTTCCCCACAAACCCCTCTGACCGGGGCTATTGCTTGAAACCAAAACCTCTAACCAACAACTCCTGCAAAGCAACAGGTTCATGTAAATGGTCGGCATCCTGGTTCAAATTAGCCCCAGATGGCTATGGAAAAATAAAGAGCAACATGAAAGCAGGAACTGAGACACAGTAACAACAATTGTGCAAACTGAGGGGAAAAACCTGCTATAGCAAAGGTGAAAAGGCATTCAAGTTATTTTTCGTTTTTATTTGACTTGCATAAAATGTTGTTTATTTTAAGCCCTATTTCCCCTTCTTTCTTTTTTAGATAGGACTCGTGTTGGGTGCCTTAAGCAGAAGATCAGAAGAAAACAAAGGGGCAGCTCACAAAAACCTCTGTTTTTAATAGTTTGTTAAACAGAAAAGGTGTGTCACTCCTGGGTACTTTTAACCTGCCAGAAAGGAAAGCAACAACCAAGCAGCTTCTTCCTGTTGTCCATTACAGTATGGAACTGCAAACATCAACATCGCTTTTCTTGCAAAGGCAGAAGAAGACCGACAAGCGCTGAATATGCTTGCAGAGTTTGCATCATCACCTTTCTCCGTTTTTCCCCCCACAGGCGTTTTGGCTACACCCTTTATCCCCCCTTTCTTCTTTTAAGGGAACTCTGATGTATTTGTTTCCATAGCGCTTCACGGATATTTTTATAACATGTCAAGATAGATTTAATTTTAATTTGTTTTCTATTATCCAATGTTGTGTCATCTGCACATTTGATCTCTCCACTTCCAAGTCATTACAAAAAGTGTTGAAAACTTTTGGCGTACTTTGTCTCAAACCTAATGAGGATTCAGGCTAAACAAATTCCAGGTATAATTTTCCAGCCCACTTAATTGCTATGCCATCCAGCTCAAATTCAACTAGCTTGTCAATCAAAATAGATGAAAGACTGAAATCAAGATATTTATGCTTGTATCATTCCCACAACCTATTTTAGAAGTTACCCAATCAAAACAGGAAAAGGGAAGAGTTGATCTTAGCAAATCCAGGTTGACCTCTGGTGCGGCCTAATTATCTGGGTCCTTACAGTCAATTTCTCCATGATCTACTTTCCAGTATTGGTCAGACTAATTATCCGCTGCTCTTTGAAACCTTAAAATAAAGAAGGGAGGCAACATTTGCCTATCTCTAGTCATTCAAAAGTTCATAAAGGGTTAACATAATAGGCTTTCAGCAAGGTCCTTCTGGATCCTAAGATACAATTAATCTTTTCCTGGACATTTAGCTCATGTAAAGAAAGTATTCCCTGGCCATATTGCCATTCCATTTCACTTTTCAAGCTTGCCACTTCATTCCAGACTTCCAAAACTGCAACACATCTTTTTGAAATCTGGCATCTACATTTTCTTGCTTCTTCTCCCACATCTGCCCCCCCCCCCCCCAATAGTCCCTGCAATGCAGATGGTCCTTAGTAGGACTGCTGGTGGAAAAGCTACCCCCACATGCTTTGGGGGAACCAACCAACCTTCCATTTCTTACATGGCCTCAAAGACCGAAAAGGTTCCTTGTCAAAGACAAACTCTCCAACTGAGAGCAAGGCTTCAGACAAGTCTCTGTCGTTTTGACTCTCAATTGAAGAGAATTTGTCCTACTAGATTAATTTGGTCTGGCAAATATCTTTCGGTCTAAAAGGCCGAGAATGCTACTGGCACCAAATAAATTGTTTAAGGACATATGATCTTTGTCCCACCTTGGCAGAATCTTTGGGGGAGGGTGTGTGTGCTGTGACTGGAAGGGCTGGCTTTGCACTTTGGGTGTTGGACATAATTCAGAACAGACAGAAGTGAAGATTTAAGGAGGAGAAAAGAAAGGAAGAAAGAAAGAAAGAAAGAAAGAAGGAAGGAAGGAAGGAAGGAAGGAAGGAAGAAAGAAAGAAAGAAAGAAAGAAAGAAAGAAAGAAAGAAAGAAAGAAAGAAAGAAAGAAAGAGAAATAAATAAAGGGGCTTCTGGAGTCTGGAAAACTGGAGCCAGTGGCTTTGGTTTATGGCCTGCAGTGGGATAAACTTATTTTGCCACTCGATGTTTTAAGGGACACTTTGGTAGGATTTTGTTTGGTTTTTAGACAGGGGGATCCTACACCCAATCTCAAAGACATCTTGTTTCTGGCTCTGTTAATTAGTGCCAGGCAGAGAAATTGTCCTGCATTTGTTCTTACTATTTTTCATTTAGTTTGATGAAAGAGAACCTGATTTCAAACGTGAAAAGGAATAGAAGATTCTGGTGACATCTGGGATTCCTGCACTTAGCAACGAGGTGGACAAGGGCTGGACTTGCACATCTGGGGGGGAGGCTGCCAGGAGGCCTTTTCTCCTGCTCTCTACTACTCTCTACTGCTGCTGTTAATGCTAAAGAAGAGGAGCAGACTGTGATTTTTTTCCTGGACAATGGATACATTTAGTGCTTTAATTCAAAGGAAGAGAACTTCAGAGACGTTGTTCCTCAAATTTCTTTCCCCATAATTGTGGTGGAGAATTTTGTTTAAATTAAATGATCAGTTTAACTTCATTTAGGAAGACATCACCCCAAAGAAAATTAAAATCCAGGTCTAAGCAGCCATTTTCTGCTATTTCTCCCTTTGGCCAATAGTTGGACTAGAAGGTTATTTACTTGTCTATGCAGCCATTGGGTGGTTGAAGCCCGACTTCCAGAGGTTCTGGGTTCCAGATTCCCAAATCTGTGCAAGTTGTGTGTTATGTAAACTGCAGACAACTCACATCCCACAGACACTAGGTACAGAAAGCTTTCTAGTCCGATTATCAATCACAATGTTTACTCTCCTCAATAAAGCGGGAAGGCTTCTGTAAGGCAGCCAAATTTGAGCCATCTAGCTAGCGCAGGAGCCAAGCAGACGGGATGGCCATGGGACCATCTTATCTCTGAGGGACAAAACTTCACCTTCAGGTTTTGTAGTCCACCACGAAGCCTTCTGGCTCTGCAGGAGCTCCCCTCTTCCCCAGGATGACAGCTGGCGGTCATCCTATTCTGCAGCACATGCAAAATTGCAGCACAAGATCACAAAGATGGTTCCAGATAATCCATTTGTCCTCTGAGAGAAAAGCCATCATGTGAACAGGGGGATCTTTCCTTGCTTTTCCCCTGGTAGGCTCGCAAACATGCTAGCAGCCGGGCAAATACTAGCAAAGGATTTCTTGCTACCATCCCACCAGCCTGACCTATGTTAATCATATTTGAGACTGGGTGTAAATCTCCAGATTTACACTTGCAAAATGTCTGGCTCTGAAATCCAGCCAACTTTCCTGACAGTTCCTGTTCCTGCCACCCTCAACTCCCGATTGAAAGCTGAGTGATGACAGCAGGAGATAATCCCATGGCGAGATAGCAGAGGGATCTTGTCCTGCACTCCCCGTTGGTTGGCACCAGATGGGTCACCCATTCACTGCTCGAGCCTCTTCTTGACAGCAAGGGCTTCCGAGCGGGAGGGCAAAGAGTTCTCGAGGGTGAGTTCTCAAGAACTCTTTCTGGGATCTGGGTATCAGCAGGATCTTTGCGCCCACTCCCACAAAATCCACTTCAGGGTGGAGCTAATCTTTAAAGCAGCATTTCTGAACTTTGGCAACCTTAGATAGGTGGACTTTAACTCCCAGGTCCACCTACCTGAAAATTGTCAAGATTGACCGAGGTAAAGGCAGCCCTCAAGATTAGATCCTGTGCGGAGGGGATCCGATTTCAGGAAGAACCCGAGGAGTGAGCAGAAAAAACACCTTCTTGGCTGTTCTGCACACCATCCCCCTTGGCGATTCCAGAGGGTCTACCTATCCAGGTGTGCTGGCCCAAGGCCAAATACCTATTCGAGCCAACAAAAGATCCTTTCTATTTGTCTAGGATCAGGATTGAGTCATGCAACTTTTTAAAAACAATTTTGTATTTGTTCAACTCAGGAGGCACCCAGAAAAGCCTGCAGTGGAGAGCAAATTTGCATAATAAAATGATAAATAAAACCATTGAATAATGCTGCAATGGGGCCATTATGCTTTTCTGCTCAACCAGACCGTTTGTTTCGGGGTCAAATTGCTATTTCTAAATATTTCCCTACAACACTAGGCAAAGTGTTTCTCCTACCCCTCACCAAGTTTCTCCTCTCAGCATAACCGCTGAAAACGTGCAAGACCATTTCCTCTTATGCTGCAGTATCAAAACTCAAAAAAAATGTAATATCAGCTCTAAAATAGTGCAGCCACATTAAAAAAATCATTTTATTCTTCCCATTCTGTGAGCCCACCCCCTCCTGGTCTCCCCACCCCAAAAACTACAAGGCAGCCCTTCCCTCCCTCCTGCAAAACTGACAGCAGAACACCTGGAGAGCTGTAGGGGGGGGAGCGTCCCCAGAGAGAGGCCCTCCACCCGCAAGGTGATCTCACCAGCCAGAGAAAAGCTCACCATTGGATCCTGCCAACCACATAGAGCCAAGACGGGCTGGTCCCCAGATTGGTGAGCAGGAGCATGGAGCCGGCTCTGACAACTTGCCTTCCTTGGCACTCTGTGCGCCTCAGGCAGAGAAAATAAAATAATAACCGCCTGGTGACATCTCCCCTCCTTCCTGGAAGAGAGGCAGCAGGTAAACAATCCAATTATGCAGCCTGTGCTGAATGGCTCCCTAGCCAGGAAGCTGGCCGGGCGGCTGGGACATCTGAATTGCTACTACGCTTCTTCTCTGCAGTGGGAGACCAGAAGAGCTGCCAAATCTTCCTAAGGTGCATATACATATACATATACATATACATATACATACATACATACAGAGAGAGAGAGAGAGAGAGAGAGAGAGAGGGAGGGAGGGAGGGAGGGAGGGAGGGAGGGAGGGAGAGAGAGAGAGAGAGAGAGAGAGAGATACATACATACATCTTCACCGCTTCAAGTTCAAAAGAAGGCGGGGGGACAAATCCAAAGATACCCTAGGCCTACATTTACACAACCTCGGGAGCCAGGCCATTCTATGCCATGGAATCCAGCTTGACAATTTTTCCCTAACACTTTTTTCCAGAAATGCCGCTTCTGCAGAGTTCCTGTACAGCCCAATATCATAGCACATTTATATGAATCAATTGAGTCCGGTTGCGATAACTCCTGAAGGGTGTCAGCTGACTAACACCCCTGCCCTCCCCCCAACACTCCTCCTGCATTGACTTTAGCGCATTGCATTCCATTGCCCCATGTAAGCCTATCAGAAGGCCATGAGATGGCAGGAGGCAGTTTCATCTCTTTGCTGCCATCTAGTGATCCCCCAGGTCTATGCAGCCTGGGTAAGGCATGTTGCACTGGCCCATTATTAGAGTGCCAGCCTTACCGGATAGACCAGATGGGAAAAACAACGAGGTGAATTCATTCTACTTTATTGTAAAGCTATATTGGCAGAATCTTGCAAACAGAAAGTGCAATTCTCCCACTGTCCCCCTACAACCAGAGAAACAAGGGATGGTCCCTTGCCCCACCCACTCTGCCCTCTCTTATCAGACCGTTCCCCGTGCAGCATCTCTCCTCCCCAGCTCTACATTTTTCCCACATAGGATTTCAGAGGGAGAGAAGGGGAGATGAAAGGTGAGCTGTGCATCACACGCTCACTCCCTGGAGGCCAGGGAGCACAGAGTACCGATCGGCTGCAGAGGCCTCACCTGCTGGTGGTTTAAGAGCTCACAATACCAAGTAGCCTGACACACTCTTTCCTTGTGCAAGGACTAAAGGAATGTCAGACACTCCCTGGGGAAAGAGACAACTTTCAGATTATTGGGACTGGGGATCCTGCAATGAGGTTGACTGGGGGTTGCAGAGCAGAGGCTACAGCTAATGTGAAGCTCCCAGATCGAGGTGGTCTCATGGACAGCTTCCTTGGGGAACCCGTTGTTTCTTTCTCCCTGCAGAAAAAAAAGGGGTTTCCGAGCAAGAGAAGGCAGCTTTGTAAGCCCAAGGTTAGATAATCTGTGCAAGGCAGCTCCCTCTCCTCTAGACAGTCAAGTCAGCAAGCTCAATTGTCTTTCGTAGCTTCTATCACACAATGTGACACTGCACACTGTCACAAGCGTGCACAGCTGGCTCCTCTTCCCTGGCAAGTGTAACAAATCAGGATATTTCCCAGGCCTTCAGGCCAGCACGTTCGTGAGGCACCACAAATATTTTCAGCCTGCCTCAGAAAATTCTTCCAAATCTTCAGAAAACAGGAAATGATTCAACTGGTTGAATAATAACAGAGCTCTGAGCTTTCCTAACTCAACGTACACACAGGCAGAAAAGCCTATTAAAACCTGTCTTTGTAAAAGTAATGACCAAATGGACACCTTTCAGCTTGTCATTAAGATTCATGCTTAGATTTTATTACAAATTTAATTATAATTTGTCTTCCAAAGTACAAGAGTTCAGAGTGCTCTGCAAACTAAGGAGCGACTGGATTGGTGCTGATGATAATATCAAACCAACAATTGGCTTTGTTAACCCAGAATTGCAGTATGTCGTCTGAACCCAGACCTTCTCATCGGGATTCTTCAGGAATTAAGGCAAAATAGAGAAGATACTTTAAGCTGCAGTTTTGTTACAGTTTTCCCCATAAATCACACTGCCGACAATCTGCATGACAATTTTACAAATCTATATTTGGGGGCTTCTGGAGCAGCTGTGGATCACATCCAGCCTGCAAGCCATCGGTGTTCTGCCCCTGGCTTCCTTTGAAAGAAAGAAAGTAAGTCTTGGTCCCAACAAAACCTCTTTTATTCACATGACTCTGACAGTCAGCAAGGCTTTAGCAAACAGTCTTTCAGAGGAATGTTTATCCACACATACCTTATCTCATTTAGAGTGCTAAACTTGGCAAAAACTTTGCACAGAGTCTCTTGTAATCACAAACAGAACTTTCCGGACCGAATGAACGAATGGTTCCCTGCAAAAGCCCACTCCCTGTTTGTTCCTCTTTTGTTTCCTATGGGAGGGGTCAATCATCTCCAACGTGTGGCTTTACTCTTAAGTTGACCCTGCTTTCTTAGTTGTTCTTGTCTTCTGGCAGCTCTGCACATGCATACATTGGGAACAGGCTCCAGCTGTTCTTTTGCCTCACTGCTGTCTAACTCCCTCTCTGCCTCTGACGCAGAGCCCTCGTCTGAGCTTTCCTCAGCCCCCAGGACTGGTCGATGTTCCTCCCCAACCTCTCATTGTCTGACTGCTGACCACCACCAGCATTCCAATCTAAGAATTATCCAAGTAACATGGGTCCAACAAGGTGGGATTTTTTTTTGTTGCAAATGCAGTTGATATAGCCAAAATAGTTATTGTAAAAATGTATTTACTTTGTTATTCCGTATAATGCTCCGTTAACTATAAGAATGACTTTCTAAGAACTTTTTCATCATCCACCCATTTGATCCCTAGTTCTCTACATTTTGTTTTTGTTCCCCCCCCCCCCATTCTGTACCTTTGGCCCTATTGTCTCTCTGGCATTGCCAAATCTACAAAAATTATTCTTTCCTTTTCAATTATTTATTTATTAGACTTGTTTGCTGCCCATCTCACCTAGAGGACACTCTGGGCGGCTTGCAAAGATCAATAGCCAATAAAACATTCAAACAATAAATAATAATGGTTTGATGTAATAGGCATCGTGGGTGCAATCCCAAAACACCTGGGCATGATTTGAACCTCATCAGCCTTGACAAAATCCCCACCAGTCAATTGCAAAAGGCAGCTTGACTCAGAACAGCTTCCATTCTGCAATGATACCTCTAAAAAACACCCTCTTTTTTACGATCCTATAATCTCTTAATTTGGGCTTGAGTCAGAGCAACCTGATGGAGCTGAGCATTTACTGGCCGGATGCCCTTCCTGACACCTAAATGGAGCTCCCAGCAGATAGTTTCTCTTTCCACCCTAGGAGAGAAACTTTGGCCATTACCTAGGATTGATCTCTCAACCTTTGGAGTGGGAGGCAAGCATCTTCACTTCCACGTCATCTAACTAACTTTAATTAACACAAAACATCAACATCTGCTTATCACAGTTCCTTGGAAAGGACTCCATAGGTGGATAAAAATGCCAAATCCAGTCTGAACATCTGGACATCTGTGTAATGAACCATATAGTAATAATTTACAATTAAAAGACGGGGAGGAAGGGAGCTGCTCTTCTCTTAATCTGTCAGTCACCTCCAGCATGATACACCCCTGTTGGGGCCCCAAGTCAACTACTGTGATATCTGTAGTGTTGTGTTCCAGATGGCAATCAATTTGTATGCCAAAGTTCCCTAAAATGTTAACCTCTTCATTTGCAATAATTTTTTCAATGTTGTGTTCATTCCACATTTGGGAAAGTTGAGAATTGAGTTTTTGTATAAATTTCAAGGGGTCATAGTGGTTGGTAGTTTGGTTGATTTAATTGATCCCCCCCCCACACACACACAAGTGATTCACAGTATCTTACAAGATTAAAGGCAAACTTCCCTTCCCCTTGACATGACACCCCTCCCCCTGCACCCTAGGATAAATGCTGAACTATGAACCCCCCAGAGTAGTGGGTCTCACCTCCTGAGCCAAACACCCGAGGTTGCTCTGAGCAATTTCTTGCAGTCACTAGCCAGCCACGGTTTCATCCAACTTTCTTTATAACCGCTGCATTGCTCTTTGATACATGTTGAATCCTTGCTTGCATTGTGTTTGTTTCAATGCTTGTTTTCAGCTGCAAAATCATTATCAATTCCTGGTCCTACCCACTTTATTCTCAATTTCTTTTATGTATTAGCCATGTAATGTAATTATTTCTTCCATGTTTTTTATTCAATCCTTTTACTGTCAGTAAACCATGACCTCCAATATTTCATGGTACATGTAAGTCAATAAACATCACCATGGATTGTGAACTATGACGCACTAGCATCAGTTTTGGGTTTTGCAATTTAAATTGTTTTATTCAAGCTCTATCCAGTTTTCTCTGTCAGCAATATATCTCATTACAGGATTGATACACCCATTATTCATGGCTGTACAGTAATGGGCACCCCCTCCACACCCAGTTCAAAATTTGTTTGATGGTGGAGTCTTTTGCAGAGTGGCGGGCAACGTCACTGGACGAGACAGGATAAGTCTCTAAGCAGTCAATAAGAAGGACTGGTGTCTTGGGGGTAGGGTCAGCAAGAAGTTCTGGCAGCGGGCAGTGACTCAAAGCGTCGGCATGCCCCAAAGGGGAGCCTGGTTGGTGGACGAGACGATAGGTGTAGGCCGCTAGGAAAATAGTCTATCTGGTCATCCACGGTGATAATGACACAGGAGTAGGTCAGTCGCCAGCAAGCAAGCCCAGTAGCGGTTTGTGGTCTGTAATTAATTTGAAATCACGGCCGTAGAGGTACTCATGGGACCTTTTTAACCTGGCCACTGCAGCCAAAGCCTCACGATCCAGCTGGCTGTAGTTCCGCTCGGCAGCAGACAAGGTCCTTGAGTAATAGGCTATGGGAGCCTCGGTTCCATTGGGCATGCGGTGGCTGAGGACGGTTCCGACGCCAAACGGAGAAGCATCACAAGTCAACACCAGTGGCAGGGTCTGGTTGTACTGCACCAGGAACGTGTCTGCTGACAGAAGTCTTTTTACCGCGGCAAATGCGGCTGCCTCGGCTCTGCCCCAGGACCACTTTGCGTTCTTAGCCAAGAGACGGTGTAAGGGCTCAGCAATAGTGGCTTTCTGTTTAAGAAAGATGCTGTAGAAATTAAGGAGCCCGAGGAACACCTGCAGCTCGGTTTGATTGCGAGGTGTAGGGGCGTCCTGGATTGCTTGAATTTTTTTAGTGGTCAGGTGAATCCCAGAGCCGTCGATTAGGTACCCTAAGAATTCAACCCTTGGTACGTTAATTTGGCATTTTTATTTTTTGAGACGGAGGACTTTGTCTCTAATTCTGGTCAAAACAGTTCGTAAGCGTTTTAAAAGTTGCCCTCATTTGCAGCCGATACCAAGATGTCGTCAAAATAGGGGATGACTCCTGGAATCCCCTGCAAAAGCCGTTCCATGACGCTTTGGAACAGTCCAGGGGCGATACTAACTCCAAATTGCAGGAGGTTACATTTGAATGCACCCCTGTGCATCACAATGGTTTGGGCCTCCGCCATACTGCCATCTACAGGCAATTGTTGATATGCCTGCGCCATGTCCAATTTAGTGAATACTTTGCCGGGGCCTAAAGAATGTAATAAATGCTGTACAATGGGTACAGGGTAAGCGCTTTGTTGTAACGTTTTATTGATTGTGCATTTGTAGTCTGCACAGAAGCAGACAGACCCGTCAGATTTGACAGGTGTCACTATAGGGGTCTCCCAGCGTGCGTGATCAACCGGCTCTAGGATTCCCTGGCCTACGAGCTTGTCAATTTCCAGATCAATTTTGGGGCGGAGAGCGAAAGGTACTCTCCTGGGTTTTAGCCTTATGGAGGCTATGTTGGGGTCCAAATTAAAAGAGATTGGAGTCCCCACATACTTACCCAGACTGGTGCCAAAGACGTACTCGAACTCCTTAAAAATTGCTTCGGCGCTCTTGTCTTTCAAGGCGTTGATACCGGTCACTTCTAGGCCCAGGGCTTCTAACCAGTCAAGCCCCAGAAGGCTCTGCAGGTCCCCGCTGACCACCGTCACTGGGAGCTGGCCGCTGTAGTTTTTGAATTGCACCTGGAAGGTGCCTTGGCCCACAATGGGACTCGGTTCCCCTGGTAATCGCGAAGGTGGATGTCAGGGGCGCGTAGATGCTGCTTCTTCAGGCTAGAGATAGTCCGCTTGAGTGTAGACCACGGCATGATGGTCAGTGATGACCCTTGTCGATCTCCATCTCGCATGGAGAGCCCTCGATGAGGACTGTGATCTTCAGCTTTTTGAGCCGCCTAGTGCGGACTTGGCCGATTGAGGTGTGATAGGTGACTCTGGTGTCGCCCTCAGAGTGCCGTGGTGGCGGCTGCCATGCCTCTTGGTTGGGCTTTTGCTGGCGGTTAGGTCGACTTCTGGGCTGCCAGGTCATTGTGGGGTGCTCGCTTCTGCAAACCTTGGCGATGTGCCCCTTTAGCTCTCAGCGCTGGCAGATAGCGTCGCGGAAACGGCAAGATGATCTGGCATGGTTTCCTCCGCAGCTTGCGCAAGGCGGGAAACATGGTTCAAATTTGCGCACCGGCTTGGTATGGCTACTGCACATGCGGCAGCTGTCATCTTCTTCGCCTTCTGAGCTCTTGGCCTCTGCAGCCTCGCGATGTACGCGTGTGCTCTTTCGCGCATCTTGTGGAGTGCTTTGGCACTGCAGGGTTTCTGTAGACTTAACGGCCGATTCTGATGCCCTGGCTTCGTCCAAGGCAATTTGTAGAGTGAGGTTAGATTTGGCAAGTAACCTGCTCTGTAAATTAATGTCCCGCACACCACATATGATGCGGTCTACTATAAATTCATCTAGGTCTCGGAACTCTTAGTACGCTGCGGCCTTCTGTAGCGTCGCAACGTACCCGTTGATTGATTCGCCTTCCTTATGATTATGAATATTAAATTCATGCCAGCGGACGTGCTTAGACGGCTTGGGAGCGTAATGTGTCCTCAGCGTCTGTTGGAGCACTGACCAAGCGGCATTGGCTCAGAGGAGTCTTTGGCTGTTTCGAACACTTCCCGTCCACAGTAACCGAGGAACATGTTCTTCTTGCGGCCTTCAGAAAGGCCCATGAGGTTGTTGGCTTCGAGGAAGCAGTCGAACTTCAGCATATACGAGTCCCAGTGCTCGGTGACTGGGTCGTATGGAGTTGGTGAGGCGTGCATGGCCATTTTGTGTTCTGAGGGCGTTTTGCGTTTGCCACTCAAAAATGGCTGGATTTACTTGCTGGATTGCTACGCTCTTTTTGGTTCGCCTATTTGCCTTCCAATCCCACCTTCGTCGCCAGTGTTAGATCGGGTAATGGAAAGGCACACAAGGCTAAAGGTGTTACAATAAAGCTGTTACAATAACAGCCCTTTATTGTAACACAACAACTAAGAACAATCCAGCGAAGGTTGAGTCTGACAGCAGCCCTTTTATAGGGAGCTGTCAGACCCTTCGACCAATAGGATTAAACCTCTGTTCCCGCCGGAACAGAGGACCTTGGTGGAAACCATTATAACTGTAGCTAGTATCTAACACATTATTTTGATCATTTTTTCCTTTCTTTATGCTGACCATTGCACATTTGTTAAATTCAAATTCCATACTGAAATCATTACTATATATCCTTATAATATTAAGGGTTCGTTTTCGGGTTTTGATTTTCCATAGACTTTCAATCAACTATGTATAAAAGATACACTATTTTTCCACTTTCTTTTGATAGTTCATATCCAGGTTTTCCACAGACTTTTCATCAAGATGGAGGTTCCAATGGTGTTAATTGAAGCTCCATCCTTTTTTTCCTGCAATGCCTCCTAAATCAGAATTTCTCAACCTTGGCTGGGAAATTCTGGGATTCAAAGTCCATGCATCTTAAAGGGGCCAAAATTAAGATTCACTGGCCTACACCAATGTGGGTGTCATCTTAAATTCTTTGACCACAGGCCTGGGGAAGACCAGCAGATGGTCCCCCAAGCCAGATTTGGGGTCAGAGGAGGGGCTCCTTTGGAAACCTCTGGCTTTAGGGATCGGAGAGAGAGAGAGAAACGTTTCTAGCTGGGTGAAGACTACAGAGCAGCTCAGCTGGACTGCCAGCTCTGTTTTCTCTCCTGTCCCAGACAACAGCAGCCCCGAAACTCCCACTCAGCTTGCCTGGAACGGCAGCGTGGCTCTGGCCTTATCAGAAGGAAAGCACTGGCAGTGAGGAAGAGATGGCAGGAGGGAGGTCTGGGAGTGCATGGGAAGGATTGGCAGGCAAAATGTTTTCTGGGCCACTCATTTTTGCAGCTGGTTTATTTGTACATTCATTCATTTGTATTACACCTAAAGTGCTCCAAGGCAGCGGCCCTCTGGGTGTGCCAGAATGATGGCTGTGACTTTGAGGAGTGGGAGTCCCACATCTGGGGACCAGCAGGTTGGAGAAGATTGCTGTGACAACCAAGGAAAATAAATTACCATTTTTTCTCGAGAACATTTCTACAAACCATCTCTCAGACAAGGGACAGCATAGGATGCAAAGGAGACCCTAATTGTTACCTGCTGCAAGTATTTATCTGTGCTTGTTTGAAGATTCTCTCTGCTCCCCACTAGACCGCCCCCCCCATCCCTGCATCTCGGTCGTGTTGGGGCTCCTGTGGGGCTCCCCTAAACTATGGAAGTTGAGCAGAAATTTATGCTGAATGCCTTTGGCTTAATGACCTCTTAGACACCTTTACTTTACAGATAGTCCTCAACTTACAATCATTTATTTAGCGACTTATAACAGCACTGAAAAAAGTTACTTACAATGGGTCTTTGCACTTATGACCGTCGCAGCATTCCCACTATCCTGTGATCAAAATCCTGGCATTTGGTGAGCAGAATGTATTTACAACAGTTGCCGTGTCTGGGACCAGGCCAAGGGCCGAGGGCAGCCCTCAAGGCTGCTTCCAATAAGGGAAGTCAATGGGGAAAGCTGAATTTGGTCAACAACCACATGATTCACTTTGCAACTGCAGAGATTCGCTTAACAGTCACAGCAAAAAAAGGCCATGAAACTGGGCACAACTCACAACAACCTCCTTGCTTGGCAATAGAAATTCTGGTCCCCAATTATTGTCATAAATGGAGAATTATCTGTTTTTATATCCTTACTTAATGGCTGAATTCGCCTGTTTTATTTTCTTCACTCTTTGCAAAACATTGTGTGTTGATATTGTTTTATTGCTGTTTCCACTGGTGTTGGCCATCCTAAGTGGGGCATAACAGACCAGACTAATGGATTATAAAAATTGTGCCCAAATAAATAAGTAGTAAGGCCTGAAATTTTGTATTTTAACAAATAAATATTTGTCCTTGGAAACAAATCTCTACCTGCATTAGACAGTTTCAGGAGGCCCTCAAGAGTTCCTTGTTTAAGATCTTTCCAGAATTGTCCTTGCTTTACATCCGGGTCAGGAGCTCTACAGACCCTGCAGCAGCCCTTCACAAAATATCAGAATCAAGCTTAGAGGTCTTCTAGTCCAGCCCCCTGGCTCAAGCAGGAGACCCATGTCAGACAGGTGACTGTCCAGTCTCTTCTTAAAAACCTCCAGTGATGAAGCACCCACAATTTCTGGAGGCAGCTGTTCCACTAATAGATCGTTCTCACTGTCAGGAAATTTCTCCTTAATTCCAGCTTGCTTTTGTCCTTGATTAATTTCAATCTGTTGCTTCTTGTCCTGCCTTCGGGGGCTTTGGAAAATAAGTTGACCCCCTCTTCTTTGTGACAGCCCCTCAAATAATGGAATACTGCCATCATGTCACCAGTGACGTGCGGTGAGGTTTATGGCTGGTGAGGCACTGACCCAGTGGTGGGTTTCAAATTTTTTTAGACTTGTGGACTTCAACTCCCAGAATTCCACAGCCAGGCATGCTCAGTTCCGATTTAAAGCGACAGCATTTGTTTTTCTCCTTTGCGAAAGAATTTTCCTTCTTTCTTTTTCTTTTTCTTCTCCCTTCCCCTCCTCCCTCTCTCTCTCCCCCTCTCTCAAACACACACACACACACACACACACACACACACGAACTGAAGTTGGATTGGACTACACACACTTTCCCCCAGCCCCGGAAGGATCCAGCCCAGCTTCACTGATTACAGGTTTGAAAAGGCAACGTGGCTCTGCCTGCAATCAAACCCTAACCCTTCCCTCCAGCCTTTGCCCAAAGCCCTGCATCAGGAGGATGAAGTTTGAATTCCTCCCCCTCCTTCCAACCCACACGTACCTTTTCCAGCTGTTTCAGAGAGGATTTCAACTCTGCTCTTGCCTCGGGTCCTCTGAAGAAGCCCCACCCAAACGAGCGCCCTCTACTATGTGGCAGGAGAACTGCGTGCCTCCCCTACGTCAGGAATCTTTAGGCTTTTAACCCTTGCTTAACTCTGCTCGAGTGATCATAAAACACCTAAACTGGATGCAATATTCCAGGTGCGGCCTTACTAAGGATTTATAAAGGGGCATTAATACTTCACATTCTATGCCTCTATTTATAAACCAAGGATTGTATTAACTTTTGTGGCTGCTGCCACACACGACTGACACATGTTAAGGTTCCTCTCACAGTTCCTGTTTCTGAACCAGGTTTTGCCTAATCTGTACTTGTACTTTTCGTTTTTCCCGCCTGAATGTAAAACTTTGCTTTTCTCCATTTTCTCCAGATGCTTTGGATTTTAGCCCTCATGACCCCTTTGGACTCCCGGCTGGTCAAGCTGGTCTGCAGGAGCGGAAAGCCAGCGTAGTGGGAGGGGGCCAAGCGCAGAAGGCCAGAGCCTCCTCGGTGACCCAGCTGAGGAGGCCATCCCTGGGGGTGTGGAAATTACAGACAGATCACAGACCTGACAGACACAGACAGACAGAGCATAAGACACAGTTCCTGTTATGTGGAACCTGAGGCTTCGGTGTAATTTGAGAAAAAACAACAGATGATGCCACTCTGAGCGCAGAGAAGGAACCTGCTTTCTGCCAGTCGACTCCCAGCGCACCCATATAAAACTCAGAGGCCCCCAGACGGGCTTGGGAGAGCAGAGATGAAGCCCTCGAATGCCCACAGAGACCCACCTTCCCCATCCCTGTTTGGCTGATCAGGCTGTCCAGCAAGAGACCCCGATGAAGCTTAAGAATGGGGCATAGATTGTGAAAGACGGACATCCCTTATTGAAACTTTCCTGCAGGACTTTATATCTACACACCCGGCAGCCAAGATACACATTTCTTCTTCTTGTTCAACATTTTTTCCCTTTCTTTTTCTATTTTTGTCTTCTTCCTTCAGGCCAAAACAGGCCAAACTTTTTAAAACTATTATGTGTTTTTAGAAGACTCGTTACTCTGCAGAGGGTGAAAGCATCTGTTGAAGCACCCCAAAATCTTGGCAATGATCTGCCCGGGAAGACAACTGGCAGGGGGCTACTTGGAAGAGACATGCCAATTGAGCTGCAGTTCAGCAGGCAGGCCTAGGTGGTCTAAACACCCCCTCCCAGCATATCTACCTACCCCAATAAAGATTGCAGGTAATCGAAGGCAGGAAGCAGTCAAGGCGCCTCCTGCCAGAGGCACCCATAACAGGTTATGTTCTTGGTGGTGGCCGTTTTGCAAAAGCACCCACAACCTGTGGATTTTTTATGTTCTCCTGGAGAGCCACAGTTGTGTAGCAGAGAAGCTGTTTGAGTCAAAACAGAGGAGCCCAATTTTTATATCTAGAAGCTCCCTGGGGACTCGAGGCCAATTCTTCTCTACCTCACAGGGTTGGTGTGGCACAGAAGGCTGGGAGGGGTGTGCTGTGCATCCAGCCTTGAGCCTTGAGTTTCTGAATGAAATTTCTGATATAACAATTTTAAAAATAAATAAACATTCCTGAAGCTGGAAAGTTGGTAGCCTGAAACACCCAGGAACCTTGTTTACTGGCCATTAATTGTTGAGAGATTTGCAGAGGTCTGTACTGAATGTAGATGAAACAAATTCCAAAGCAGTTTCCTTTTATGAACTTTTACTCCAAATAAATTTAGTCTTTCATTTTTAAAAGTACAAAGGCAACCTGCCCTCCTTTCTGCCCCACCAACTGCCTGGCATGAGAGGTAGCTTTGCAGAGCCCACTCAGGGCACCAGGCTGGGCTTCTGAAGAGAGGAGCCATATCCTTCTCCTTTCACACAGGCTGCCCGTCCTCCAGGGGATATGACGAGTGGAGGCCCTGCCCCACCCCTAGTACTACTGCTTGATACTAGGAGGACTCCCTGGCACTCCTAAAAGCAGAAGGGAGGGTCTCCGCTACTGAAGGGAGACCCCAATGCCACTGTCAGGCTTGGTTTGGACCACACAGACAGCCCAAAATGGCTGAACTTCACCAATGGTGCTTCTTCCATATAATGTGCAAACAACCTCTAACACCCACCTTTTTTTGAAAACCTCATTTTCTTTTATTTTGGGCTGTATATTTATCAAAGATAGACACCCTCAATTTAAGATTATTTCCTCCTCTAAGAAGATTAGGCAACCACCATCCCCTTAGCCTGCTTCCATTCTGAGTGGATGACACCCTTTTTCAAGGGGGTAAATTATTTGGGACAAAAAGCTTGCAGGAGAGAGGGTCCAGTTTGCTGCAGTTTTTATGTAATTCTGGGCTCAGAGCCTTTCCACGGAAGGAGAAGCAGAAAAAATGCCTTAAATAAACAAGCATGCAAACACAGTGCTACTGGTGAGAGCAAGAGCAGGTCAGACTGGTTCTGCATTTATAGGCATTGCATACATTCTCCAGATGGTGAGGAGGCCGAAGACAATGCTAACTGCCTGCAAACCAGCCTTGCCAAAGCTGGATAGACTTCAGCTCCCCACCCAGCAGGGCCAATGGGGAGAATCCTGGGAGATGATCCCAAATCTGGAGGGTGCCTGGTTGGGGAAAGCTGTTTCTTTCACAGCAAAGGGCAGATCTCCAACCCAGGTTTGAGAGCTGTCAGCCAGATCCAGCCCCTCGTTCAAACTTGAACACATTCAGACTTGAACCTATCCAACAAAATGAAATTTAATGTAGATAAAAGTAAGGCTTTACACTTAAAACAAGGGAAACCAACTGTACAGGTACAGACTAGGTAAAACGTGGCTTAATGCCAGTAATTGTGAGAGGGACCTTGGATAATTGCTTAAATATGAGCCAATAACGTGCAGCGGCAGCCTACAAAGCCAATGCGATCCTAGACCATATTAATAGAGGGATAGAATCACGTGAAGTATTAGTACCACTTTATAAAGCCTTAGTAAGACCACACTCGGAATTCCGCCTCCAGTTTTGGTCACAATATAAAAAAGGATGATTGGGAGCTGGAAGCTAAAACATGAACGGTTGCAGGAACTGGTGTTGTAGACTGGAGATAGATAATGTCTACTGAGAGAGGCCTGTTCAGTTTTGGCATAGCAAAAACAAAGCAATAGGGTATATATTGCAGTAAAATGCCTCAAATTACCCCTTCACAGCCCTTGTGAAAAATGCTGTGAACAACAGATGTGCTACGCTTATTTCAAATTTCCTGATGAATTCACCTACATTCCCATGTGCATTTTTGTAAAAGTGGCTTATTTATCTCAGCCTATCCCACAGCGCTGGGACTCCCAGATCCTAACTTAGCTTCCAAGCACAAAGTCAGGCTGCGTGTCCCCAACTGAAGCCAAAGCAGGGGACTGAATTAGGGCCGCTCCTAATATGGGCCAGGGCAGCAAGGAACGCCGGCTCTGAGCCAGGGTTGAGGAAAGACCGACAGCAGCCCAGAGGCTCCAACTCATGGAACCAAAGGGTGCAAATTGCTCCTCAGCTTCAAAGAGCTAAATGTTTTCAGCTCTGGTTATGCAAGGAGCAATTGGACCAGCACGGCCATTGCTGACGATGCAGTTGTAAAGCATGACATAACGTGGCTGTATTGCTTAGTGACACATATGCCGCAGTCCCAGTGGCCGGAGTAACAGCGGGATTGCACAAGTTCTTAAGTGGGACGAGGAGGGAGTCCCAGCAAGCAGGCAAGCAGGTGCCCCCAGCAGGTGCTCTGGAGCACAGGTGGGTAAAGAGTGGCAGGAGTGGGAGTGGCTTCCAACTTCCTGCCAGCTTATCCATTGGCTTTGCTTGTGGGGACTCATCAGGGAACGTTGTAAATCGTGATTGCTTGACCTCTGAGGATCAATTGCAAGGCTGCCTCGTCCAGCACTATTGAACAAGTGGTCCTATCTCAAGGACTCCCGGTAATGCAAGTGATATTAACTCGGCAAGACTGAACCCTCTGGATAGAAGGTGGGGTAAACAAGCTTTAATAAACAGAGACTCATCTTTCTATTCTTATGAGTGCCTGTCGTTGACATAATGAAGGACGTGAAAGCTATCTGCAGTTCCAAAGAGAGAACACTGCAGTCTCACTGACAATAAAATATTTATGTCCACGGCCAAATGTGCCAGATAAAAAGGTAATGTGTTCACACAAAGGACAGAAATCAATCTCTCTTCAGCCCTGACATTTTCTACCTCATTTCACCCACACACACAAAACCCTCCAAAAAACTAGGCCAATGTCTCTAGCTTTAGACACAGATAAGCACTAACATACTTTCTTAAATGTCTGTAAATGTCTGGGATCATAAGGGATCTATTTTCCCCCCTTTAAAACCCTGAGAAGCCTAAGAATTCCCCCCACACACACACACACAAAATGAACCTGCCCACTCCAGGGGTTCATATTGCATCTCCTACAGTCGGGAGAGAAGTTAACACACTCCTGATGTTGTCCACCCTCTGCTAAGTCAAACTGCTGAACATCATGCAAAACATTATTTCTGGCTTAGTACTTTTAAATATTGCGATTAGTTAGTAAACCATGGCTAAATAAATTATGATTTAGCATCAGCTCTCATAGACATATTTACACATCTCTCCAATGTAGCATTATCTGAATGAGATTACTTTATCAAGTTTTAATGGCAGAAAATTATCATTATTTGCTAAATGTATATGCTGTCCATCTCACTATCCAAAGCGACTCTAGGCAGCTTACAATACAATAAAATCATATTAAAACATTAAAATTTAAGAATTATCGGTACATGTGGCTATCCCACTTGTAATTTTGTTGAATTTGCAGTCAGAGAAAAATCACAGTGAATATTGGTAAAAAAACAATCTGTATGATTACCACATTAGTCCAGTGCAGGGATCCAGACTGAAGCATCCTGAAGAGGTGGACATCCAGCCTCCTCTTGGAGATCCCCAACAGCTGGGAGCCCAGCGCCTCCCTGGGGCATTCGGCTGCTCTTATGGTGAAGACGTTTTTGGCTCCTTGGGAGACCCCAGGGAAGCTCTGGACTAGACTGGAAGTGGAAGATAAATGAGCAAACCAGACCTATACTGTTGCCAAGACAACTTCAGTGTATACTATAGTTATTAAGACTCAGGCTCAGCTTGAGAGAGAGTTATGCTTTTGAATAGTCTGGGAATCTTTTAAAAGATTTACGTATTCATAGAGAAATAGCAAGGAATGTCCAGTCATTGTTAAGGCTTCTCCAACCTGGCCCTTCTCAGATACTTTACACCAGGATTTCTCAATTTCTCAAGAAGATCCCAGAATTCCCCAGCATCAGAAATAATTCTGTGTGGAATGGAACAGAGAGAAGAGGAGAGGAAAATACTTTATTTGGCCTAGTGCAATTAAATTCACAATAAATTTGTCTGCAGTGCAGAAACTCTCAATGTACATGCAAAGCAACAGAGTAATAATAATGGTAATATGATACCAATAAGAGGGAGTAGTAGAGAAGATGAAAAGGATAATATTACTACAGTCATACTACATGGGTAAATATACTTAGACATAAGACAGTACTGTGGGAATTAAGTGTTCAGCTGAGTGATGGCACAAGGGAAAAAGCTGTCTTTGTGTCTTATTTTTTTGGTATGCAATGCCCTATAGAGGGAGAAGTTGAAACAGTTTATCTCCAGTATGTGAGGGGTCTGTAGTTATTTTCTCAGCCCTCCTTCTGACCCGCACAATATACATGTCCTCAGTGGAAGACAAGCTGGTTGCAATTATTTTTTTCTGCAGTCCTAAATATTCGTTAAACTCTGTCTGTCCTATTTCATTGCTGTACCAAACCCGACCATTATCGAAGAACAGATGACAGACTGTATGGATTAGCCTTCCACTAACTGGAGACTATCTTGAGTTGAAGATTAAGAGGACATTGAATGGGAGAAAAGGGTATATATCAGCTCCAATATCCAGTTTACGAGGCCAGATCTCTTAAGGAAGCAAAGGGAGGCTCTTAACTTCAAGTCCTTTCCAGGTTCCCAAAGGCTTTTCCTTTGTGGCCTTGCCACAATTCAATCTCCCCGATTTTCTTACAGCAGTTTTACTCTGTCTGTAACTGAATATAATTCTACTGGGGGGAGGAATCTGTTTGGGAAGCAAAATCTCTCCTAACTAGAGCAACCTATAACAGAGTGAAGCAGTCTATACAGGTAGTCCTCAACTTACCATTCATTTAGTGACTGTTTGAAATTACCACAGCATTCAAAAAAGTGGTTGATGACCATTTTTCAGATTTACAACCTTGCGGTCAGATGATCAAAATTGGGCACTTGGCAACTAACATGTACTTGTGACAGTTTCAGTGTCCTGAGGTCATGTGATAGCCTTTTGCGACCTTCTGAGAAGGAAAGCCAAATTCCTTTAAGAACTGGGTTTTAGAACTATGGCAAGAAAGGTTGTAAAATGCGACAAAACTCACTTAACAACTGTCTTGGTTAGCAGTGGAAATGATGGGCTGAATTGTGGTCCTAAGTCGAGGACTATCTGTAGATGCCATGCTGGTCCCTGCCTGGGTTTGTGGCCTGTGTCGGATGAGAAGAGCACATCTTTCTCCTTCTATCTCGGCCATTTTTTTCAAAGGCACAATTGAGAGTGTTTTAACAAACTGCATCCCTACTTGGTTTGGTGGCAGCAACATCTCAGATAGTAAGTCCCTACAGAGAGTGGTGAGGACAGTGGAGATTATAGGAAGCTCACTTCCCGTCATTCAGGATACTGCTTACAAACAGTGTGTGATTAAAACTCAAAGCATTGTTAGAGACCCCACACACACACTTCAGTCAGTTTCTCTTGCTCCCCTCTGGGAGAAAGTTTAGAAGTATTTCTAGCAGGACTGATTGGAAGGGCTTTGTTCCCCATGTTCCCCTTTGTTCCCCATTCATCTGGTAAACTCACAAGGTTCGTTTCTCTCCGATGTGCATGTATTCATCTGGACTAGAATGTGTTGTTTCTCTGCGTTACATGCATAATATTTATGCATTTATTTGGTCATGTGTATGTAGCGTATATTGGAGGAGGGTGACTCTTTGAGAGGCGCATGCAAGGAAATGTCATTTTATTGTATGCCGATTACATGCACAGGGGTGATTCTAAAGTGATTCCATTCCGGAGTCTCCGCGTGGAAGACAGAGAAGAGCTTCACGTGCAGGAGGCTCAGCGCTTCCTTTGCCTTCTTCGAAACAGGAACCAAAGGCCACCTCCGCACAAAAGGCAGGCAGCCTCTCCCCGGCGTCGCTTCCCCTGCCGCGGCCCCGGGAGAAAAGCGGGGACGGACAGAAAGGAGAGCCGCCGCCGCCGCAGCCCTCGGCCCACGCCGCCCTCCTGCGCCCCGTGACAGGTGCAAAGACTCGGGGCGGATCTGCAGGAGGAAGAGCGGCCGTGGCAACAACCTTTCCCCAAAACGGAGCCCCTTCCGCTTAGCCGGCAATGCCGCCGAGGGGCGCCGACCGCCCCCCCTTCAAGCGCCCCAGAGCCCCGCAACGCTCCCGGCGCCACAGCCGAAGGCCAGCCGGCCAGCCCACATCCGGCCCGGGACTCGCCCTCGATCGCGCCAGGCTTGGCGAGGTGGGAAAAGGCTCCCTTATCGGCCGGGAGCAGAATTCGTCCGGGCGGCCGCGCAGCAGCAACCAGAGCCGCTGGCCCAGCCGCCAGCCGACATTCCTGCCGCTTCGGGACCGCTTATCGCTCCGCGTAGCTGGACAAAGAGCGCACGAAGTGCTTCCAAGAGGAAGGGGAGGCGCAGGGCGGGGCAGGGCGCAGAAAAGATCAGCTGAACCATGGAGGAGCAAAGGGGAAAGAGTCAGAAATCAGCAGGTCGATCAGCTGCTTTGGAGAATGAATGGCCCCCGCTTCTCTTTATTGGGAGTATTGGAAGACAGCTATCAGGTCACCCCAATCCTTCTCTTCAATAGGTTAGACATACCTAGTTCTCTCCACCCAGTTTATCATATAGTTCAACCTCCAGACCCTTCTCATCTTTTGCTCTTCTCTCTCTGTCCTGCTTCTAGCATGGTGACCAGAACTGGATGAGGAACAGATACAGCCTCCCTTGGGACACATACCTCAAAGCCATTGGCTCCCATTCCGGCCCTTTCTCAGCATCCGAGCTGGACTGGGAAGACCCCACAGCCACAGAGGGATCATTTTAGACTTACAAAGGGAGAGGAAATGACTTGTTTATAGAGATAAACAAGGATAGGAAGTGCACTTAATTCACTTAAATTTAAGAAAATAGAAAGCAAGTTAACCTGGCATTAATCCTCATCCCACCCACTCCTTTGTCCTTACTCCACGAAATCTTTGGAGTCAGGCCCAGCAAAACACACCAAATGCCAGGGGCATCCACAGGTGAGGCCGGGCAGTCAAGAAGGCCCAGATGGAGGCCGCAGCCGCATGATCAACCTACAGGCTTGTGGCTACCATATTGACTTTTTTGACCCTTGTGTACACCCCTCCCATCTGTGGCCTTCATCCCAATGGTCGTGCTACCATAATTCAAAGCAGCAAGCTTGAAATGATGGTAGGGAAGAAGGCTTTCATCCTTTGCCAATATAATTTCTTCTGTGCGGATGAGGCTCCTGATGACAGCAGAATACTTGATTTGGCCAAGTATAATTAGAACACCAGGAATTTGTCTCTGGTGCAGAACTCTCAATGTACATGCAAAGTAACAGAGTAATAATAATGGCAATATGATACGAATAAGGGGATAGTAGAGAAGATGAAGGGGATAATAATAATAATAATACAACAACCTTACAACATGGGCAAATATACCTAGACATAAGACAGTACTCTGAGGATTAGGTGTTCAGCTGACTGATGGCATGAGGGGAAAAAACTGTCTAATTGTTTAGGCACGCCATGCCCTGTAGCGCCATCCCGAGCAGAGGAGTTAAAACAGTGAATGTTCAGGATGTGAAGTTATTTTTCATCTGACTCACACAATATACAGATCTTCTATGTTGTCAAGCAACTCCAGAGATGTGGTCAATGGCCCTGCCTTCTTCTGGCATGTTTTTCCCAATCTAGACGTATCTGGGATGTTTTCTTGGCAATCCTATGCAAGTGGCCTGCCTCTGGCCCTTCCAAGGGCACTTAAATGCTTTGCACAATCAACGTACAGTTGACCTCGACAGAGGAGCCCTGCCCATGGCCCAGGACTTCCCACCTAGGCCATGCAGGGGCTTCTTTGCCAACCAGATGGTAGGAAACTGGAAAAAAGTTGCCTTAACGATACTGGGTTCCTTGGCTTCTCTTGTGAAGCGAAACCCCCTCTGCTTGGTTCTGTACATTTCATCTCAACTGCACATGTCCAAAGGCCAGAAGGAAATGCTTCACACAGAACAACAACAATTTCTCGCTATCTGTCTCTTGTCTAACAGTCGAGAAAGAGAAGCTGTGCCCACTATCTTGCCAGGAATATTCAGATAACACACTTGTCTTGTTCCTGGGATGTGTGTGGATGCCTCTCCTGGGTGCAGTCCAAGCCCTCTCCCTGGCTCTGTGTAAGTCGCTTCTGCTGTGTGAGGTTTTCACAATTTCTGCCCATTAAATTAACCTTCACAGACTAACAGAAACTGGAGCTAGTTTTCAGTTTGCTGCTATGGCCAATGCTGGTAGAATCCCCGACTTGGTCATAGTTTGTCCTTTAATTAGGATAAGTGAGAAGTCCCTCTCAGGTGACTCAAGAACCACATGGTGGCACACTGAACACTAACCGTAAGCTACAGTTAACATACATACATAATGGTACTACACAGAAGGTAGTAAGAAGTTGGGGTACCACAAGGTTCCATCAGGCCCAATATCTTCATAAACGACTTAGATGAGGGAATAGAAAGGGAACTCATTAAATTTGCAGATGATATTAGCTGGCAGGAATAGCCAACACTCTAGATGATAGGCTCAAGATCCAGATGGATCTCAACAGACTTGAACCCTGGGACCCACCTAACAAAATGAAATTCAACGTAGAGAAAAATAAAGTCTTACACTTAGGCAAGAGAAACCAAAAGTACACATATAGATTGGGTGAAGCCAGGCTTAAGAGCAGTAACTGTGACAGGGATCTTGGGAGTCCTAGTGAACAATCACTTAAATATGAGCCAGCCGTGTGCTGTAGCTGTCAAAAAAGCAAGCACAGTTCTAGGCTGCATTAACAGAGGGATAGAATCAAGATCAGGTGAGGTACTAATACCACTCTATAAAGCCTTGGTAAGACCACACCTAGAATCCTGCAACCACTTTTGGTCACCACACTGTAAAAAAGATGTTGAGACTCTAGAACGAGTGCAGAGAAGAGCAACCAGGATGATGAGGGGACTGGAGGCTAAAACATATGAAGAACGGTTGCAGGAACTGGGCATGGCTAGTCTAGGGAAGAGAAGGAACAGGGGAGACAGGATAGCAATGTTCCAATATTTGAGGGGCTGCCACAGGGAGGAGGGGGGTCAACCTGTTTTCCAAAGTACCTGAAGGCCAGACAAGGAATAATGGATGGAAACTGACCAAGGAGAGATTCAACCTAGAAATAAGGATAAATTTTCTCACAGTGAGAACAATTAAACAATGGAACAGAAGTTGCCTTCAGAAGTTGTGGGGGCTTCATCACTTGAGACTTTGAAGAAGAGATTGTACTCCATTTGTCAGAAATGGTGTAGGGTCTCCTGCTTGGGCAGAGGCTTGGACTAGATGACCTATAAGGCCCCTTCCAACTCCTATCCTATTCCTCTTCAACCACTGTAAGGTACTCTTGAATATACTATGACAGAAGGTTCCAGAGAGTTATTCTGGAAACGGTTCCAAGTGGGTCCTCAGCTAATCAAAAGAAAGTTGTGTATTAATAACCCGGAAGAGAGCTTGAAGGAGACCCCAGAGCAACGTCTTGCCATGAGTTATTAAAATGCAGCTACTTAGGGACCGGGGAAAATCATCGACATAAACCCAATGCTGCTACTTTATTTATTCAATTTATATGCCACCTATCTCACTCTGCAAAGTGATTTGGGAATTGGTTGTGACAGCATTTTGACTGGATTCAATTCGCTTTGGGGGCATGCCCTGCAATTCAAAAGCAGATTTATCCTATGAAAGACTAAATCCTGTCACAGTATCTTATAATCACATTTTATGATTTAATATAAATCATGAAGCTCATCAGAGACTACCCTGGTTTATACAGAACCCATAGTTAGTCTAACTACGGCTGACTGCCTAAATGAGCTGTCAGGTTCACCCAGCCATAACCAGCCATTTGCCCAAACCCACCATTTGGTTTTGACTCATCCAGCCTGGGGCCTGCGGGTGGGATGCGTCATGCGCAGGCCATACGCACTCCAGCTCCATGAATGGGAGAAATGCCATGAAGCGTCATGTGACAGCAGTGTGATGCCGCAAGTTTCACACCCGTGCTTTATGGCTTAGTAGCCCGTATTACCCAGGCACTGCTGCTTGTTCAACAATCATTTTCAAAATAACAATGCTTTGGCACAATCGGTTAAACTCTGCCAAGGCTACAAAACCGATAGGCCTGGAGGGGCTCCTTTGCCATCCCCACCAGCTACTGGAGTTACCAGGTTATACTATCTTGTCTGCTGGGTTACTCGGCTATTTCAGAGTGATGCCACCATACTATTGATTTAAACTGAGCTTCCGGGCCATTTGTGGTAACATAATGCTTGGAAACAGTGATGGGATTCAAAAAATTTTACTACCGGTTTTGTGGGCTTGGCAGGAGAAGGATTCTGCAAAATCCCCCTTCCCTCCTGATCAGCTGGGACTCGGGAGGCAGAGAATAGATGGGGGAGGGTCCAGCCAGAAGTGGCATTTGCTGGTTCTCCAAACTACTCAAAATTTCCGCTACCGGTTCTCCAGAACTGGTCAGAACCTGCTGGATTCCAACCTCTGCTTGGAACTGTACAGGTTTTATCACTTACCTTACTAGTCCTTTTATCACACGAGTAAAGAGAAATCAAATCAATCTTTATTACAATCACAGTCATAAAAGTAAACCGGATTTTAAAACCAAATGTGCTTCCAATTTGAAGTGGCCCACTTGCTGGGGGAAGAGGAAAAAGTTTCTCTCTGTGTTTTTGTATCAATTAATTTTTGCCTTTTTTATTCTGAACCCAACAAAATCTGCAAAGCCAGCAGAAAGTTGATCTAATCTCGGGGAGAGGCTCTTTGATCAAAAAATAATCCATTCTCACCATCTGAGGGGAAAAGGTTGGGATGGCATTGAATCAACAAAGAAAAAAAGAGAGAAGAACCAAAGATTGCTTTCTCTCCAAAGGTTCCGATAAAAAGACCGAGAAAGAAGAAGTTCTGAAGAGAGGGGGAGATAAATGTTGCTCTATTAGCACAAAGCATATTTGGAAGTTAAAATGTTTATTCAGCTTCTCCTGTTTTATTTCTAAAAATGGGATACAGTACTGGAAATCAGGAACACAAGAAAACAGAACCAGTTAACAAATCATAGTAAGTCTTGAACTAAGGTTTGAAAACAGAGGAAGCCAAAATCCAAGAATATTGGATGGTTGTTTTATATATATATATAAAGTTTTCTATTTTTTCATTTTCATAACAATTAACCACATGTATACTATTACATAGCCAATATTGTATTGTATTATTAAATTTTACCTCAATTCATCTTACCATCAATTCCCAAACACAATTATTGGCTCTTCTGCTCTCCATACACCATATTTGTACCTTGTCCATCACTTTTTTCTCCCTCTCTCCTTCCCCTCCCTATCTTCTTTCTTCCCTCTGTTCTTCTCTTCTCTACTTTCCCTTCCTCTCTCCTTCTCCTCTCTCACCTTTCCATTCTTCCTTTCTCTCCTCCTCTTCCCCCCCGCCCTCTCTCCTATCCCTCTCTTCTTCCCTTCCCTCTCTCCTCTACTTCACACTCTTCATCTCATTTACTTGGTGTATTTCAGCCCTTGAGCGAGCTCCATTTTATGTTGATGGTATTTATAATTCCTTTTCAATATACATATTTAATTTTAACATATATCTTCCTCTTTCTTTTTTAAAAGAGAAAAAAAGTATACATATGTAGTAATCGTATTTTTAAACCCACCCTCCAGCCTATTTTTGGCCGAGATGTAGACCTGGTTACAATTCCCAGCTATTCTCATCATTATGTTTATATAATTATGCATCCTTCACAATAATTTCCCATTGTAAGTATATTTCATGTTCCCTCTCCATTTTTCCATATCTTGACAGGTTACCCTTAATTGTCTTTAAATAACAATCCTTACTGTTCAATGTTCATTACAATTCCATTAATCTTCTATGTAGAATAAGAAGCGGTACACATCTCACTTTGTTCATCATCTTAGGAGTTCTACATGTGTCCATATTTCATATATTTTAACCCATGCTTAATTGTCCTTCCATTGTCATATTCAATCAATTAGCAACTCAGTTTAATTATCATGTATAAAAGTGAATCACATATCTGTGCTTTACATTCTCCACATAAGAGTTTAATATTTATTCATATTCCATATATTTTAACCTTTATTTAATTATCTTTCCATTATCATATTCAATCAGTTAGCAATTATCATGTATAGGACACTGGTGGGTTCCGTGTCCACATGGACACGTGCAGCGCGCGCGCATGTGTCTTAGCACCTCCACAAGCCTCCATGATGCTGCAGCTGCTCCGCGGAGCATTGCGCAGACACTGTATGCACCAAGCGCGTGTGCAGAAGCCTTAAAAGACAGGTAAGGAGCTCGGGCGGGCGGGCAGGCCCTCCGGAGCACCGTACAGGAACAGTATCTGGTGCTCCGGGTAGGCTCTGGTACACTTGTACCGGGGCGTACCACCTGCAACCCACCATTGGTATAGGAGTAAACCACATATCTCAGCTTTATATTTCCCATATAACAATTTCTATTTGTCTGATTTTTCCTAGTAAGTCTTTTGTCCCATGTCTCTATTCCTGTCTTCTCCCTTTTCTTTGTTTTGACATGTCCACCCTCTTCAGTTTTCCCCAAGCCACTGTCAAACCCAGTGAAATCTTTTGTATTTTCCTTTGTTGGGGCGTAACCTCCCTCTTCAGTTTTCCCTATGCCACTGTCAAACCCAAGAACATTGGATTGTTAAATGCAGTATGCTTTAACCTGGTTGTTTTTAAAAAGTGCCTAATATGATTAAGGAATTCATTTTCCAGGTTCAAACAATATGTTGAAATTATATACTGAATATATTAAACTAATGAAAAAGTCTGAGTTCCCACAAAAAACTAATCAAGGTTAAAACTAGCAATGCTTTAAAATGCCAAGTCAACTACTAAGTTTATAAATAATCAGGATAAACGCTTCATAAGGATGGAGCCTCAGCAGGATTCTCAGGTATTAAAATATTGGGCTGGTTGTCGGACCTGAAAGCTGGAAGAACTATTTTAGAAAAATGACAAATAAATAGACTATTTTTTCATAACGGAGAATGAATGAGACTGAATATTGAGAAAATATATAAATAAATGCAATGAAGAGACAAAGGCCCAGAGATTCAAAATTGGCCATTCAAAATGCTGTTAGGGTCACCAAGTTGGGCCAGATTTCTGTTGACTAGTAAGCACTACCTTCTTGAATCAACTCTAGACATAGTTTTTGTAAGTTTACTATTTGTAAACTTCTCTTTGATCCTCTCAAACCATTTTATCCATTCTCCTTCTGCTTCCTGCCACTCTGCCAAGCACAACCATTTTCCCAGCCTATCCTCTGTTTCCATTACACACCCAAAGCAGGCGATTTTCTGCTTGGGAATATCAAGACAAGGAGCTGGCAGCTATGGTTCCTTGTGCAGACCAAGCCATTCCAGGACAGAATGGCAGATTCTAGAAATAAAGTTGCTGAACTGCCTGAGTATTGCGCCTCCCTCATTCCTTGAATCTCCCTCTCTTCCTCAGTGCAGGCATCGTTTGCAGCAGACTTTTTCAGCCTTTGCCCTCCCTTGCCCACCCATCAGTCTTGATCCACTGCAGGCCTGGCACATTCACTGACCCAGAATTGTTACCACTGCATGTTCTTCTCTTTAGAAAACATTTCTGCTGCTTTCTCCCTCATGAAGTTGGTTTCTGGACTTACTGTCTTCCTCTAAATGTTTCTATCACGCTAAATTCTGTTTGTGCATGTTGCCCTTCTCCTCAGTTCTTTATACTAAAGCTTTTCCACACACTCCTCCTCCTCCTCCCAGTTTTCTGGGGATTTCTCTTATCTTCTTAATCTCCTGCTTTGGCACCTTTTCCCTCCTTTCTACCTAGAGAGGTTTCCAGTCTCTTGTCAAAGATCCTTGAGGCCCAAGTTTCCAATGACATCCATCTGCTGATTTGTTTATGTTGCATAAGACAGATGCTTAATGAATGCAATAATGAACAAAACTCTTTTCAATCCAAATCTACCTGTAATTCCAGATAATTTTGCCAATTATCTATTACTAGGCAATGCACTTTCCAAGTGGTGCATTTAGCACAGCTTGTTATTTGCTACATTTTTGTCCAATGCGTCTGTAGCAGGCACATCACAGTACATAACTGTTGATGTCCATCAATAATAAAAAGTTCGTGCTTTCAAGTTGCTTTGATTCCAAGTGACTGCTTGGGCTAGTCCCTAAAGTTTTCTTGACTAGGTTTTTGGAAGTGCTTCGTCAATGCCTGCTTCCTAAAGCTGAGAGAGGGCATTCCGTTGGCATCATGCCTCAGGCAAGACTTGAATGCCTGCTCTCCCAGTTACTTACACTCTATTTTATGGAAATCCATGATTTGTGGAATGGATTAGAAGGTTCATTTGTTAACTGTTCCCTTTCAGTCTGTACTTGCTGGAGAATGGAACCCCAGAACCTCTATTGATCATACTTTTAACTCTCCCAAAGATGGCCAAGGCTATCCACAAACTCTTGGCTTTCTTTGTCACAAGATGGGCCTTGTGTCTATGTTGATGCAGCCATGTAACAACCAGTTGATGCTCAATTCTTGATGTAAACAAAGCCCACACTTTTTTCCACAATGTCTATTGAAACTGGAGGTGGACAACCTCTCAGTGGTTCAGGATATACTAAAAATATTGAGAGGTCCGAGTTGTCTTCGTTGTTGTTTTTGGGTGCGGACTTTTCTTTTTAAAACTCAGTTAACCTATTTTAGGACTTCCTTAGAAAGGCAGGAAACAATGTCACTAGTTTTCAGCAGTTGTAGTTAAGAGAAAATTCCAGGGCCTGGAAAAAACAGGTGTGTGATCTGGCAGTTGACCATCCCTGTTTTAAATAAACCAAACTTTTCTTACCTGGAATAGGGGACCTGCATTGGAATTATTTCCTGAACCAAAATGTTCCGTGATCTCAAAGAAAAATCTCCTCGCTTCGTATAGTATCTCAATAGGACAAACCTTCTAAACCAACTGATTCCCAGGTTCTCCAACACACAATGCCTCAATTCAACAGGGGCAAGCATTGATTCTCTGCCCTTAATTCAGAGCATCAGGACTAAGACAAAGCATGGAAGGCCCTCATCCATTGGAACTAATCATGGAAAATTATCCACCGTATACACATCTTTCACTCCGTGCCTCGGAGATCCCATCTCAATCTCATTTTCAGAAGCGCTCTTATGATTTCTTCCACCATGAGCTCCATTCAGCCTCCTCTAGAGAGCCTCCCCGAATGGCTGTTTTAGGAAAGGCGGGAAAGGCGGGATTTGCAGACACGCCAATCAATCAAAAGCAGGGAAATTCTTCAGCAGAGTATATTTGGAGAAAGGCTGCCTGAGGCCAGCATGCCAACCAGCTGAATCAAGAGCATTGCCATCAGACGGTCTCAATGGACTGGGTTGGTCTGAAGTGAAACACATGACAGTTTTGTTAAGACTCACATCTGTGGCATTTTTGATTCCTTTGGAATATTCTGCAGTTGTAACATTCTTTTTGCTTCTATCAGGAAAAGCATTACGGCAACTTTCACTAAAGGTGGACACTTTATTTATTTATTTCACTAATATCTTTTTTATAGTTACCTACAAAACCGTCCTCCATTCTAACATAATATATTGCTAATATAAAAGAAGGATGTGAGATTCAAACTGTTGTTAATTAAAGTAAAACTGTTAATTTCAATACTGAAGAAGTTACCTAAAGTCTTCTAACCAGAGTTTTTCCCTCCAAATATAATGCAACTAGTGGGATATTCACAAGAATCTTCGGCAAGACTCTGCCAGGTACATAGAATTCAGAAATATACTGTCTCAGAGCACACACAGACTATTCTTAGCCATTGTTGACAGAAGCTGTTTATAGACGGGCAGGCCATGGACTTAAGCTAAGCTGTATTTTCACAAAATCATGCAGAGTAGCTTTTCTTGAGCAGCAGGTAGGAAACTCCCAAATTATCCTTGGGGGGGGGGCAAAGGAGAGACACACAAGACACACACAAAGGAGAAACATTTCCCACAAATGGGGAAAAAACCTTAGAATTTCAGGAACAAGGATTCTAAACTAGTTTTCTTCTTGATGTGCTCATTTACCATGGATTAGTAACTAAAAACACAATTCCCTACCTAAAGCTTGAAATGATAGTTTATAACAACTACCAAATGATAATTCTTACTAAATGTTTTGTGAGATATTTGTGGTTATATATTCCATAAGTCTCACTGCACTATAAGAATTTCTTTGGCTTCCTTTGAATATTCTGCCAAGCCAACCTATTTAATCTTCCCATTTCTAGAATGCTGTTGGATTCTGGAAAAACTCATACTACACATTCTTCTTAAAATGTTCACGTGTCATCACCATAGCTCACCATACCATCGTACCACATCTCTCAGCCACCATTAGCTATCTTCCTACAAAGCACTTAATGGAGTTGATATGGGGCCACTAAAAAAAAATTAAACTCAACCAAAAGTTGACCAGACATGCAGAGAGTTAACTAATTCCACTCAAGCCATCACAACATGAGAATTCCTAAAACAAGTGATGATTTTGCTTTACTGATCTAGTTCCCCCAAGAACAAGAGCTGGAGAGAAAGACTGGTCCCCAAAACAAGTCTCCCACTGCATAGCCCATTCCCACCGGGGTCTCAAATGATGTTTGGCTGTAGTGCCCACCCACTACTTCCTGGGTGGCCAATGGAGAAGGGCATGCTATGCTCCGGAACCTGGTTAATACTCTTGGGATACTGGATGCACCTAAAAACACAGCCTGACTATTCTGCCTTCTGAAATGGTGATTTCTGACTCAGTTCATGATTTAATGCAATTAGTACTATATGCAAGAAAATAAGACTGGGTTAAGAGCTGATTGGCTTAAATATATCTTGGAAACTATTGTTTGTCATTTTCTCTTCTTTTTTCTCTTGTTCCCATTTTCACCCTTATTTACTTTGGTTCCCCCCCCCCCCCCCCAGTTTTTGGCCAGGCTCCTCCTTCCCACAAAATACTTATTTTGGGAAAACAACATTTTTTGAGGAAGAAGGCCTAGGAAACATGCAAAGAAACTGACCTGGACATAAAAACCCTGCAGCCTAGAGCCAAGACAGGAAGTCCTTTTCAATATATAAAATGCAAACCATTGTCCTTGCTATTATTGTAATTCTTTCAGGGGTGGGCTTCAGAATATGCTAAAGTGACTTGGCTCCTATGCGTTTTGATCCAGAGCACAAGTAGAAAACCAGAAGCCTCTCTGAGACTATAAATATATAATAAAGTCTTCATTGGATTTTGGTAGTGTCAGAACTGAAGAGGGTGGTCCAAAGTCCAGTTGGTTTATGGTGGACCCCTAAATCTCCACTGCTGCTGTGTTTCTCCCTCCATGATCAAAAATCCTATCCAATCCCCTTAGAGCAGTGTTTCTCATCCTTCACAAGTCAAGACTGCAACTCCCAGAATTTCCCAGCCAGCATTGCTGGGAGTTGAAGTCCCCTGTCTTAAGGTTGAGAAACACAATGTTAGAGGAAGTACTTCCCCATCGTTGTTTGGCTGTTATATTTGAAGGACTGTGATATTCCTGCTCCATACTTACGTCCAAGGGAAGTGTGGTCTCCATCAGGAGCCTCTAATTAAAAGCCCAGAGAGGCTTTTAATCATTCACAATCAAGGGGGTGTTGGATGCCTTCAAGCAAGCATTCTAATGTACACCAGTCTCCTGAATAAAATGGGCATTCTTTCAGGGGTGGGCTTCAGAATATGCTAAAGTGACTTGGCTCCTATGCGTTTTGATCCAGAGCACAAGTAGAAAACCAGAAGCCTCTCTGAGACTATAAATATATAATAAAGTCTTCATTGGATTTTGGTAGTGTCAGAACTGAAGAGGGTGGTCCAAAGTCCAGTTGGTTTATGGTGGACCCCTAAATCTCCACTGCTGCTGTGTTTCTCCCTCCATGATCAAAAATCCTATCCAATCCCCTTAGAGCAGTGTTTCTCATCCTTCACAAGTCAAGACTGCAACTCCCAGAATTTCCCAGCCAGCATTGCTGGGAGTTGAAGTCCCCTGTCTTAAGGTTGAGAAACACAATGTTAGAGGAAGTACTTCCCCATCGTTGTTTGGCTGTTATATTTGAAGGACTGTGATATTCCTGCTCCATACTTACGTCCAAGGGAAGTGTGGTCTCCATCAGGAGCCTCTAATTAAAAGCCCAGAGAGGCTTTTAATCATTCACAATCAAGGGGGTGTTGGATGCCTTCAAGCAAGCATTCTAATGTACACCAGTCTCCTGAATAAAATGGGCAGCAAACAGAACCTCTTCGCACACTGAACCTTCTGTTCGCAATAATTTGTGCTAATCCAGAAGAAGCAGAGAAGTTAAATTTGGGACATTACTGAAGAGGATGCAAGCATTTGCCATATCACACAAACAGCAATTGGGGAAGAGGGCTTAGCAGTATTTAGCTCAGTGACGTGCGGTCAGGGGAGGAACAGCCTCCCCACTGTCATCATGAAAAGAAAAAAAATGTAAAAGGAAAAAGGCGAGAGCTGAGGTCAGGCTGAGCTAGTTGCTGCCTCACCGTGGATGACTCTGCTTAACTGTTAAAAAAAGCCTCTAAAAAAGCGCCCTCTACTATGAGGCAGGAGAACTGCATGCCTCATCTAGTCTGACTTTAGGCGTTTTATGATCACTCGAGCAGAGTTAAGCAAGGGTTAAAAGCCTAAAGATTCCTGACGTAGGTCAGGCATGCAGTTCTCCTGCCTCATAGTAGAGGGCGCTCTTTTGGGTGGGGCTTCTTCAGAGGACCCAAGGCAAGAACAGAGTTGAAATTCTCTCTGAAACAGCTGGAAAAGGTACATGTGGTCGGAGGGAGGGGGAGGAATTCAAACTTCACCCTCCTGGTGCGGGGCTTTGGGCAAAGGCTGGAGGGAAGGGTTAGGGTTTGATTGCAGGCAGAGCCACGTTGCCTTTTCAAACCTGTAATCAGTGAAGCTGGGCTGGATCCTTCTGGGGCTGGGGGAAAGTGTGTGTAGTCCAATCCAAAGTGTGTGTGTGTGTGTGTGTGTTTGAGAGAGGGGGAGGGAGGGAGAGAGGGAGGAAGGAGGGGAAGGGAGAAGAAAAAGAAAAAGAAAGAAGGAAAATTCTTTTGCAAAGGAGAAAAACAAATGCTGTCACTTTAAATCAGAACTGAGCATGCCTGGCTGTGGAATTCTGGGAGTTGAAATCCACAAGTCTAAAAAAATTTGAAACCCACCACTGGGTCAGTGCCTCACCAGCCATAAACCTCACCTCACGTCACTGATTTAGCTCATCCTTTGCCAAAGTCCAGCAGATGGGGGTAGCAGAAGCCCCCTCAAACTATTTTTCCACGACCCAATTTAATGCACATTCTCTTCCTCTCATGCCCCAGGAGGAAACCTTTTAGGACACATGGGCAAATCTGAAATTTGGCTATATATAAACGTGAAATAAAAGGGATGCTCAGTGGCTAAGATGCTGAGCTTGTCGATCAGAACGGTCGGCGGTTCAAATCCCTAGTGCTGCGTAATGGAGTGAGCTCCTGTTACTTGTCCCAGCTTCTGCCAACCTAGCAGTTCGACAGGGACCACCTTTGGTGGGTAACAGTGCTCCATGCGCCTTCAATGTTTAGTCATGCCAGCCACATGACACGGAGACGTCTTTGGACAGCGCTGGCTTTTCGGCTTTGAAACAGAGATGAGCACCGCCCCCTAGAGTTGGGAACGACTAGCACATATGTGCGAAGGGAACCTTTACCTTTACCTAAACATGAAATAGAGACCATAAGCTGTAGTGATTAAGGTGCTGCATGAGAAAGCAGGAGACCAGGCCTTCTAGTTCTCCCTTAGGCAGAGACGGCAGCTGGGTAACATTATCGCAACCCACCTTGTCTTGTTCAACCCACCTTTTACAAGGTTATTGTGGACAAGAAAACAGCAGGCACGATCATATGTATGACATCTTGAGTAATGCAGGAATAAAAACAGGACAATAACGATAATCACACTGACAAAATAGATGAGATGGGAGACTTGGGTGTTTACAAAATAGCTGACTTAGCTAATCACTAAAAGTCAACAATTGATCTCTACCAGCCCAAAGGCATAACTGCAAATAATTACAATACTTGGAAGCTGGTCTTTTAACAGCTTCTTTCAAAAAACAGGTCAAGGTGGGACATGCAAGCTGGTGAGCTCCAAAGGAATTGTCTCCCCTATGAGAGCAGCCATGAAACCAACAATGCTGTCGTTGCCTGTACCATAGTAAATTAACATTTTTTCTAACTGACTGGCAAGACAGCTTTTTTTCCTGACCAATTATTATGCCCGATTGTTTTTGGGCCCTAGATAGGTACAGATGGACAATTTAAGTCTCTGTTGCTAGACAGGCGTGAGCACATGGGATTTCTATTCCGTTCTGTAACAAGATAAACCAAAGTATCAGAATAATAACAGAGTTGGAACGACCTTGAAGGTCATCTAGCTCAACCCTCAGCCAAAGCAGGAGACCCAATCCATTTCTGACAGAGGGCAATCAAGTCTCTTCTTGAAAGCTTCCAGTGATGAAGCTTCCACAACTTCTGAAGGCCACATCAGTTCCATTGGTTGATTGTTCTCACTGTTAGAAAACTTCTCCTCATTTCTAGGATGAATCTCTCTTTGATCAGTTTCCACTCATTGTTCCTTGTGTAGCCTTTGGTGCTTTAGAAAACAGGTTGACCCCTCTCCTCCCTGTGGCAGCCCCTCAAATATTGGAAGACTGCTATCCTGTCTCCCCTGTTCCTTCTCTTCCCTAGACTAGCCATGCCCAGTTCATGCAACCGTTCTTCATATGTTTTAGCCTCCATTCCCCGTAATCATCCTGGTTGCTCTTCTCTGCACTCGTTCTAGAGTCTCAACATCTTTTTTACAGTGTGGTGACCAAAAGTGGTTGCAGGATTCTAGGTGTGGTCTTACCAAGGCTTTATAGAGTGGTATTAGTACCTCACCTGATCTTGATTCTATCCCTCTGTTAATGCAGCCTAGAACTATGCTTGCTTTTTTGACAGCTACAGCACACGGCTGGCTCATATTTAAGTGATTGTTCACTAGGACTCCCAAGATCCCTGTCACAGTTACTGCTCTTAAGTCTGGCTTCACCCAATCTATATGTGTACTTTTGGTTTTTTTTTGCCTAAGTGTAAGACTTTATTTTTCTCTACGTTGAATTTCATTTTGTTAGGTGGGTCCCAGGGTTCAAGTCTGTTGAGATCCATCTGGATCTTGAGCCTACCATTTAGGGCGGTGATGGTGCACCTATGGCACACGTGCCTGAAGTGGCACACGGAGCCATGTCGCCTGGCATGCGTGGCGTCCTCTGTTCCTCTTCAGGGTTTCTGGTGTGCATGCGTGCACAATGACCTGCTGGCTTTGTGTGTGTGGCAGTGCCTGAAATTGGAAGAGCATGCATGCACATGCCAAAAACCAGAAGTTCATTTTCCGACGTGCGCATGCCCCTGGGCAGCTCTTCTTCTGGGTTGCGGCCCAGAGGAGTTGTGCGTGGACTCTCGCTCCCTTTTCAGCACTTGGTGCTGCAAAAGGTTCACCATCACTGATTTAGGCTGTTAGCTATTCCTGCCAGCTTAATATCACCTGTAAATTTGATAGGTTTGCTTTGTATTCATCTAAGTTGTTTATGACGACTTTGAAGAGTGCTGGGCCTCAGATGGTACCCCACTTCTTATTTCCCTCCACATAGACGGGGCACCATTGAGTACGGTTTGCCAGCCAGTTACAAATCCAACTGATGGTGATGCTATTTATCCTGTTTTTTCTAGTTTACCAAGAAATAGGTTGTGCTCTACTTTGTCAAATGCCTTGTTGAAGTATACTATGTGAAGTATACTATGTGGAATATGTGAAGTATACTATGTGGTTTACTTTGTCGAATGCCTTGTTGAAGTATACTATGTGGAATATGTGAAATATACTATGAGGTCTACTTTGTCGAATGCCTTGCTGAAGTATACTATACTAAGTATGTCACAGCATTTTACTGGTCTCCTAATTTAGTCACTTTGTCAAAGAATGAAATAAGATTGGTTTGGCATGATCTGTTTTTAACAAACCTGTGCTGACTTCTAGTTATTACTTTATTTGTTTCTAGATATTCACGGATCTGTTTTTTGATTATCTTTTCCAGCATCTTTCCAGATATCAGTAAGGCTGATTGGTCTGTAGTTTCCTGGGTCTGTTTTTTCCCCCCTTTTTTGAAGATGGGAACCACATCAGCTCTTTTCCAGTCCTCAGGTAGATTCCCGGTGGGCCAGGATTTTTGAAAGATGGGTACAGTGGTTCTGAGATGACATCTGCCAGCTCCTTTACAACTCTGGGATGTAATCTGTGAGGTCCTAGTGATCTTGATTCATCATGATCAAATAGGTGTTCTCTTACAATTTTCTTGCTTATTTTAACTTTTCTTTCTAGTTTGTCTTTTACAGTTGTGTTTTTGGTAGGTTGGGCTATAGTTTCTTTTTGTGTCAAGACCGATGCAAAGAATGAGTTAAACAGCTCTGCTTTGCCTGTTACCTGCTTGCCATCTTCTTTCTTTAGTCGGCTGACTGTTTCCTTGAGTTTTTTCTTGTTATTTATATGCTATCAGCTAGGTTGGTCAGGAACCTATTCAATTTCTCACTTGATCCAGAATTAGTCTTCCAGTTGATGTTAGAGTAATTGAAGACCCCCATTACTATAGTTATGTGTTTCCTACATATATTTGTTAATTGGTTAGCAAAAAGTGCATCTATTTTTTCTGCTTGGCTGGGTGGCCTGTAGCAATGATACAGGCCTATGGCAATGCCATTTCTTTTTCTTTTATATGGACCCATATGCATTCATATTGTATTTTTATATGCAGGATTTATTTATATACAATATACAGTATTGTTTTAATACTGTGTCAATACAGTATTAAGAGCCTTTGGTGCAGCATTCATTATTCCACCCTCCCCAGCCTAGACCTTTGGTCCTGCCAGTGGGAACATCTGGAGCAGCAACTTTACCCTCTGTAACTGAAGAACTGCCATCATCTGAAGGCATCTGATGCAAGAGTGCTACAGAAGCCAAAGACAACGGGGCAGGAATGATGCTTGAAGAAATCCCACTTGGGAACACCGTTGACAGAGCAATTCGGACCCCTTTTGGGTCATGCAACAAGTCTTGCTTAAATGGAGTTGTTGTGAATCCCAGTCCATCCTCATAATCTTCACACGGCCAGAACCAGCTTGCAAAAGAGCCTAACAAAGCGGAGGTTGTTGTAAATGTGTAAGCCATAGGCAGGTAAGAGAGGAAGCCAACAGGGATTCCTGGGGAGGCAGAAGGGACGGAATAACAGAGTTGGAAGGGACCTTGGAGGTTTCCTTGTCCAAACCTTGCTCAAGCAGGAGACCCAGAGGTGGGCTCCTACCAGTTCACACCAGTTCGGTAGAATTTGGTAGGAATTCGGGGGAAAATGCACGCACACCGAACCGGCAGTAATGCTGGCAGAAACCCACCCCTAAAGAGACCCTATACGATTCCAGACAAATGACTGTCTGGTCTCTTAAAAACCTCCAGTGATGAAGCTCCCACAACTTCTGAAGGCAAACCCTTTCACTGATTAATTGTTCTCAATGTCAGGAAATTTCTCTTTAGTTCTAGTTGGATCTTTCTTTGTTAAGCTTCCATTTATTACTTCCTGTCCTGCCCCAAGGTGCTTTGGAGAATAAGTTGACCCACTCTTCTTTGTGGCGGCCCCTCCAGTACTGGAGGACTGCTATCATCTCTCCCCAAGTCCTTCTCTTCGTTAGAAGAGACATTCCTAGTTTCTCAATTGTTCATCACGAGGGTGAGCCTCCAGTCCCCTAATCACCTTTGTTGGTCTTCTCTGCACTCTTTCTAGGGTCTCAACATCTTTTTTATTATGTGAACTGGCTCCAAATGTGTCACCAGCGCAGAAGATGGGGTTCTATACTGAACAATGGAAGACTTCCCCCAAAGCCAAGGAGAAAGAGCATGCAGCATATGGCGGTGCTTACAGGTTTGCAAACCCTTTTGAATCTTCAATATTTCTGCATCAATCTGTGATGACCGCTAGCTTTGTTTGAAAGTACAGTATAAAACTCAAGCCAGAGAAGATCCATGTGCCGCCTGTCCTGGTTAACTGATCTCAGATGTTCTTTTAGGGAAGAAAAATGCATGGAGAATCGATTGCCTGACTTCAGCTCCTGCCCTCATTACCTTCTCCAAGGCAGACCTAAGCAATGGGCTGCCTGGATACGATGGGGCCAACAGACAGCTACTGATGCCTATCAAACTCATAGTCCTGGTTTTGTAATCCAGCAAAAATAAAAGCCCTGGGTTCCTCTGTAAGGGGGCTCCCCTCTCCCGGAAAAAAGCCAGAGAGCATCAGGAAGAGGACTCGGAACAATCTTCAAACTGCCTTGGAATTTGCTATTCACTTGGGAGCTTTTAAAATTCACCAAGTGCATCAGAAAACTAGTCTGATCTTTTCTGAGGACTTTCCATCTCTGGAGCTCCCTGGTCAGAAATGGATCCCTTTACCTATCTATGCTCATTGTATGGGCCTTATGGCCTGCTTCTCACAAATACAATCCTGAGCGGTACACAATTCCTGTTCCAAAGCACCTCGCCGAGAGGACGGTTGAGCTCCACCAAGCAGTTAATGGTGTTAAAGCACCCCCAGAGGAATGTGAAATCCAGAGCCGAGAGTGGTTCAAATGCTCTCCACAGAAGCCACAAGCAAATGATGGGGGGGGGGGGGGGGCGCTCTGACCTGCTGGACTCCAGCCAGGATTAGAAAAGTGAATGCCCTGGAAGGGAAGAGCCCGTTTGGTCTACACGCATTTCATATTCTTAGGAGTCCCTGAAAGAGAGAGGAAGTCCTCCTCTTAAGACCCAGAATAAAAGAAGCTACATTGGAAAAACAAAACTCTTTCCAGATGTTTTGGCAGCACACATTATATAAGCAGCGAGTGGGGAAGTTGCATGGCTGTTGAAAGGGGGGGGGGTTTCCCCATAAACACCACACCACAACCCCATATGAGGAGCTACTACGGTCCTATGGAACTTCCTGCCACCCCCTCTGCTTCAGCATTGCAGCCTCTGTGGTTATTTCTCAATGATGTGCAAGGTGAGACTATTCAGTCAGAAATAAACCAAGATTTTCCATTATTCCAGGTTGAGCAATCTAAAGGATGCTGTCATTGTGTTAGCAATTCTGGGAGGGTGAAATGTCTTTTCAGACATTCAACAGCTACTTTTACATTAAGCTATGATACAATAGATTGTGTAGATATTGTCACAGACAATATGGCATATTGTATTCTGCACACTCAGTTATGGTTTATTGAATGAACCATGGTTAAACACAGGCATGGGTGAGCAGAGGTCACACTCTTCGTCTTGCCTGTCCTACCTCTGCCTCTATTTCACTGCTACCTGATCCAGGGAATCCCCAAATGGGTAGACTTCACCTCCCAGACTTCTCCTGCCCCGTGAACATTGCTGAGAATTCTGGGAGTCCACATATCTGGAAGCTGCCAAGATGGCAAATCATGCTCAAAATCATGCCCCCACAACAAAACCCCTCTTTAATAGAGCTGATGGATTTGGGCTAGAAATATTATTTCATCCTCCCAATAACCTTCTGCCACTCCTTGGTATCATCTCTACATCTCGCAGGAAACACGAGGCCCAGCAACATAATGGTGTGGGCTTTGCCTCCAAAGCCTCAACTCCTCCACCTTTGAAGTCTGGAGCAAAATGCCTTTGCCTGGCAAGGTCCCCGCCTGCCCTGCTGGGAATCTGCCGCTTCTTTGGTCCAGAAAACCACGGCACTTCGCACTCGGGTCCCCAGGAACAAAAACAGGCCCGGAGCAGCCCATCCTGATTTAATCTCCTTCCGACCTCCTGTTCCTTTCCACTTGCTTTGTATTTCACTAAAAATACCACTGCAGAGGAAATCTCTGCTCTGGGGTGGATCCCTTCCTTCTCAGGAGGGGCTTCCTGCCAACACCCCAATTCAAAGACAAGCAGGCGACCCACGTTCCCAGGCCAGACCGGAGAAAACAGGGGGGGAGGGGCAGAGGAGGACGCTCTGGAGTAACACAGAGAGCATGGAGGGTGTGCACAACCCACGGCCTGACCTTTGCAAACTGTGGTTTGTTGAACCAGCTGTACCGTTCTGATTCACACAGCATCCCGGAGTAGAACTATAGTCCACATTAGACATTAAACTCACATCAAAACAGCCACATTAAATTTCACCATGGAGGATGAACCTAAGTAGTTTTAAAATAAGGGTTAGGACAAATGTGATGTGTAAAGCAGGACATTACATTGTTGCTTGTTCTACAGACCATGGTCAAAATAATACACAGTTTAACCTGATGGTTTGCAAATGCTAACATTATATAGACCAGATTACCATGGCTTCTTCTGTAAACCATGGCTAAAACAAAGCACAACCTGGAAGGCTATATGAAGCATCAGATGACTGGACCATCTCACTCCATTTATTTATTCAGATTCTCAACCGCTCTGCACGTCAAACCATAATTCCGTGATAAAACAAACCCCCCAAGAGAGAGGTCACCCTTCCCATCCTCAGCAGAAGAGGAGCTAGGACAGCCTACCGTAATTCAAAGCCCACTTATTATCCTCAGGGATCCATTTAAAGGCCGGGTCAGACATATTCCAAGCTGTTGGGGCTGCCATACAGAAGCTTTGCCTCCTGCTCACATTCCTCTTACTTCTTGAGCAGGTGGGACCTTAAGCAGACCCACCTGGACATCTAAACAGTTGGGCAAGGCACCGTGCTGTGCAGGGCTTTAGGGGGGATGACCAGCACCCTGAATTGAGCCAAGAAGTCTACAGATGCAATTCTACAACAGCGGCTTTCCCCAGCTAGCTGATGGCTTGCTACCTTCTGTCCTAATGAAGCTTCCAAATTACCTTCAAAGGCAGCCCTAAGTAGAATGCCCAGCAGTGGTCCACCTACACAGGCGTCAAGGGATGAGTTACTGTCACCAAGACCCCCTGATCTTGGTAAGGCAAGGCTGCAGCTAATGCATCAAGCAAAGCCATCACCCCAATATGGGTGGGAGGGCATAATGAAGTAATAGCAGCATTTGTTGATGCTCTTCCGAGGACATTGAGAGATGGGTTCTGGACGGAGGCAGAGGGCATCTCCCCTCTCCCCAGAGAAGCATGAGCCACTTCCCATTCCCAGCAGCTGGCCTTATGACCGAACCAAGAGGGGCAAGGACCTAATATCAGTATTTTCTATTATTTTCCAGTATGCTTGAAAAACCATGGGGAGTCAAGCCTGATTGATCCTTGGAGAGAAGACCACCAGAAAATGCCCAGTCTGGGGGCTACCCTGGGAGTTCCAAAGAACACCTCTACAGGTAGCAGTGGGATGCCATATCCCTCTTCTTCCTCCCACGGGGCTGAATCCCTGGGCACAGAGAGAAAGGGGAAAAGACAAAGATGCCCATAAACATTGTCTAGATTGTGAAAACCACAATTCCACACACACATCCCAAAAGATAAATGCAAACATATGCAAATGTCTGATTGCAGAAACCAATTTTCCCCAGAAGCAAATCTGTAAGTCAACTGAAGAGGTAATCATTTGCGCTTTAACCCCCAAAGCTTATCTGGGCAACGTGCAAACAGAACTTCTCCAGGACTGGAGAAAGGTTTGCAATGCTGAAAGGAGGCCTGGCAAAAGCATCAGAGACTTCGTTTGCAACGTCTGGGTCTTGTGTGGGCCACGAGGACCTGCAGGCTGGACCCAGCAACACTGGCAAAGTCTTTGGGGAGGCAAAGCTCCTTCTTCAAATATGCTTTTCAGTTTTAAAAAGGAGCGTTCTTTGCAGCCTCCCGCAAACTAGGCGAGGGCGACACCCAAGTGCCCCTTTTGTATGCCAGTCATTGTCTTCCTCAGCTGACACAAGGCAAACAATGCAGCGCTGTTTCTACTGGACTGAGAAGAGGATCGCAAGGTGCCAGGCAGTCAGAGGTCCCAGCGAGGCGAGGCTGATTCACTCAGTGCCCCGTCTCCATTCATGCATCAGCTTTAACCATTATTCCACTTCTGGCCATGAGATAAAGCTGGATTTTAAGTGCTTTAGTGAAGCTCTTGGGGGACCCAGATTATCAGGGTAATTCTGTCCTTTTATCACCTGCTCTTGCATTTTAGCAGACAATCTGAGGCAGGCAGCAAAAATTCAGCCTACCACCAGCTGGTAGCAGAGAGTTTGTAACTTCTCTGTCTTTTGGCATCTGCTGCTTGTCCATATTTTTGCAGCCCAGACCTGATAACCAAAATGCAATGTCTGATTCAATTAATTTCAGAATCCCTTCCAGTCCATTTTTTGCAGAAAATTACTTGATTGCATCTGCTTCTCTCAAATGCACAAGTTCCCTAACAAGTAAAAGTGCTTGGACAGCAACATTTAGCTCTGCAGTGCATCCGAACCTCTGTTGCCTGAAAGTTGCATCCAAGGACAATGAGGAAAACATGGGGCAGCCTGCGCAAAGTAAGGGTCATCAGCTGATACGATGTCCGCTTAACGGAGGCTCTACCATCTGCCATAAAGGTTGGACCAGCCTTTACCAAAGGCTTTGCCAGCACGACCGTCCCGGCTGTCTGCACTCGGCCCTCTCGAGCACAGCAGGGTGGACGGTGCGCCAAAGCTTAAAATGTCGAAGATAAACTTGGAAGCAGGCGGACAGTTCCTACCAAGCCCTGAAATGACAGCATGCCCTCCTTCCATCTGTTCATTTCCCCTCCCCATTACTAGCAAACATAGAAGGATGTGGCAATCCGACCTCTTCATAAAGGTAACAGAAGTGAGCTGCCATACAACCGCAAAGCCAGTAATGGGGTTGACCACAACTGTATCAAGAGCATCATTTTGCAACAGCTGTTAGTTCAGAGATGCATATTTCCTCCTCCCCTCCCAGGACATTCTTTTCTCCAGTTTGTTTGGAGTTCAAGATTTGAGCCCCCGCCCCCCTTCCTCCAGAAAATAGTGCAACCTCCTTCTGGAACTCAATATCTTACTGGATCTCCCCACCCCCACCCTGGTGTTGCATTCCCAGCAGATGTCATTTAAGTTTCCTAACGCTGACCCGACAGTGTCCGTTCTCTGCTGTTCCACTTTGTTTTTCTAAGGGAGAAGCCAACCAAGAGCGGAAACGAATCTGCAGAGGAGTCCATCGTGCTGACATTCTCAGGACCCCTTTTAATCAAGGTTCCTGGTTGGGGAATCCCTGTGCTACAGCAATGAACATAATATGCGTTTACCCACCCATGCTGCGTTAACAGGGAGACAGACAAGCTGTCCCAAACATTTGCATAAAATATAGAGCTACGGCTCAACCTCTCTGCTAATTTGTTAGTTTGCAGCATTAAAGAAAAGAAAAATCTTCAGGAAACTATCCACCAGGTTCATTCAAATGGAAATGAAACTGACCACATCATTTCAGCAAGCAAGATCAAATAGTGCAAAGTTAGCACTCCAAACGTTTGTAGACTAATGCTATTAAATGAATAGATATTGTCACCACTTAACGTCAATATTTACAATGACTTACAACCAGTTGTTTAAGGACAGTTCAAAGTTACAACAGCCTTGGTAAAAGTAATTTACAACCTGTTGTCAAAATTACAACTGCCACACTACCACTTTCCAGTCTGTTTCCACCCAGCGACATCAACTGGGGAAGCTAGATTCACTTAGCAACTGCAAGATTCACTTAATAACCATGCTTAACCACCACTGAAAAAATTGCTATAAAATCCAGTTTTGTTATGTGATGACTCATTTAACAACCGTATTACTTAGATACCAAAGTCCCAGTCCCAATTGTGGTCATAAGTTGGTAATCTCCAAAGTTGAATCTCATGAGTGCCTGGATGGGAGATCCTGCAAAACCCCAGGGCTCCAGGCTAGACGTGGGAATGGGGAAAAGCTCCCTGGGAAGAAGGGCAGTAGGAAAGCACTTCCGCACTGCTTCCAAGGCCTGGACATGGATAACCCCAGGAAGCCACCAGGCACCCAGCAAGAGTCCTGGGAGTCTTCTCTTGATACCGGTCTGGCTCTTTGGAGAAGGGCAGGGGGAGAAGGCTCAGCTGCCTGGTACCCAAGCACAGCTACGGTCCCTCCCAGACCTGGCCTCAGCAGCCATGGCCAGTCGAGCAGCAGAATCAGCCACTCTGGGCCTGGCTGTGCTTCTGTCATAACGTGGGCACGCATTGACTTCCTCTGCATAACAGCTTCTCCTCCCTGTTGCCACTGGCATTCTCTTGCTCTCTGCCCTCCCGAACCCCCACACAGAGCGGCCTCCCTGCTGGCCTCAAAGCCTTCCACTCCACCTGCTCTCCATGGCAATTGCCCACACAGAACTCCTTCACCCCTTGGCCTCCCCACTCATCCTCCGGCTCTTGTTCTCTGCACAAGGGGGAGAAATTGAGGCAAGGGAGGGGAACGGTTGGAATTCATCCTGGAAGGCAAAACAAACCGACTCTGCATCGGTTGAGGTCCTATTCAAAATGCCGTTGCGTTTACTAAACCCAGCGACAGAGTTTGCATATTGTAAAAAATGCAATCACAGAAAACTCACTCCTAATTATGAAACGAAGGTCCAGAAATGTTTGGATTAAAAAAAAACAGATAATATTAGGCAAAACTGCCAGAAACCTTTGTTATGTTTGGAGAAATCGGCTCGCATGTTATTTGGAATGGAAACTTTAAAAAAAAAAGATTTCTTAAATTCAACAAAGCAAATCTGAAACATTCACAAAATTGACTATCTCAGAAAAACTGAATTTGACAGATTTGGAGAAATGAGAAACTGCCAGGAACAAAAACTGATATTTAGACCCTTTACCCTTGCTAGCTTCCTCCAATGTCCGATAGCCCAACAAGGAAAGGCCAGCCCAGCAGCATGCAGGTTCAATGCTGGGAACGGGGCTGCAGCCCAAATATTGATCTGGGGGAGACACAAGGTGACTTGCAAGGAATGGCATAAAGAACCTTGGACCCCCCTGAGGCTAGGTCAGGCCAAGGAAGGCCCCGCCCAGCCTCTTGGGTACCTCCGCCGGATGCACATGGTAGCACCCAAGATGGAGAAGACAGGCCTCTTCTGAGGGTCTTCAAGGCCCCGGGGCCTCGCCTGCACTCTCGCTAAGCTCTGCAGACGGTGACAGGGGAAGCTTTTCCCGCAGCAGTTCCCCTCCATCTCCGGAACAGCCAGTCAGCCTTACCTTCTTCCCATTCTCCGAACCTAAACTGTGCTTGTGCCTTTTCAGGCTCCTGCTGCTCAGCTCGGCCAGAGCCTTCCAGGAGTCTCCATTGCTGGAATGGGGCCCTTTGACTGGCAGTGCTTCAGGGTTTGCCACCATGACCGGCCGACCGGCCTCCTCGGAGCAGGTCAGACGGAGGCTGCGGAATTGCTCATCGGCCTCTTTGTCCACCACCAGCAACTGGGTCTCGGCTTCAATTGCTTTGATGCGCTGCACAACCTGGGGAAGGACAGGTGGGCAAGGGGAGAAGAAGAAAGCATCAGAAAGACCCCCCAAAAGAACAGGAGTTTGCTAAATAGGGGGGAAAAATATAGGAGAGCAGAAATACAGCCCCTTTCATTCCAAAGGCAGGGCAGCAACTGTGGTGGTTTGTTCCTTTGGCTGGGAAAGTGGTCGAGGGGAGCTTCTCAGGGAGGTCAGTCTGGCCCTGGGTGTCGAAGAGGAAGGGAGACGCCTGAGGTTGGCTAAATCAATTGCAGTTCTTGGATTCAGACGTTGCTCTAAATCTGCGGTTCTCAATGACCTCTCGACTAGGGCCAGGAAGGTCTTCCAACTGGCAAAAGCTTCCCCAAGGCACCAAGAGAGGACTCTATCAAGCAGCTGGCTCTTTTCCTGGGGTTCAGGCCTTCAGGTGCCACTCCACAAAAGGGCTTTCTTTTCCTGGAAGACGTTTCGCTCCCCATCCAAGAAGCTTCTCCGGTTCAGTTCCCAGGAAAAACGCCTAGCCCTATAGGCACGGGGCAACCCCATCCGTTCTGTCTGTGGCCCCACCCGCTGCAGGGAAAACATTCAGGGACAGCCCCCCCCCCCCTCCATCCACAGTCTGCCTCACACAATTCAGCATCTGGGGAGGATGCAGACTCCCAACAGAGCCATTTCTGCCTTGAAGACAAAGCCCCACAGTTGAGGAATCTGGGCCCTCAAACGGAGGCCGGTGGGAAGCAGCCCGCTCAGTGCGGCCTGCCAGTGCTGCCATCCGCAGCTCCACATCCGGAAACCATCTGCCGCCTTCAGTTGCAGTTGCAGATGCCTTTAATACACCTAGGACTGGTTCAAAGCTTTGCAACACATTCCCACAACAAGCTGCAAAGAGAGTCCGGAAAGTGCTCCCCCCGCCAGCACATTGCAAGCAAGCCCTACCTGACGGGAGAGGCCCACCCCTTCCCTCTGCCTCTTAGAGGCTCCCTTAGGCGGAGGTGAATTGTTTTTTAAGCAGGTGTTAGGGAGCCCATTCAGCATTTCAAGCAGCGAGTTGAGCATAAAACCTTTTAGTAAGCGTGGGGAGCAGCCTGTCCCAGGCAGAATCCGCCTCTGAAATCTGAGTGCGTTTCAGGACTCACTGTGGCCAGAACCAAGAGAGCTTTTTTATAGCTGCTGCATCTGTAGACAGTCATGACTTACAGCAGCTTTGGATCGCCATTAATATTACACGGAGAAAACCATTTGGTTTGATTAAAGAGAAGGTGCAACCGCCAGGCGTTCTTTGCGCAGCTTCACCTGGTGTACCAGTTGCCCTTTTTCTAGATCAGGCTGCCAGGTCTTCCTCCCGACAGTCACACATGCTGTGTGGCGATCTCACGACTTGACTGTTGCCATATGCTCTTCGAGGAGCTGCCCTTGGAGACCACTCAGAAGCTTCAACTGGCCTAGAAGGCCGTGATGGGCTTGCTCTGATATGCCCATGGGACGCTGCTGTTTTATTTATTCTATTCTTCGCATTTCTAAACCGCCCCCCTCTCCCAAAAAGGGACTCGGGGCGGTGTACAGTCCACACAACAAATAACAGATAAAATACAAATATAAATATAACTATAAATATACGTATATATGTGGAGGAGGTTAAAATTAAGAGTACTGTACAGAAGAATAAATATGGCTCTAAAAGCCCTAAAATCAATTAAAATTAAGACATTAAAACATTACCCTTAAAATAACCAGTTGAGAGTATGCTTCCAGGAGTTCATAGTTGTAACATTTATAATTAATTATGCCAGGCCAGCTAATCGGAACAGGTGAGTCTTCAATTTTTGTCGGAAGGAGCAGAAGTCCAAGGTGGTTCTAATGTCGGGGGGGAGGTCATTCCAGAGGGTTGGGACCATCACAGAGAAGGCTCTGCTCCTTGGCGCCGCCCGTTGGCATTGCCTAGTGGACGGCACCTGGAGAAGGCCCTCCCTGTGAGAGCGGATTGGCCGCAGGGATGTATGTGGGAGGATGCGATCCCGCAAATAACTAGGTCCTGTGCCATGGAGCGCTTTAAAGATAGTAATCAGGACCTTGAAACGCACCCGAAAAACCACAGGTAGCCAGTGCAGCTCGCGCGGGAGCGGTGTTATGTGGGAGTATCTAGACCTCCCCATGACAACCCGCGCGGCCGCGTTCTGGACTAGCTGCAGTCTCCGGGCGCGTCCCAAGGGAAGCCCCATGTAGAGAGCATTACAGTAGTCTAGGCAAGACGTCACCAGTGCATGAGTGACTGTACGTAGGGCATCCCGGTCCAGTAGGGGGCGCAATTGGCGCACCAGGCGAACCTGGTGGAACGCCCCCCTCGCCACGGCTGCCACATGGTCATCCATTGACAGCCGGGCATCTAGGAGGACGCCCAAATTGCGTGCCCGTTCCACAGGGGGCAGTAGCTCGTCCCCTATGGCCAGCGATGGGGTCAGCTGGCTGAACCGAGGTGCCGGAAGCCACAGCCACTCAGTCTTGGAGGGGTTGAGTTTGAGTCTGTTGTCCCCCATCCAGACCCCGACGGCTTCCAAACACCGGGACATCACTGCGACAGCCTCGTTGGGGTGGTTTGGGGTTGAAATGTACAGCTGGGTATCATCAGCGTACAGATGGTATTCAACCCCAAAACCACGGATGATCTCGCCCAGCGGCTTCACATATGCATTGAACAGAAGGGGCGAGAGGTCCGACCCCTGCGGCACCCTACAAGAGAGTGGCCTCGGGGTCGATCTCTGCCCCCGTCAACACATATTGCATCCGGTCGGAGAGGTAAGAGTCGAACCACCGTAACACGGTGCCTCCGACTCCCATCCCCTCCAGCCGGCGCAGAAGGATACCATGGTCGATGGTATCAAAAGCCGCTGAGAGATCTAATAGGACCAGGATAGAGGAACAACCTCTATCTCTGGCCCTCCAGAGATCATCAACCAACGCGACCAAGGCTGTCTCCGTGCTGTGCCCGGGTTGGAAGCCGGACTGGCGTGGGTCTAGATAATCGGATTCATCGAGGTGACGTGGAAACTGCTGCGCCACCACATTCTCAACAACCTTCGCCAAAAAAGGGAGGTTGGAGACTGGACGATAATTAGCTACCTCCATTGGGTCAAGTGAAGGCCTCTTGAGTAAGGGCCTCACCACCGCCTCTTTCAAGACGGTAGGTAAGGATCCCTCACCCAACGAGGCGTTCACCAGTGGCACTAGCTGCCCCCCCACAGCATATGCCCAGCCCACTCAGGAACCCTGCAGGGTCAGTACGCTCCAGATTCCTTCAATCAGGCAATGCTGCCTATTGAGACCCCTGCTCTGGGGCAGTGCCCACCCTCTGGGACAGGCAGACCTGAATATCCCACTCCCTGTGGGTGTTTGGAAGTGGCCGAGGCCTGGAGACCTGGCTCTTCACCTGGGTCCTTTAAGAGGCTTTCAATCCAGAAAATAGTGGCCTTCCTTTGTTTCCACCCAGTTTGTTCTCCTGTCATCTCTGTTCTCCTTTTTGTTTCCTGCCGTTTTCCTTGCCTTCCAAGGGAGGAAAACATTTTGATGAAATTCCCTGAGTGGAGCAAGGCGTTTCTGCCCCCCCCCCCCCCGCTTAATTTCAAGGTGGTTATGTGGATGCCCTTCCCTTCCCTGCATGATGCCCTCCCTGGGGCCCTGCAGCTTCCCCTTCCTCACACCTGGCACAAGGGGGCTTTTTTAGTGGCAACACTAAATCTCTCCTCCTGCTGAGGTTTGGGGAAAAAAGATCCCACTCAACTTCTCCACTTTGATGGAGAAATTCTAAAGTTGAACAAGCTGGCCGGGAAGAACCTGGAAAGCTCCTTGGTGACCATCTTCACTGCTCCTCTGCTTCAAGATGCCCACTTAGGAAGCACCCCAATTCCCCTTAAGAGCCTCCGTCTTACCACCAGTAGGTGCTGCACTGACTCAGATCCACAAGGAATTGTGGATTAGAATGTGCACATTTTGAAATCAGGATTTGAAGAAATGGTTCAGGGACCGATCCTCCAACCACAGTTGGTTGCACTTCACTTCTTAATAAGCATGCCTGGAATTGCCCTGAAGACAAGGAAAGAGCCTTGCGGTTTGGAGTCCAAAATGTCAACTGAAAATACAGCCACAAACACACATGCCCAGACAGAAACACGCAAAACATTTGAGCTGAAAGCTGACTGATTGGTGCTATGAGGAAATACTCATTTAGCAGTATCAAAGGAGGAGATCGTGGCTCTACGATTCCACAATTCAAGGAGTGATGCCAGCTCAAGAAGTCACTTCTTCTGTTCTTTCCAGCAGGGAGCCAGAACAGAGGTTGGTGGGAATTCCTGAGCTGGTAGTCCTAATGCATCTGTGGGACAATGGGAGACAAGTTGGGTACAAGAACATCCTTACAGCTCAACTGGCCTACCGAGATTTACTCAGCCACAACTGCCTAGGTCCACCTGGCACATTAATCAGGGTGTGCAAATTATAGTCGCCAGGCTTTACAATGCAATTATACAAAACAGAGACACCTCTTACTTCTCTAATACAGAGATATCAGTAGAACAACTTAGAAATGAACACATTCAGGAAAGAGAGTTGTGTGAACCGGACTGGGATTTAGAAAAACACTGCCAGATTCAACTAATGGCCACGAATAAATTTGGGGGATTTTCCAGTTTAATTCCACGGGCACTCATGAACAAACAAAGAGACACATACGCTCTGAACTTCTCAGTTACACCATGTTTCTCAGCCTTTACAATTTCGAGCTGTGTGGACTGCAACTCCCAAGCCAGCATGCCTGTTAACGTCTACAAATGTGAAAGTTGCTGAGGTTGAAAAACCCTGGGCTGCCCCGTGAAGGGGAGCTGGGAAGGCCCCTGCGGAGAAAAATCAACAAATGGGTCCCATACAAGGCCTCAAACTTGCAAAAGCAGCATTAGCAGCCAATAGCAATGATGCCATGACGCTCACCCAGCGACATGATCATGCAAATGCAGCCATTCAGTCCTTGAATCCCCCCTACATCGGATGCAACAAGGTATGTCACAACAGCGTTTGCATAGTGGCATGGGAGGAAAGGGACCTTGGGGGTCTTCTAGCCTTACCCCCCCTCAAGGCAGAAGCCTTATACTCCTGATAAATCAAATGATTTATTTCCACACACCCCTCTCTTCACACACCTATGCCTTGGACTGCATCTCCTTATTCTCCCCCGTGTGATAATTCTGCTGCAGGATCCATTGGTTGTGTTTTCACAGTCCCAAACCCAGATTAAGAAAGCGAAATGGAATCCAGTTCCCAGAATACACTGACTGACAAACTTCCCCAAAGGCATTTTAGCTTCATCTGGGGTATTTTCAAAGCAACAGCTGCCCAGTGAGAACAGATCTCAAAATACTGTGGTGTTCCATCCTGCACATCAGCACTAGCCCATAAGAACATGCTTTAGCCACCTGCTAGGAAAAAGAAAGGATGCTTCCCCACCTGGTCACCCAAGTGTGGCTGTTGTTCACTCCAAGGTAGACAAGTCCCTCCACCTGTGTGGCTGTCAGCAGAAGGCAGCTCCTTCTGACCCCTGGGCTTATCAGCAGGCACCCTGAGGCATCCTTTTCTGAGGGACAACCAGGAAGTCTTGATTCCTCTCCTGTTTGCCGGTGGGCATGGCCACAAGTCCGGCACTGCCCTCTCAGGTACGTTCAATGGGAGGGAGAAACAGAGGGGAACTTGAAGCAGTCCACCCCACTTGACTTGTCCTTGCCCAAATAAAAGGCCAGAAACATTTCCAGGGCGGATTTCAATATGCTGGATTCTCCCCATTGGGCTGATCTCCAACCCCAGCCACTCAGCAAACAAGTTTCGGTTAAGCAGAGGTTGCGGAAAGGCGTTTGCAGGGATGCCAGAGGCGCTGCCAAAAGGCGAGAAGAAAGCCGGGAGCCAAGGAAAGAAGAGCGAGGTAGGTGAGACGGTGAGAAGTGAGCCAGAGGCCCACCACATCCAGAGAGACCACGGCTCTCCTGGGGAGTGACCACCTGAAACACAGTTAGTGCCCCCTTGCTGGAAAGAGCTGTGCTATGGACGTAGGCACAGCAGGGCAAGCTGGTTCTCTGCAGCCTCTAGGCCAAAAAGCAGAAGATCAATCAGACACAAATCCTCCTCCATGCAGAGAAGGCCGGCAGCCACCGCTGTCTTTTGCCTCCTTCCTTCCACCTGCCCATTTCTCCCTCGTTGGGCCGGCTTCCATCCCAGGCTCCGGCTCACCAGAACTTCATTCACCTCACCGCTTTCATTATAAAAGCACCTTCTTGGTCCCCTTGGCTCCCTGCAGCTCCCTGTGATTCTGCCCCAAAGGAGGAGGAGGGGAAAGGGCCTCCCTCTCAGCCCAGCCTGCCTGGCAGGGAAAAAGGTAGAAACGTCACCCTGGACAGCAGAGGTAACGGCAGGACTTGACTAAGTCATGACAAAGGCTGAAGCTACACAACAGCCCTGCTTCTCATTGAGGACACCGGATGGATGGATGGATGGCTGTGTTTGGCCCGCCGGTCTTATCACTGCTCTCCTGACTGAAACATCTCAATTACAACCAAAGAGCTGCTATGGGATGCCTTATTTGGGGATATTACTATATTATTATGGGATAGCTTATTTGTTCTCCGTTTTGGAGGCCAAGCGGCAGGAACCTCAGCCCCAGACTCCCCCGCTTTCCCTCTGAACCCAACAGAGCCAGGCCATTGCTGGTGCAGCAGCCAAACGCTGCTCTTCGCAGAGCCCCAAATGGGACCCCCTCCCTGCCTACCCTTTGAAACCAGCTTAGGGCTGAGCCATGAGCCCCCTCCCCCAGCAGATGCAGAAAATGAGACTCTGCTCCCCCCCCCCCACCGACACTGTCACAAGGGAAGACACACAAGCATGGCAGATCTAAGATGCCCATCAAGCCCTCTCTGGAGGGGTGGCAAGGAAGCCTCCACGGAGGTCTCTCCTCATTTGAATCTTATTAGACCAGCCCTGTCAGTCAGTTTAGGTGACAGGGAGTAGCTGGCCAAACTCTCCAATGAGCTCCAATGAGAGTATGGTCCCTCTCCCCAGTCGGGGATCAGTGCTTTCTCTTTATTCTGGACCCAACCGCCAGGACTCCCCCGCCTGCGAAGCCTCTCCATTTTCTCCGGCCTTTGGATGGCCCACTTGAGTGCAGTCCTGCAAGCACAAGGCTTGCCTTGTTTACACAGCAGGGGAAGGGAGGACTCAGTTTACAGAGTAAACTTTCCTGCTGCAAGTCCTCTGAAGCAGCTGGAAGGGGGTCCCTCACTTCTCCAGGCTTCAATATTGAAAGCAAGCCGTGAACAAGCGGTTTCTCCCCCCCCCCTCCACAAGCTGCTGCGGGGTCTCTAGCAACGAAAGTCCCCCCTGCCCCCACCGCCTGCACCAAAGGGAGCAGAAGAAAAGGGGAGAACCGTCCAGCAGGCTGACATGTTGTTTCTTCCTTCCCTGCACATGGGTAGTTTCCAAGTAAACCCCCCTGAAACCACAGCTGTACATGCACTGCCAAGTTTCCTGAGCTCCATCACTGCAACAGCCACTGGCACCCTGGCACCTCGGTTTTCCAGAATTCCCAGCCAGGCTGGCTCCCGATGAGAATTCTGGCAAGGTGCCAGTTGGGCGGGGACCACTCCAAAACCACCTGCCACCTCAGGCTTCACCTGGCATCCACCTCCAGGCTCTTCCCAGAAGCGGCCCCTCTGCCCTAATTCAAAGGTGGAAACGGCCCAGATGTGCAAAAGGGAGCTGGCCTTTGTGGAGGGGGGCAGGGGGGGCTCTAGTTCGGTCCCTGGCCTGCCTGTCCTGATAACCCAGGGAGGAGCCCGGCAAGACCTTATCTGGCGGGCCAGCCGGCCAGGCCATGCGGGCATCTTCCCCGCCCCAAGTCCTCCAGGACCCCCTTCCGTCGGGGGCCAAACTGCCCCGAAGGGCGGCTGATTCGGGCGGGTCTGGGGGCGTTTGGGTACGGGGGGGGGAGCCCCGGGCGATTCAGGGCTGAGGGCGATCGGAGCCCCCCACGCCGCCTCCGCCGCCGCGCTTTTAAGGGCTCCGGCTGCCCCCTCCGGCGGCTCCGCTCTTCCAGGTAGACTGCGCCGGCCGGGGAGGCTCGTCTGCCCGGCTGGCGGACCCACCTGGTGGTGCGTCTCTTTCTCCACGTTGACGCCGTTGACTTCCAGCAGGCGGTCCCCGGCGCGCAGCCCCGCTGCCTCGGCCGGCGAGCCAGGCTCGACCTTGCGGATGAACTGGCCGCTTTTGCCCTTCTCGCCGTGCAGGTGGAAGCCGTAGCCCTGCTCGCCGCGGAGCATCTGGCAGAGGCGCGGCTGGCGGCGGGGCGCGCCCTGCTCCATGGCCGGCCGCCGCTCCTGGCTCCGCTCCGCTTCCGACGGCCCGGCCGTACGAGCAGCAGCCAGGCAGCCAGCGGGGCGGCGCTCGGCGCGGGGGCGTCTCCGGGCCGCCCCCGCCCCGCGCTCCGCAACGGCGCCCCCAGCGCCCGCAGGCGGCCAGCAGCCAGGCCGGCCCGCACCTCCCCGGCTCCGGCGGGGCTGCGCGACCCTCAGCCCGCCCCCTGCGCCAGACCCCGCCCGCCGCCCGGCCAGGCGCGGAGCGGAGGCGGGCCGGGCCGCGGCAGGGCGCCTCTGGGCGCGTGCAGAGCGCGGGCAGGAGCGGAACGCCGGTCCGGGCCCTCCCGCCAGGGACCGGCTGGAAGGAAGAGGGAGCTGCGGCGGCGCATCCTCCGTGCAGTTGGGAGCGGAGCCCGAGCCGCCTCCGGCTCCTTCGGGGAAGTCCGGGTGCGAGGAGGCGGACGGGGCCTCGAAGGTGCCGGGACGCTTTCCCAGCCTCCTCTCCAGAGCGGCTTGGTTCTTGCGCAGACCCAGCAATGCCGGCTCGCTCAATAAACCGTGGTTAAGCAAAGCGGGACTTGAAAGAGTTCGGGGAAGAAGCCCCTTAACTTGACCCGCCCTGGTGGCTGGGGCTCAGCCTGGTGGGCCTGGGAGCCGCCACTCCGGGGCAGTTCAAGCAGCTGCTGTGCTTTCAGCATCCACCCCCGGGGCTCCCTGCAGGGAAGGGGCTTTTGTCCCTCAAGGGAGGAGAACCGCCTCCAGAGGCGCCCTTGGGCAGAGGCCCCGCCGTTTAGTGGGGGCTGCTTTGATGCCAGCAAAATACCCTGAGACGCTTTTCAAGGCTGAGTCCGCCCCCGCGCCCCCCCCCCCCCGGTTTTATGCCGGTGTTCTTTGCCACGCAGAGCAGAGCAGCCAAAAGGGGCTCAGGCTCATTGTGGAGCAGCCTGTTCGGAGCTAATCGGGCGTGGGCTCCTCGGTGCTCTCTTGTCGCTTTCAGGCCTCCTCCTGGTCTCATTCATGCATCCAACTTAATGTCGCAGGGGGCTTCGGGGGGCTGGGAACAGCCAGGACCCAGATTGGGAGCTGCTCCCTCGTAGCGGCTGAAAGAGGAGAGATGAGAGGCTGCTGCTATTTTCATGCCCTGAAAGCAAGCAGGTCTTTAAAAGAATGCTGTGCCCAAAATCTGCATTGCGGTTTCATTTGTTCTGCCCCTACAGATGTGGCTTAGGAGGAATTGCCACAGCCTTTATCTTCAGTTCCTCTTGGTGGGCTTTTCAATCTACTTTCCTTGGTTGGGGATGATGGAGGGTGAAACCGCTGGAGAGAGGATGGAGCCAAAGGCCAACCGGACCATCCAGACGCAGGCAGCTGAGCTATTCAGTCACTTAATACGTTCCACAACATCCTCAGATTTTCAATTACATTTCCTTCTTGGTCAAAATAAATTTGAAAAGCAAATTCTCTTTCATCAGGTGGATTAAAAACTGGCTGAAAAATAGGAGCATTTGTCTGCATGATACCAACAGAATGCAGATTTATGATTACTCTTCTACAGGCCTGAATGAATTCCCCTGCCAGGGCTGGACAGCTTGCTCCATGTTTATTATTTCATTACGCTTGCCCCCTCCCTCTTCTCTGAGAAGTCAGAAGAGAGCACCCCCTCTTTCTTGGGAGCATCCCCCAAGTTTATCCCAGTGGAATCAGGTTGCCGAGTTCAAAGGGGGTCTCTGGGTCCCCAGTCAGGCACATTCATCAGCCATGTGTGCCAGTGGCATCTCCTGCCTGGGCCTCACTTTGGGCTCGCCCGGTGGTGCCAGGAGCTGACTGCCACCTTTCTCACAAAACCAGGCGGGCTTCCCTTCTTTCCCTGGGAAGCAAAAGTCGGGGTGGGCCAAGCCAAGGTTATCAGCTGCCCTGAGCTGTGAATCCAGGTCTTTCCCACCCAGGGCAGGCAACCGGTGGCAAGGCGGAAATTTCCAAGCCAGGTTCTTAGAGGAAAGCTGGGTTAATCTTTTCCCACGACTGCTGGGAAATTCTGCGGCAACCAGTTCCTGCCAGACTCCAATACCTGGTCCGTGTTCCTGCTGGCAGCGGAATGTAAATGGTATTTACCTTGTCCCTCCTCCTCCTCCTCCTCCTCCTCCTCCTCATGGTGACATCATTATCCAAAAATACATGGCTGAAATTGTGTAAGTAGCCATGACAAGGGCAGCGCTCATTCACCTTGGACACCGTCCAGTCCCTCATGAGCAGAGAGACGGACCCAGGCAGGCATTCAGCCTCCTCAGAACTTGATCGTGCCTTGGGCTTCTGATGCTCCAAGCTGGCAGTGCCAAGGAGATGCTTCTGGGTGGCTGGCAAAAAGTGAGGGAAGCTATGATTGGGCTGATGCAGCTCCTCTCTGGCTGCATCAGCTGGAAGATGACAGAAGATGCATCATTAAAACTGGTCCAACTGACCCTCAGCCTTGCTCCTTCCAAATTCTACTCGGGATGGAGGGAGAGAGGAAAAGAGATGGGTAGACGGACAGACAGACTGGCTGGCTGACTTGTTGAAATTGGTGGGAAAGGAGATCACTGAGCACTCAGAGCATGGACTCAAGTGCAGAGATGTGGGATCAGCTCAGCGGGGATACCCACTGGGTGAATGGGGGGCTGTGTTTTTTGACTGCATTTATATCTCAACTTAAGATTTAAGGCAATACATGTGGGGCTCTATTGCAACCCCAAAGCAGCCCCATAAGATGGCAGGAGTTAAGAGAGCATAACTGACCCAAGAGAGCCATAAAGTATTGTATTTTTCAGAGTATAAGAAGCACCAAGGTTTTGAAGAGGCAATTTTTTCAAAAAGGTTTTTGCACTCTGCAAACGTCCCAAAATCAGCCCATTTTTTAAAAGGGCATGCATAGCCTTTAGGAGGCTTATAGAGTGCTCCTGGGGGCTGAGGGGGCAAAAAGGAGCAAAAAACCGGCCTATTTTTCACTCATTTCTGCCCTCCCCAGCCCCCAGGAGCTCTGGAAGCCTAAAGGCTCTGCAGGGCCATTTTTGCAAAGGGGGCGGGGTTTCGGAGGCAAAAAAATGCTGTATTCAGTGTATAAGACGCACCCAGATTTTCAGCCTCTTTTTGAGGAAAAAAGGTGCGTCTTATACTCCAAAAAATATGGATATATGGGGATTTAAACCCCATACCTCAGAATTTTAAACACTCTGCTAGCAGGATGAGTTTGAAGCTAGAATGAGGAAGGTTGAGAGACTCATTGCTCACAAGTGACTTGTAAACGATCTAAACAATATTGGATGGAAATTAGTAATTAGTAATACAAAACTGTTTGAATATTAATGTACAGTTTTGACCAGAAAAATCTCTGATAGTTTTTGGAAAACTCACTTAGTGCTTTGTTGTTATATATGATAACAGCAGCAGCATGACTTTCGTATGCTCAGCATTGAGTAGATTCTACGCAACATCCACCATAGAGGAATGGCTAATAAAGATGACTAAGCGAATGGCCTCTGTGAGAGGAAAAATCACCGAAGAAATTACAGAAACAGTACGCACACATCACGTGATCTTAATGCGGTTCCTCTGTTGGTGCAACCTAGGACTGCATTGGCCTTTTTGGCAGCTCCTACTTAAGTGATTGTCCACTAGGATTCCTCCTCACAGTTCAGCCAGGTACCACCTACTTGATACCTGTGCATTTGGCTTTTCTTGCCTAATGGTGAGACCTTGCTTTTCTCACCACTAAATTGCATTTCATTGAATAGGGTCCAAGACTGTCAAGATCCTTCTGAATCTTGAGTCTATCTTGAGCCTGTCTAAATTCATATATCATTGGAAGCCCTTTGTGGAGAAGGAGATAAAGAAAAATCAAATTTTGACATGGATTAGATGATTATTAAATTTTTAAAAGGATTTTTAAAAAATTCCTCTTTTGTGGTGGTGTAAATGGACATATTGTCTTTAAGTAAATAATCAAACTAATAATTATATCATTTGAAGTACAACAGCTTGACTTAACAACAGTTCATTTAGTGAAAGTTACAATGACACTGAAAAACAGTCACTACTTATGACCATTTTTAACACTTATGACCGTTGCAGCATTCCCCATGGTCGTGTGATCAAAATTTGGGCAATGACTCATATTTATGACGGTTGCAGTGTCCAGGGTCATGTGATCTTCTTTTGCAACCTTCTGACCAGCAAAGGCAACGGGGAAGCCAGATTCACTTAACAACGGTGTTAGTAACTTAGCAATTGCAGTGATTCACTTAACAACTGTGGCAAGAAAGATTGTAAAATGGGGCAAAACTCATTTAATAAATGTCTCATTTAGCAACAGAAATTGTATACTCAGTGGTGGTTGTAGGTTGAGGACTATCTGTATTAGTACTGCTATATACTGCTTTGCTAAGACCACACTTGGAATTCTGCATCCAATTCTGGTCACGACGATATAAAGAAAATGTTGAAACTGTAGAAAGAGTGGAGAAGAGCAAGAAAGAGGATTGGGGGGCTGGAGGCCAAAACATACAATGAACACTTGTAGGAACTGGGAATGTCCATTCTAACGAAGAAAAGGACTAGGGGTGATAGGATAGCAGGCTTTCAATATTTGAGAGGGTGTCACAGAGAAGAGGGGTCAACCTATTCTCCAAACCACTTGAGGGCAAGTAACAGATGGAAGTTTAACCATGATAGATGCAACCTCGAATTAAGGAGAAATTTCCTGGCAGTAAGTTCAATTCATCAGTGGAACAGCTCGTCTCTTGTAGTTGTGGGTGCTGCATAATTGAAGGTATTTAAGAACTTGTCTGCAATGGTAGAAGATCTCCTGCTTGGAGGAAGTTATTCGAAAAACAATGGAATGTGCTGAAATGAGTAAATTGACACTTGAAATTAGAGAACAAGAAGGTGAACAATTCCATAAGATTTGGGACTTGTTTTATCAATGGATACAATTATCATAATTTTGAATTGTAATAATAGAATGTGATAGAAGATACTATAAAGACATATTACTTTTATATAGATTTTATAGATTTATAACAATGTAAGATATATATATGAATTGAATATATATTCTATAGATTCATAACAAAGTAATGGAATATTGGTATATATATGAATCGAATATTTAGAATATTTTGTTTAAAATGAAGAAACAAAAATTGTAGTTGAATATATGAGATATAATGATAAAGATGTACTTATATACATTTGATAGATATTTTATGATTTTGCATATAATGGAAAGTAATGATACACAAATATAAAATGTTGGTGAACCTTTTCTTTATATACTGAAAGAAGTACCAGAATAAGATAATGATACCATAAAGATATGTTATTATTAAATAGACTTACAATGATGTAACAGATAGTTAGCATACATATGAATTTAATCTTTAGTGTTTAAAAGGAAGAAATTATAAGAGTAAACTGAATATATGATTTACAAGGATAATCAATGTATTAATGTATATTGGGTTGATAACTATTGATTTTATTTGCTACTGTAAGCGGTGACGCACAAATGTTTGTGACAAAACAACATGCTACATAGATTTGTAACTGATGATATGTTTTATGTTAAATGTATGTTTTTGTTTGTTTTAAAATAAATATTTTTTTTAAAAAAAGATCTCCTGCTTGAGCAGATGGTTGGAGTAGAAGACCTCCAAGGTCCCTTCCAGCTCCGTTATTCTGTTATTCTATAAGAGTTGAATATAAGCGTTCTTTATATCCTTGGAAGAAAAAGTTGGAAGTTATTCTTCATATATATTTGTTTTCCTTATACTTTCTATACTTTTATGCTTTTTATACTTTTTCATACTTCTGTCTCTATTCTCTTTTTACTCTTTATCATTTCCCTTAATTGTTACCTTTTTAATGTCTTATGTTTTGTAAAATGTAATGAAATTATTATGAACATATAGTGTGAGAGACTCATGTGCTCTTTCCTACCTCTTAGAAGAAAGGTAATATTTATAAAATTGAAGCACTGCATTAAAAAACACCTGCGCAATGGATGAAAAAGTGTGCAAAACTGGATTATTTTCCTGTGGGTTCTGTGTTTCCTTGCTGAATCTTAACCGTGTGGCAAAATGACTCCATGCTGCCATCTCTGGAGTAGCAGCCGCCAGTTTAAGTCTAACCCCCCTCAGGCTCAACGCATCCTTTTTGGAAGAAGGGGGTGTGTGCTTTACCTGGAAACCAAGGGCTGCAGTTGGGGGGGAGGAAGGGGGGAGTCAAGGTTTTGCCTTCCTTTTTTTCTGGGAGGTTTTGGGAGATGAATTTTCTATAAGCACATGAGATGCTTCAAGTAGATAGTCCTGCCTTTTGCACATCATTAAAAGCTGGATTATTGCTTCTCATAATTCATTTCTGGGGGGCTCAGTGTGCTGTATGACCCTCCCCGACCTATTTGATTCATGTTTGAAGGATTATGTGAATGCCGAAATTGGGCTAATTCAATAAATAGGTTAAAATGAGAACAGAGTCATTGCATCTTAAGCTTTTTGCAAGTCTTAATATGTGAGATTTCCTGCTTTTCACACTAAAGATCAGTGGAAAATTGCACCAGTGATGTCCAGGAAAGCAGCAGGGAAGGGAAGATCTCATGGATTAAACTCTTTAGCTCTGTTGCTGCTGCCCTTCCTGAACATGCCATCAGGAGTTGTAGTCCCAAGAGTTCTTTTTCAGGAGGCAACTGGTTTTTCTTGGTTTTTTCTTTGAAGAGCTTTCGCTGCAGATCCAAGAAGCTTCTTCAGCTCTGACTGGATGGTTGGGGAATAGAAGTGGTTATATTCCTTGCAGACAGCTGGTCATTTGCACCTTTTAGGTGGTTGCTGAGGCCACTTGGAGGTTTCCCTGTGTCCTCAGGGTCACCTAAGTGGTGCAAATGGTTCCTGTAGTCTGCAATTTTTTTCCTCTGGAAATCCTTTCCTACTCCCACACCATTCCAAGGGTCTTTATCCCAAATTGTATAGGTAAAAGTCTGTAGAGATTCTCAGCCATCCGCATCATGATTGTCCCAAAGGTGCTTTTTTCAGGAGGCAACTGGACTTTCTTGGTTTTTTTCAGAAGTTGTACTTCATCCACATTTGGAAAACTGAACTTTTAATCTCATATTTTAATCAAAATATGGTTGCAGTTCCAGATATGGCCGGTAGGTGGTACTACCGCCATTCCAGTGAATGCATTTCTGACAAATTTGCCTCAGTTCCAGGCAGCTTCTTTCTCCTACTTGTGAGGCTGTTTCCCAGCCTGGAATCTTTTTTTTTTTTGGGGGGGGGGGGAGGGATATGAAACCCCCGAGGGAGATTAATCTTATGGATTAATGCAATAGCTAATTAGGGCAAAAGGTACTGATAGGAATATGTTACGGTGAAAGTCCGAAATCTGGTGAATGTCGATATTCACCGGTGAATGTCGATATTCACCAATCTCGCTTGGTGTATGTCCGAAATATTTGCTTATTTCTGACTTTCACCGAGAGGAGCATTTTCACCTCTCTTTGCGAGAGGAGCGTTTTCGCCTCTCTTTGCGAGAGGAGCGTTTTCGCCTCTCTTTGCGAGAGGAGCTGCAGCTGCTTCTCTCAGCGCAATATCTTGAACCGAAATCTCATTTATGGGAAGTAACTTTTCTTTACAAATTACGAACGGGTTAGGGTTAGGGTTAGGGTTAGGGTTAGGGTTTTACCCTAACCCTAACCTGTTCGTAATTTGTAAAGAAAAGTTACTTCCCATAAATGAGATTTCGGTTCAAGATATTGCGCTGAGAGAAGCAGCTGCAGCTCCTCTCGCAAAGAGAGGCGAAAACGCTCCTCTCGCAAAGAGAGGCGAAAACGCTCCTCTCGGTGAAAGTCAGAAATAAGCAAATATTTCGGACATAAACCAAGCGAGATTGGTGAATGTCGACATTCACCGGTGAATGTCGACATTCACCAATTTCGGTCTTTCACCGTAACAAATATATAAAGATGTGAGCATTTGAAACCCCAGAAACACAAGACTGAGGACCAAGTCCAGCTTCCTGCTCAACCCAAGAATCCCAATTAACTTTCATGAGGAGAGCTGACCTTCTCTGTCAAACTTTTCCAACATTCAGGAAGATTTCCTTCATATCTTTAACTTTAAATTACCAGGCCATCCGGCTCACATTTAAATGGCTTGGTAAACAGCATGTGGATTCTTTGTGGAATGCTTTGGTGAAGTCAAGATACCTACAACTTCCTAGCACCTTCCTACCTCAGGGTGTTTCAACCCAATATTAAGCTCAATGGGACTATCCATTTATTTTATTATTTATTTATTTCTTCGCACTTCTAGACCGCCCCCTCTCCCAAAAGGGACTCGGGGCGGTGTACAGTCCACACAGCAAATACATAAGTGAATAAATATAAATATAAATATGGAGGAGGTTAAAAGGATTAAAAGAACTGTACAGCGAGAATATAAATATGGCAGTAAAACCCCTAAAATCAATTAAATTTAAAACAATACCCTTAAAAAACCAGTTAAAGTATATTTCCAGGAGGTAACAGTTATAACAATTATAATTATGCCAGGCCAGCTAATCGGAACAGATGAGTCTTCAATTTTTGTCGGAAGGAGCGGAGGTCCGTGGTGGTTCTGATATCGGGGGGGAGGTCATTCCAGAGGGTTGGGCCCATCACAGAGAAGGCCCTGCTCCTTGGCGCCGCCCGCTGGCATTGCCTAGTGGACGGCACCTGGAGAAGCCCCTCCCTGTGAGAGCGAATTGGCCGCAGGGATGTATGTGGGAGGATGCGATCCCGCAAGTAACTAGGTCCTGTGCCATGGAGCGCTTTAAAGATGGTGATCAGAACCTTGAAACACACCCGAAAAACTACAGGCAGCCAGTGCAGCTCGCGCAGGAGTGGTGTTACGTGGGAGTATCTGGTACTCCCCATGACTACCCGCGCGGCCACGTTCTGGACTAGCTGCAGTCTCCGGGCGCGTCCCAAGGGAAGCCCCATGTAGAGAGCATTACAGTAGTCTAGGCGAGACGTCACCAGCGCATGAGTGACTGTGCGTAGGGCATCCCGGTCCAGTAGGGGGCGCAATTGGCGCACCAGGCGAACCTGGTGGAACGCCCCCCTTGCCACGGCTGCCACATGGTCATCCATTGACAGCCGGGCATCTAGGAGGACGCCCAAATTGCGCGCCCGTTCCACAGGGGGCAATTGCTCGTCCCCTATGGCCAGCGATGGAGTCAGCTGGCTGAACCGAGGTGCCGGTAGCCACAGCCACTCAGTCTTGGAAGGGTTGAGTTTGAGTCTGTTGTCCCCCATCCAGACCCCGACGGCTTCCAAACACTGGGACATCACTTCGACAGCCTCGTTGGGGTGGCTTGGGGTTGAGATGTACAGCTGAGTATCATCAGCGTACAGATGATATTCAACTCCCAAACCACGGATGATCTCGCCCAGCGGCTTCACATATGCGTTGAACAGAAGGGGCGAGAGGACCGACCCCTGCGGCACCCCACAAGAGAGTGGCCTCAGGGTCGATCTCTGCCCCCCTGTCAACACATATTGCATCCGGTCGGAGAGGTAAGAGCCGAACCACCGTAAAACGGTGCCTCCGACTCCCATCCCCTCCAGCCGGCGCAATAGGATACCATGGTCGATGGTATCAAAAGCCGCTGAGAGGTCTAATAGGACCAGGATAGAGGAACAACCTCTATCTCTGGCCCTCCAGAGATCATCAACCAACGCGACCAAGGCTGTCTCTGTGCTGTGCCTGGGTCGGAAGCCGGACTGGCATGGGTCTAGATAGTCGGATTCATCGAGGTGACGTGGAAATTGCTGCGCCACCATATTCTCAACAACCTTCGCCAGGAAGGGAAGGTTGGAGACTGGACGATAATTAGCTAGCTCCATTGGGTCAAGTGAAGGCCTCTTGAGTAAGGGCCTCACCACCGCCTCTTTCAAGGCAGTTGATAAGGATCCCTCACCCAATGAGGCGTTCACCAGGCCCAGAAGCCAGCCTCGTGTCACCTCCCAGGCTGCCAGTACCAGCCAGGAGGGACACGGGTCCATTGAACATGTGGTGGGTCGCAGCCGTCCACGCAACCTGTCTAAGTCCTCGGGGGCAACAGAGTCAAACTCCTCCCAGAGTGGTCTCACAAGACTCGCTGTTGACGGCCCATCCAGTCCACTGGAGGGGGCCCATCCACTTCGGATCTGAGCGACTTTGTTCTGCAGATATTCCCCAAACTCCTCTGCTCTTCCCTGTAAGGGTGCCCCCCGCGTCTCTTGCGACAAGAGGGAGCGGGTCACCCTAAACAGGGCGGCAGGGCGGTTATCCGCAGACGCAATGAGAGTGGCACAATGTCTGCGTTTGGCCGCTCTCAATGCCACAAGGTAGGTCCGTAAATAGGCTCTTACCTGTGCTCGGTCAGACTCGGAGCGTGAGGACCTCCACCTGCTCTCTAGACGTCTCCTATGGCGCTTCATCACCCTCAACTCCTCGGTATACCAAGGAGCCCGGGTGGGTCGCTGCTGTAGGAGAGGTCGCAAAGGCGCAACCCGGTCCAAGGCCCCAGCCGTCACCCTATTCCAGGCGGCCACTAGGTCCTCCGACCGAGCGCGGGTCAGGGCTACAGGTAGTGGCCCAAGCTCCATCTGGAACCTGTCCGGTTCCATCAGGTGCTTGGGGCGGTACCAGCTTGGACAAACTGGCTCCGCCTCCTCGCGGTGGGGGGTAGCGCCAGGGAAGTCTAGCCGGAGACATGAGTGATCTGACCATGACAGGGGAATAATATCTAAATCCCCTATTCCCAGATCACTCATCTACTGCTCAGATACGAAAACAAGGTCCAGTGTGTGGCCACCTTCGTGTGTGGGGCCCTGAATTAGTTGGGTCAGACCCATGGCTGTCATGGAAGCCATGAACTCCCGAGCCACCTCGGATGCTGCTCCCGTCGACGGCAGGTTGAAATCCCCCATAACCAAAAGTTTGGGGATCTCCACCACTGTCTCCGAGATCAGCTCGAGGAGCTCGGGCAGGGCTGCTGACGTATAGCGAGGAGCCAAGTATACAATCAGCAGACCCCACTGCCTCCCTGGGCCCCATTTCACACCTAGTGACTCACACCCGGATATCTGAGGAACAGTGAACTCCCTCGGCTCTAGACAGTCCCGTATAACTACCGCCACCCCTCCACCCTTACCCAGGGCCCGAGGCTGATGGAATGCATGGAAACCCGGTGGGCACATTTCCACGAGGGGTAAACCACCCTCGTGACCCAACCAGGTCTCCGTTATTCCTGCAAGGTCCAGCTCCCCCTCAGAGATCAACTCATTAATGAGGGGGGCCTTGTTGGTCACGGACCTTGCATTGCAAAGCATCAGCCGCAGGCCCTGTCTCTGTAGTTCCCGACCACCTAGGTTGTGGGGGTTGGTACAAACGACCGGGCATAGCCAGCAGCCACGGTCTCCCAACCGACCTTGTGATCTTTTCTTGTCCTCGCATCCCCCCCTCCCCACGACCGTTGTAATAAAGCAACCCTCTATTGGAATAACTTGTTCCCTCTCCCCCCCCGCCCCGCTCACTTCCCTCCTGGACTCACCTGTTCGTCTGGCACTGGCTTCCCTCCCGGCCTGGTTATCCCCCCCCCTTCCCAGAACCCCCTAAAAACAATATAAAACATTTGGATAAAAAGCCCCTCAGCTTCCTCTTCTTCCACCTCTCGGGGTTCACAAACCCGTCATCAAGGCTGGCCCTTGAGAGAGCCAAGGGCCATGCCTGCGAGAGAGGGGCCTCCCGCAGGCGGAGCAGGTCTAACCTCGAATAGATTGATAAGTTGTTAACAGTCCCAGTAGGGTAAGGGTGCAGATAATACAAAGTTAATAGTTAATAGCCGGTAGGGCTAGAGTCTCAATGGAGGGCGGGGTTTTTTTTTAGTGTCCAGATGGTACTTGGTACTTGAAGGAAGGGGGGGGAGGGCGGGAAGTGTTTGAATATCCCAGATAGTGGAGGAAAGCAAAGGTGGTAAAAGATGGTAAAAGGGTAGATGATAGTTCAGCTGGTTCCAGGTGGATGTGCCCCCCCCCCCGATGGATGGGGGGGCATTGTTGGCCCAGTTGCTTGGTTCCTAGTGTTAGCCTACTAGCGGTAGCAGGGCCCGGCAGGGGCAGGGGCATGGGAGCAGCCAGGAGCGACAAAATATCCCAAAGGAGTCCCTGGCTGCGGTTCCCTCCATTTGTCCGTTGCCGCAGCCGTCTCCCTTTGCCTCTTCCAGCTGCCTCCGGCTGCTTCCCAGCCCTGCTCACCTCTCTGGTGTCTCTGGTGTCTCTCCAGCGTCCCGTTGCTCCTCCGGTGCCCTCCGGTGTCTCTGGAGTCTCTCCGGTGCCTTCGCTGCCTCCGGAGCCTCTCGCCCCCTTCTCCTTACTTTCTTTGGCTTTTTGTCGGCTTTTTCGGCGCCTGGGGCGGGTCAGGGTTACAGGTGGTGGCCCAAGCTCCGTCTGGAACCTATCCGGTTCCATCAGGCGCCTGGGGCGGAACCATCTAATGCTTTCCCGTTCCGCCTCCCCGCAGCGGGAGGAAGCACCAGGGAAGTCAAGACGAAGGAGTGAGTGATCTGACCATGACAGGGGAGTGATGGTTAAATCCCCTCCTCCCAGATCACTCAACCACTGGCCAGAGACAAAAACAAGGTCCAGGGTGTGACCTCCCTCGTGTGTCGGGCCCTGAATCAATTGGGTCAGGTCCATGGCTGTCATGGAAGCCATGAACTCCCGAACCCCCTCTGATGCTTCTCTGTAGATTCAAGATGCAATTCATAATGCATCCATTATCAAACATAGAACCTATTATATCAACATCATCTAACTCATCGGGGTTTAAATTTCATAAAGGTCTACATACTTCCTATCCACTCCAGTTTTACTCTTATATTTCTGTTTGCGTCCCCTTGCATGTTTACTTGAAGGTAAATCAGTCTTGTCAAGCACTCCCAAATCCTGCAATGACTTAAACTCACTGTTCGTTGCGGCTTGCCCTACTTTTTTATCCTCAGTTGGATACTTAGTCAGTTTGTGGTATGTAGCAGGTACCTTATCCACCTTACATGCAACAGATGCCTGATACCTATCAGGTGGCCGCATTACACGGGTTGACCTTCTCGGTAACTTAGGGCTTATAGGTGGACTGTCTTGAACATTCTCCTGCTTTATCACTTCATCCTGACTTTTCAGTTCCTCCTCCTAAGTAGACTCCTTCCCTTCATAACACGTTTCTGGTATTACTGATACCTTCTTTTGGTGTACTCGGGTTTCAATTACTACCTCATCATTGTTTATTTCCAGTTTATCCCAACCAACATGCTCTAAAAACTTCACATTTGCACTGTGATAGATCTTAATTGTCCCACGTTCCCAGAACCTATAAAATCTATGATTTGATTCATAACCAACAAATATTAACTGCCTTGCATGAGTTTGTCCCTTTAACCTAATCTGTGCAGGAATATGCACCCATGCAGGAACTCCAAATGTGTGCAAATAGCTCAAATCAGGTTTCCTACCATGCCAATGAGTAAATGGTACCTCTCCAGTAGAAGCATTTGCAACGTTGTTTAGTAAATGATTAGCACACATCATGGCTTCACCCCACAATGTTTCAGGCAATCCTGAATTGGCTAACATGGTTCTAGTCATAGTTTGTAACATTTGCCCTCTCCTTTCCACAAATGCATTGTGTTGAGGTCTATAAGGAGCAGAACGTTTATGCTCAATACCAGCTGTTTTTAACAAAGTTTGGAACATATAATTTGTAAACTCCGTCCCATTATCAGTAACTACAGTAATAACCTTGGCTTTTATCTTCCTTTCCGCAAATCTTAGCCAATTAAAAAATTGTTGAAATGTTTCTGTCTTGTCTTTCATTAAATAGCAGAAACCATACCTGGAATAGTGGTCCACAATACTCAACACATAACGTGCACCCCCAATACTTGGTTTCATGGGACCTATCAAATCTGCAAATACTACTTCTAGAGGTTTATCAGTCTTAAAGCCGTCTAGCCTGTTTGCAGGATTAGCCTTACTCTTCTCCTTACTGCAAACGTTACCATTCAAATACTTAGTACATGGCTTCAGCTTAATAGCTTCCACTAGTTTAGCCGTTTGTTGTAATGTTTTAAAGTTAATATGCCCCTGACGCCTGTGTAACAAATGTATGCATTCATCACGTGGCTTAGCATTTGTATACACAGAATTAACTACACTTTCATCAGACATTACATACAAACCATTCTTTAAATTAGCAGTAACCATTTTACCTGCTTTCTCTATGAGACATTTATCTTCCCTAAAGGTTACTACATAGCCAATTTTAACTAGAACTCTTACTGATAATAAATTAAATTTCAGTTTAGGTATATACAACATGGATAAATGCTCATTTACAAATGAACACCTTGCCATACCTTCACCAGATGCTTTCACCTTCCATCCATTTGCCAAATATACATGTTGCTTGCTGGCAGACATTTTTATAAAACTGCGGCTGAGGTGAAGCCGGCAAAGCTCCCGCTGGCGCCCCCCGCCCGTGGCAGTGGCGGTGGCACGTCCCCCCTCCACTCGGAGCACCTGAGCTGGGCACCGCGTTACCCCTGCTGCCTTCTCCTCCTCCGCCGTGCTTTTGAGAAGCCAGGAGGCCTTTTCCCCCCTGCTCCCGCCCCCCTCTGCCGCCTTCCTACTGGCTCCCGCGGCCTCATGGCTCCTCAAAAGCACAGCAGAGGAAGAGGGGGCAGGGGTAACGTGGGGCCCAGCTCAGGTGCTCTGAACAGAGGGGGAGGCGCCGCTGCCACGGGCGGGGGCAAGCGCGGGAGCTTTGGCGGCTTTCACCTCGGCCGCAGCGTCGGGCAGCAAATGTGGTGGTGCTGTTGGAGGAGGAGGAGGCGGCAGCAGATATTCCGGTAGCAGCAGGGGCTTTGGGGGTTTACTTTAGCTACAGTGCTGGACGCAAGCAGCTAGGATTGGCCGCCAACAAAGGATCTCCCCGGGCTTGCTTTGCTGAACTCAGTCACCCCCCCCCCCCCGCTCATCAAAACAAGTCCGGGGAGGTTCTTTGCGGTCAGCCAGTTCTAGCTGTCTGCAAAGGACCTCCGGCGCCTGTGACAGTAGAAATCACTGCGCGGCAGTTGGAAACTGCTGCGCAGTGTTTTCTTGCCACGTGTGCGGCCACGCAGCCGCGCACCTTAGAGGGGACAGTGGACCAGGGGTGTCAAACTCACGTCGCCACATCATCTTCATGTGACATATCAGAACTTTTTCCCTTTAGTAAACTGGGGGTGGGCATGGCCAGCCTGTGGCTCAGGAGTTTGACACCCTGCACTAGACTAAACTGTCTTTCTGTGATAAATAGATATCACATACCTTATATCATATCATCATAGAGATGATGAATGGGGTGGGGGGTGGGGGGGCTCGTTATCTTCCACCTTCCCTTAGGTTCTGACAGAGACAGAGGAGAGAAAGATATCTCGGGTATTCTATGTTTTCCACTAGTTTGACCACCAGGGAGCAGTGTGGGAGTCCCAAAATAGGATGAAAGGGAGGGAACCCTTGGCGCTGTCTGTTTTCTTGCCGATGTTTCATTAGCCAAACCAGGTAACAGCATCAGTGCCAGAAGGGAAGGAGTGAGTGCTGGAACAGAGAGCAAGCCCCATTCCCTTCTAGCACTGAGGGTGTTTTACCTAGTTTGGCTAATGAAACATTTGCAAGAAAACAACCAAGCCCAGACAGCACCAAGGGCCCCTCCTTTCAACCCTGAGCTACAAGTTTCTCTTTTAAAGATAAAGTTGGTCACATGTTGCCTCTTGCTGTCAAAATCAGATAAAACAGCATCTGTTAATTCATCTCCCCATCACTCCCCAAAATGTAGCTCTCTGAGTTTGTGATCACGGTGGTTTGGCCAGATGTTTTTGACAAAACCACCCTGTCTCTTCATACTGTATTGTTTCAAATTGTTTCAAAGAGGTTGAGACTTTGGAAAAAGTTCAAAGAAGAGCAATTAAGCTGATTAAAGGCCTGGAGACTAAAACATGTGAAGAGGGGTTGCAGGAACTGGGTATTGCCAGACTACAGAAAAAAAGGACTGGGAGGACATAGTATTTGAGAGGTTGCCACAAAGAGGAGGGGAGTCAGTTTATTTTCCAAAACACCAGAAGATAGGAAAAGAAACAATGGATAGAAACTAACCAAAGATAGAAGCAACCTAGAATTAAGGAGAAACTTCCTAATAGTGAGGACAATTAACCAGTGGAACAATTTGCCTTCAGAAGTTGTAGGTGCTTCATCAGTGGAGGTTTCTAAGAAGAGACTGGACGGTCACTTGTCTGAAATGGGGTAGGGTCTCCTGGTTGAGCAGGGGGTTGAACTAGAAGACCTTGAAGGTCCTTTCCAGCTCTATTCTGATTGAAGTTGCTTACTGGAGAGGGAAGAGGAAGTGGCCTTGAACATGGGGAAGAGCTGTTACCAAGGCAACGGACAGATAAGAGAGGCTGGCTCTCTGGCCAGGATAGTAATTTGAGAAAACATTTCAGACAAGCCCCTCCCTAGTTCACAAGAAGATAAAGTGACCTGCAATATTCAGCTATTATTACTTTGCAATAAAAGTGGTCCTGTCCTTGGTTTCCCCATCTGTTCTCCCTTGACAGATTCATCTGTTTATGATCTCCTGGATATCAGTGTCCAACGGACGCAGCTGTAATTTGCTGGAGGTGAGGGCCACGTTTGCTCTTCTCAGTCAGTTTCCTTAAAGTAGAATAAAATATGGATTAAAATATAAGAATGAAGACGTGGCATAAAAGGGACAGTTAGAAGCTTGCTTAAAGGGACAGGGAAATGTCATCAGCCTTCAACCACAACATGTTCCAGCAAATGTACCTATGTCAAAAGTCCAAAACCACAAGGTTCAATTAAAGTTCATTAATGGCATGTAGTCCATACCTGTAACAATAGGAGAAGTAAGACCCCCATCTCCTTATAAGGCTTTTTCCTCAAGGTAACCAATAAGAAATGAGTTTAGTGTTTCCGTGTTATGCTGTCTTTGAGAATGTATAAGAAAGCGTGCTTCAATAATGAAGGTCGTTCAGAAATTCGCAACATTAGCCATGGGCTAACTTTTCTGAACCTGGCTGCCAAATAAACTCCTCCTGTATCCTGAGAAGTCTAAAGCCTGTCAATTTCTGCAACAATTCTGGCGACCGTGGGACAGGACTTAGCGCGATATTTCGCTGAGGACGGAACGGACCGACCGGTGCCCCATCGAGGCCATCTCGCCCTTCTTCAGGCGCCACGGAGATCTTTCTCTGGAAGGGGGGCCGATGACCCCTCTTGGGCATCCGGAGGACACCACCGATCCAAGAATCTGACCAGGATCAGGACAAGTTAATAAAAATTACGCTGGCTGAGAAAGAAGACGCCTGCGGGCAAGTATCAAAAGAATTGTAGACGCACTCGGTTAGGAGTGGAAGAGGGGGGCCGATCACCCTCCTGAGCCCGGGATAGCGTCCTTCCAAATGGAACCGGCGTATCCTAATGAGGCTCTAGGTTTGTGCGGGTGGTTAAGTCATCACAGTTCCTGAAGGCGACCGTGGTATTCCGGCACCCAGGTCGGTGACAGTGTCTTAGAAATAGAACATGGGAAGGTGGGGAGCGTTCCTCGAACGCCTCTCCAATGCATGTTGAGGAAAAAAAAAGTCTTGAGAGAGTTTTAGTAAAGTCTCTGGCAGAGAAATTATCCTCACCCTTATTGTACAAGCCTCAAGGAGGAAAGAAAAAGAAAAAGAGAGTCTCAACGAAACATTTAGTTCCTGTTTGTTTTAACTTGCATGGCTGTCCTTGATGATGTGTTTAAGTGTTTGTTTGTTTTTTTGTTAAAAAGAAAGAACAAACGGTCCCATTAGGTGGGGCCAGGAGAAAGAAAACCAAAAAGGTTATCTAAGGGACAGATCAAGTGGACCACAAACCTGGTCCAAGGGAGCAGTTGAAATAAAAACTCAGATTGCCCCTAAGGGAATTTTATTGCCAGAAGCTGAGGGGGAGCTACGTAAGGTGTGGATATATGCTCCATTCTCAATGGCTGATGTATATAATTGGAAAAATCAAATTCCTGCTTATAGAGAAAATCCAGATGAGATGCATGTACTTTTTGCATCCATTTTTCTGAACTCACCAGTCTGCTTGGGCTGACATACAAAGTCTGATGGAAATTTTATTAACCCCAGAGGAAAAAAGGCTGGTGAAGGTAACCATGAATAAGCTTTTGCAGACTGATCATGTAAAAAAAATCCAGACTAGACATGATTACTGAAGGAACCAGATTAGGAACCTAGTACATTCAGCTGCAAAACTATTGGATCTTAGTTTTGTTAGGATTCAAACAAAAGTTAAGAATTTAGGGAAGGTCTATTAAATTCAACAGAAACAGGATGAAAATCCAGGGGAATTCCTAGAATGCATTTACCAAACCTTTAGGCAATATACCACATTAGATTCTGAGGTTGAAGAAAAGAAGAGAATGTTCAATATGATCTCCAGAAGATAGGCTAAAAATACAGAAGGATCTTGACAAACTTGAACATTGGGCACTATCTAATAAAATGAAATTCAATGGTGAAAAGAGTAAGGTTCTACATTTAGGCAACAAAAACGAAATGCACAGGTACAGTATAGGGGGTACCTTGCTCAACAGTAGTAACTGTGAAAGGAATCTTGGAGTCCTAGTGGACAACCATTTAAATATGAGCCAGCAGTGTGCAGCAGCTGCCAAAAAAAGCCAACACATTTCTAGGCTGCATCAACAGAGGGATAGAATCAAGATCACGTGAAGTGTTAATACCACTTTATAAGGCCTTGGTAAGGCCACACTTGGAATACTGCATTCAGTTTTGATCACCACGATGTAGAAAAAATGTGGAGACACTAGAAAGAGTGCAGAGAAGAGCAACAAAGAAGAGGGAGTCAAAAACTATTTTCCAAGGCACCTGAGTATAGAACAAGAAGCAATGGGTGGAAACTAATCAAGGAGAGAAGCAACTTAGAACTGAGGAGAAACTTCCTGACAGTTAGAACAATTAATCAGTGGAACAGAAGTTGCCTCCAGAAGTTGTGAATGCCCCAACACTGGAAGTCTTTAAGAAGATGTTGGATAGCCATTTGTCTGAAACAGTATTGTGTCTCCCTTACCCCCCACCATTTTTAACAACTTCCAGTCATAATATTCAGATAGGGGACAGAGTGTGGTAAAACACTGGAAAGGGAAGAATTTGAAACCTAGATGGAAGGGCCCATATACTGTGGTCATGTGTTCTCCACTCACAGTAAAAGTGTTGGAATCCAAGTTTTGGATTCACTAGACTCGAGTTGAGCCAGCTGCTGATGAGTATTGGGAGGCAGACCAGGAAGAAGCCCATCCTCTGGTGATATGCTTAAAGAAACGCCCCCTAAAAACTGCCCTACTGGCAATGGGCAGAACTACGGGGCAGAAGAGGCCCTACTGAAGTCACACTTGGAAGCTGACTTCTCGACCTATGGCTGAAGATTTGGAGGAGGAAGACAACGTTTCATTTATTAGATATAAGATGTATTAGAAAGGTTGAGCACCTGTCAGGAAATGGCAAGCCAATTATTCATAGTCACAACTGTACTATCTCTCGCTTTAGTGAATGTACTTATTTGTTGCATTGCATATTCATCCCTCAGGAATTGTCCCCTCCAGAGGAAGATGGGTGCTGAGGCTAAGATCATTAATTGTAATCAAGAGGAAAACGAATCATCTGATGACACTTATGTTTGAGGAACCGTGGGAATGGGTTCTTTGCAGTGTAATAGGAGTTCAGATTGTGGGTGATATGTTTAGCAAATAAGATTTGGTTTTGTGGATTGCCCAAAGCTGATATTGCCATTCCTTAAACTATATATAACCCCTCCCTGATGCGGTGATTCAGTAGGATAAAATAATTGTGTTAGGAGAAGTTTTGTGTGAGGGACAATCATGAGCCTTTTGTGGCTCTGGCTGTTATTGGCAATGAGCTTGTTAAGTGATAACGTCTTGAATGTTGCGAAAATACCCGAGCAACCCCCCTTGCTCTTGAAGAAAGATCTGTGGATGCTAAAAATCCCGAAGAATAGGGTGGAATCAAGTTACAGGATGTGGTACAGGTCTGCTCCCGCCAACAGTGCATCATTTATGCTTGGGGACAGAACTGTAAGCCAATCCCAACACCCAAAGTCAATTATCTGACAAACCCTGTAAGAAAAAGGGCAAAGCATAGGGAAAACAGACCCCTGCAACAATTGAGAAAAGGGGACTATAAAGAGTGCTGGAGTTAGGTCAAAGCTTAATCAATCAGTCTGATCCTGCCCTGGGTCAAAAATAGTGGTTGTGTCTGTCTGCTGGATCTTTACCTTATCATGCTGTTTCAGTTGAGCAAAATCTTTGAAAACAACAACAACAACAACAAAGCTACGATAGTCCTTGTGCATCAAACAATATCAGGAACCTTGGCATTCCTGTGGGGTGACTATCAGAGGAACAATGCCCATCTGAAATGTACCTTGCCCCCAGGAAATCCCTTGTGGATGGTGAAATTAACTCACAGCAGGTCTCCCTCTGCTCACAAGCTCTTCCAACAGAAAGTCACTTTCTCGCTCCCACCTCCACTCGTTTTTTACCAATGGGAGGGGAATCTGACTACTGGAAGCTGCCCCAAGGCCATTCCAGCCACCCCACCTTCCCATTTGGCTTTCAATACAATCCACCATGGGATTTTGTGTTCATTTCCCCCCTGGAAACACCAGTTCCCACTATCTCTTTGAAGGACCAGTTCTCAGGGATAGGCAAATGGACCCTAACCAAGAAGTTCCATTACAGCCCCTGACTGGTATGTACTTGGCAGGAACCTTACAGGTCTGGACTAATGAAAAGAACCTCCGAGCCCATGCCTTTTCTATGAACATAGGAGTGTGTAGGGGAAAATGGAGTCTTCTTCTTATGTGGGAAAAGCTTGCTGTTTCTATATGAATAGATCAGGGGAAGTCTGGGGGGTGGTCCAAGAACTACGAGATCGAGCTTCCTCTATTGGTCAAAAAGTACAAGGAACAGATGTGTGGTTCTCTTGGCTACCGGGAACAGGTTGGATCAAGCAAATGCTATTTCTTTTATTATGTGGAATCGCAAGTTTAGCCTTCCTCCCTTGCATAATACCCTTGCTTAAACAACTCGTTATGAGGTCTGTAAAGGAAACACGGGGTGAAAAGGAGTTAATGTTAAATAGAAAGCCTAATCCCACATACCCTCAAGGAAGATGATATTCAAATTGCACTCTTAGAAGTAGAGAAAGTGATTTTGGAAGATAAGCCCTAAGATGTGTATTGCTTGTATCCTTGCTTTTTTGCTAATCTGTATCCTGCATGCTTATATTGTTTATCTAACAGGCTAGACTCAATTGTGGGTATTAATAGAGTCTAGAAGGGGGGAAATAAAGTAGAATAAAATATGGATTAAAATATAAGAATGAAGATGTGGCAGAAAAGGGACAGAAGCTTGCTTAAAGGGACAGGGAAATGTCATCAGCCTTCAACCACAACATGTTCCAGCAAATGTCCTTATGTCAAAAGTCCAAAACCACAAGGTTCAATTAAAGTTTGTTAATGGCATGTAGTCCATACCTGTAACAAAAGGAGAAGTAAGACCCCTTATAAGGCTTTTTCCTCAAGGTAACCAATAAGAAATGAGTTAAGTGTTTCCATGTTATGCTGTCTTTGAGAATGTATAAGAATGCGTGCTTCGATAATGAAGGTCGTTCAGAAATGCTGAGGTCATGGACAGACTCAGTTTCCTTTTCATTGTAGCCGAAGCATTTGCCTGTCACTTCTGCCCATATTTATTTCAATTTCCTAGTCTTGCCTACAGCCAGAGTCTTCCATTATTCCAAGCGTTTATTTTTTGCTTCCAGACTAACCAAGGTCAGCTAGATGCAGTGTGTACTGAAGCTTTGCGTGGTATGAATCTCAAATTTTCAAAAGTGGGGGGAGCATTAAGTGGGTGTGTTATTATTTTACTTCTTCCGAGAGATCCTCTGAGAGCCAATGAAGAATAAAATGGGAAAGTCAAAATGGGTGGCTGCTGCTGGAGTTCCAGCAGACAATGTCATGGTGTCCCCTTGCCTTCTCTCCCATTGTACCCTCTGTGTAAAGATCTGCCGCCCTGCCCACATCGCCTGGGTGGCTGCTGGGCGCCAGAGAAGCCACTGCAGTGCCAGGCAAGGCCTGGTCTTTGGAGAGGCCCTTCAGGATGAAAGCCCTGGAGTTTCTCATCCCATAATTGACACATCCAAGGGCTCCCTTCAGCTCCGCCACAATTTGCAGCCGGGGCTGAAGCACTTAATGCAGCCAATTAAGCCGCTCAAATGGGTTTTCATCTCCCTCTTCTGCTCAGCCCTCTCCCCACTTCCGATGATAGCCCGCTTGTTATCTCGGCCTGGCGGACGATAAGACAGGACTGTTCTCCTGGCAGCCCTTCCTGAGAGGCAGGTTAGCTGCAGAAGCCGGGGCAAGCGCCTTCTGCACTCAGGGCTTAATGGTTCGCTTCCAGCAGGTGCCATCCAGGAGCACCGTCAAGGGCCACTCGTGGCCTGGCGCTTTGCAGGCACTGAGAGTGAGCAGGAAAGGGAGTGATCTGCCCAGCCCTAGCTGGTCCCCAGAGGCAGCTGGGGGTTTGGGGGGCAGGGATGCCAGCTTTCCATGTTCCCCTTCTCCAGGGAGGGGGGAGAACAAAAGCATTCCCTCACCAGGCAGAAGCCCAGGAGAAATGGAAAAGGGCAAGCTAGTTTACGCCTTGTGCTAATTATGCTAGATTGTATGTGTGTTTGTTTTTAAAATAAACCACAATTGGCTGGATTGGTATTCAGCCATGGCTTATGAACTTCAATGACTGGATTCACACAACAGATGAAGCTCTGACGGGTGTGTGTGTGTTGGGGTATCACACAATCCATTTATTGGGGCTCAGCATGATGCACAAAGAGGGTCATTTTAGCTCCAGATTTGGTGCTATGCTGTCATATGACAGCAAAGCCAAAATGTTCTGGAGCTGCTCTGGAGGCCTGACTCTCTGCTGTCAAGGGAGCCACGGGCATCCTGCTGGGGCTTCTGGCCCTGATCTTGATCTGTTTCTCGGCCTTGGCCACTGGAAGACGTGTGGACTTCAACTCCCAGAATTCCCCAGCCAACTATGCTCCCAATCATCTTTGTTGCTCTTCTCTGCACCCTTTCTAGAGTCTCAGCATCTTTTTTGTACTGTGGCGACGCAGCGTTCCAAGCAGAATCTGTCCAAAGCAGTAGAGAGTGGGATGAACCCTTCACGTGATGCTACCTCTCTGTTGATGCAGCCCTTTGGCTTTGCATTGGCTTCTTTGGCAGCTGTTGCATATTGTTCGTTTGGCACATGACATGAGCAAAGCTATGCATGTGGGGGCAAGTATAAAGTCAGTTGCTTCTGGTTCCCAAGGTTGGGCCCAGCAGAATGGCAAGCTGTCTGTGGGCATCGTCAGTGTGTCGCCCTGCAGAGCCACACAGGGGGTGGGCATTGCTGTGGGAAAGGCTCAGTGCCCTCTGGCCAGTCCTTGGATCAAGGCCCCACTCTCCTTGTGACTGGCAGCACATGGTCCAAGAATGAGACAATTCACCCTGCAAGAAGCATGTCTCCTCCAGGAGGGAATTTCAGCCATTTCCTTATTTAAGAAGCTGCTGGGAGGATGAAGACTTGGGGGCTGACAACCGTTTCCCCACCCCCTGGCCAGCCTAGAGGCCAACGAGCTTGTGCTTCCTACAACTGCTCTTTTACTCCAGGCCACAGAAAGGAATGATGCAGAGCGAACTGGTGCACTGGATCCGCCTCCCGCTCTTCTTCTAGAGGACTGGCACATTTGCCTTGGTCAGAAGATCCTGTGCCATTTGACTTGGCATTGGGGTCTTCTGAGGCTCCCCGGCTGTAACGTCTTGGCACCTGTGAGCCCTGATCTCCTACCCCGAAGGAGGGAGCCTTCTTCCTAAAATCCAGCCTCTGCAGCACAGTTGCGCCTCACCCTGAGGATCCTTTCCAAGTGGGAAGGCAGAACCCATGGGGCAAACTGAGGGTGTGGGGTAGTCGAGCAGTGTAGGGGCTCTGTATGCGCCCAGGTCCCAGAAGGGAGGCTGCTGGAGGCTGCAAGCGCTTCTCTTGCAGCTGAGACCCACAGAAAGCCTCTGGCCCAGATGTGGCTCTCTTGGCAGGTTTCTCTGGCTTCCGGAGGCCTCGGGGTTTTGCAGCTTTCTGAATTGGCTGCTTCCCGGTTCTCTTGGCCTGCCCACATTTGCTGTTGTCAATTAACTTTATTAAATCTTTGTGTGTCCAATCGCACGCGGCCAATAAAAAATATTCTATAATGTTTATACATTATAAACCACTCAGGGAATGATGTAAAGCAGAGCTTTCCAACATTGGCAACTTTAAGACTTGTGGATTATCCCAGAATTCCCCAGCTAGCAGTGGTATCACCAGTTACAGCATCCTGCAGTCAAATGATTGTGATTTACAATATCTTTTTTCTCTCAAACCTACTTCAAACAGTGGTTGAAGGGGAATGCACCTAACAAACGAATCAGAGGCATTTACCTGGCTAAGCAGCCTGGAAAAGGGACAAAAAGAAAAGCCTTTCTCTGGGTGCTTTTGAAGCAGAAGTGAAGCTGAGGGTTCTGCGATGCCTTTGCAAGCCATAGCAACCTGTTGGCATTGGAACCCCAAAGCAACGTGTGTGGGAGGCTTTCATACTGGCAGCAAGTGCGAGACGCAAGGAAGATACATAGGGGGGCCTGTGCCACTCGTTCTCCGGACAGGAAGAGCTCCTCAGCAACTAGGGAATGGACAAGCCAGCAGGCTGAACCGGACCTCTGGGGCCTCAAGGAGCAGGTGGGATTTCTGCTTCTACTGGCAAGAGGACAAAGGGGAGACCGTAGGAAGGTCCTGGTTTCATATTAAGAGGAACAGAAAGTAATACAGTTAGTCCTTGACTTACAACCATTCGTTTAGAAACCCCTCAAAGTTACAATGCGTGAAAAAAAAGATGACTTATGACTGGACCTCGCACTTCCAACCATCATGGCATCCCCATGGGCATGTGATCAGAATTTGGGTCCCTGGCAACCGGCATTTGTTTGCACTGGATGCAGAGTCCCAGGGTCACATGGTCATGATTTGTGACTCCCCAGCGGGCTTCCAGCAAGCAAAGTCAACAGGGGAAGCTGGGTTCACAAAGCAGCCACGTCCTTCACTGAACAACTGCAGTGGTTTGCTTAACAACTGTGGCAAAAAAAGATCAAAAATTGGGCAGGATTCACTTAAGAGCTGCCTTGCTTAGCAACAGAGATTCTGGCCCCAACCGTGGGCAGACGTTGAAGTTGCCTACATGAACTTCTCTCCCCGGGCCTGCTTGCAAAGCACCTCTCGGGAATGGAGACCTAGAGGAATGTGCTGCTTCCTGTCTCCTCCCTGGTGCGTTTTGGTTCGCGAAGCGCTGAAAAGAGATGTCGGCAGAGAGGGTGGTGGGAGCAGAGATTAAGAAGGAGGCTTACAAATGAAGGGCTTTTGCAGATGCCTTGGTGCTGCTTTCAGAAGAACCTTTAAAAGGAACTGAGGCATGAATGGGAAATCTAATCGAATGTAGTGAATTACAATTTAAGATTGAGAAGAAAGTTGAATATCTGCTTATCACTGTGACAAATATGAATTGTATGTCATTTCAAAATAACTATGTTAAAACAAGAATGAATGAAAATTTAAAAGATATGTTAAAATGGGAGAAACTACAATCGACTATCATGGTTGACTCGCTGCACAGTCTGCTCGCAACCAGACAACAAAAATGGGAGGCAGAGGGAAGGCCCTGGAGTGCGTGGGTCGCTTGGGAGGGAAGCTCTGGAATGCAAGCGGCCCATCTGGAAGAAGGGGATAATTACACACACACACACACACAGTCTCCGATTTGGACAATGTCCGAGGCAAACAGATTGTTCTCAACAGGCCTGAGGAGAGGGGGGTACATTGTTCCAGGACCCATGGAGCTCAAAGGGGGTCCATGAAGGGGGAACTTTTAAAAAAAATTTACATAACCAATTTTTTAAAAGAAAAAAAACAATACTGAAGATATAATTCATACTCTTTAATTTGCTTGTATAGCAAAACTGCCTTGCCGCCTTGTTTGACATAACCTTTATGGGCTTGCGACCCCCTCGTGCCCCGTTTTGGGCCTAGTAGGCCTCCCTGCAGTACAATTATGACATTATTGATTTACCTCTCCAAGTGTAGGTGAGGAGCCCATATTAGTCTTGTTCCAGCACTTCATAATCCTCTCAACGGCCCTGGTCCCCAAAAGAACCCAGGTGCAACGGATTGGTAGACAAAGGACCATGCGAGGATGGGGGGGGGGGGATGGAAACAGGGAATGTCTCTTATGCTTTCATGCACAAAATGTTAGAACTGGCTTTTTACTGAAGTCTGGACGGATAGACGACAGACTCGGTGAGGTAACCGGAACAGCGTTTATTAACGAAGAACAGCACACAAGGTAACTACAAACAACTTCAGCACCTTGCTCTGCTTGACAGCCATTCATACAGGAGCTGTCAAGCAGAGCAACCAATGGAAACAAAGTAAAAGCTTCTAGCCAGGCGCATCTTAGCCAATAGGCACAAGCCTTTGGTTTCCGGGCTGTCAGTCGTAAGTCGAGGACGTTACACTTTCCCAACTTCTGTACCCACATGGCTTTTCAATAAAGTTATACTCTTGGAGGAAAAGAGGATTCTCAGGAATTTCTTTTGCTGGCTAGCATATAGGGACAGTTGACGTTGTCATTGCTGGGAAGAATTTTGGGATGCAATGAATGCCCTGCCTAGAATGAGGCTTTTGTTTCAAACAATAGCTCTTTTGACAGCTGATGTACCATTTAAACAGTGCAGGATACATCTAAGTTTGTGTGGCAGAGGAAAAACCACGAGTTAAATCTAAGGGGTTACAAGATGCAAAGGCAAGAAGCTATGATAGCTTGGGGGGGGGGGGGAAACTTTGGGTATGGGATAGATTTAGAAAAATGGCAGAAACTGTGGTCTCAAAATTATAAAATGACAATGTCAACTGCATATAGAGAAAATTTGTATAAGATTTTTTACAGGTGGCATCTATCCCCAACGAGAATTGCAAGAATGTCCAAGAATAAATCGGAAAAATGTTGGAAATGTCATCAGATACCGGGTTCATACTACTACATGTGGTGGACTTGTATTGAAGCTAAAAGGTATTGTACTAAAATCCACATGTGGTTGGAGAAAATGATACATAAACACATAGACCTCAAACCAGAGATCTTTTTACTGGGAATCATACCAGAAATTTACAACAAAGACTTAAAATATTTGATTCTAAACGTTTTACAGCAGCTAGAATCGTATTTGCAAAAACCTGGAAAAACGAAATGATACCAAAACAGGAAGAAGTTATTCGAAAGATAATGGAGTGCGCTGAAATGAGCAAATTGACATTTGAAATTAGAGAACAAGAAGATGAACAATTTTATAAGATATGGGATTTGTTTTATCAGTGGCTGGAAAAAAGAACCTGGACATGAAAAATGTTTTATTTATGTTTTAATTGAAGGAGAAAAGTGAGAATACAATAATGTTGCTAAATAGACTAATAACGATACAATGTTATAATTGAAGGAGAAAAGCAAAAACATAATAATCTTGTTAGACTAACAATAATACAATGAAACACTGACATATATATGAATAATTTAGAATTTTTTGTTATAAAATGAAGGATAAAGATAATAAATGAACCAATGTACATTTGATAGAAGATTGGTAATATAATATATAACTCTAAGTACATACCATAAAGATATCCTGTTGAAAGTAGTGAAAGATATATAAACATAAACACTTGGTAAATTCTTTTATACTGTAAAAATATTTAAAATGAGGCAATGATTGCATAAAGGTATGTTGTTGTTAAGCAGACATTCAAGAATGTAAGAGAATTAAGCTTATTGAAAAGAAAGAAATATTATTCATAATTGAACATATGCTGTACAATGAAAGTGAGAATTTTGGTTATATTGGATGGGAAAACTGTGATTGTATATGTAATCAAAAATACGGATGCAAAAACACTTGTAACCAAACGACATGCTGTCTGTAATGGATGAAAAAATTTTAATGTTGTCTTTTATGTTTAAAAATTAAAAAAAAAACATGTGGGGAAAAAAGAGATGCAAAGGCAAGAGCAGAACAAGGTTTACCTGACTGGAAATGGTATTTTGCAGCTTGCTCTTTGGCTTCTATGAAAGAATGAATGTTGCTGAGAAACAAAAGCTTCTCGGGGTTCGAAGGGCAGGACCTGAGTTCTGAGGAAGCATGAAAGTCAAAAAGTGGCTCCTACCAACCCACTATGTGATTTAATCTCTGTGTGTGTATGTGTGTGTGTCACACACATGCACCAAAACTCATGGAAAAAGGGGGTGCTGTTCCCATTGGGTCCTCATGCCATCTTGACTTTTTTGCTCCCCTTGGCAACACCCTGCAAACCAACAAGGAAGGTTAACTCGGGAAATAGAAAAAGTAGAAGCAGACCATCATTTATTTTAATTTAGACAGGCTTGTCAGAAAATTGGGGGGCAGCCATTCCCACTTCTTCCTTTCCTGGGCTGGAGACATATCTTTGTTTTCACAACTGCTTCAGCATATGAGCTCCAAGGTCCTTTGTGTGGTTCTTCACATTGCCACGATTCCATGAATCCCACCACAGCCTTATTGGCACTGCCATCTTGTACCCTACAACACCCCACCCCCTTCTCTTTTGGCATCAACGCACAATATTTTCTCATACTGAAGCTGTTTATTCTGGCTGCGTCACTCAATTTCTCTTTGAGTTTTGCTTTGGATTACAAATGCTTCCTTCCTGTACATTGGCAGAGCCTCAGGATTAAAAGATGGACCATCAGTGATCCAATAAAAATAGTATTAAGCTTCAGTTCAGCCTCTGCAGACTGGCTCAGCCATCGGCCCCATTGAGTTTGATGGTGCTTAATTCCTGGAAAGACTAATCAAGGCTACAGCTCTGACTCTCTTAGCCGTTATTCCTCATTTACCCATTTATCCATCAATTAAAATTTGAATATGCATGAAGCTTTTTGTTAGATTCGGGCAACGAGAGAACAGACTCCGGACACGTAGTGACTTAACAGCTCTTTATTAGTAGTAGTAGTGATCCAGCTTGCTCTGTGGTCTGAGGGTTCCCCTTTTATAGGGATCGGGTACGCCTCTCGACCAATCAGATCGATACCTGTTTCCCGCCGTACCGGCGGACCAGAGAGGGGACTTGCCGCGATATATGTTAATATCTAACACCCCTCCCCTCTTAGCTGGAGCATTCCGGTTAGTTACATAGTCTTTCAAATAAGTGGGTGTTTGTCTCACCCGGGTGGAACGCCGTAGTTCGGGTTGAACGGGAATGGTTGCAGGATTGGTTTCGCCTGTTCCTTCAGTTTCGCGTTCAGGGGTCTGCAGGCTTTCTGGTTCTGGCGCAGTTCTGGTTCGCGTTCGACCGCTGGTTCTATCCTGGGCTCAATGGTGTCGTGTTCCATCCTGGGCTCTATGGTGTCGTGTTCCTCCGTGTTAGGACTCTCGGATGGCTGACTTTGTGCTGGCATATAGTATTCGTTCTCAGCTCGTAGGTTTGAGTGTGCTAGGCGACCCTGTAGTTGATCTATGTGCCTTTTCCAATTCCGTCCATCTTCAAGTTCCAGCAAATATGAACGTGGACCCGTGATGCCTATTACCTTTGCCGGCATCCACAATGTTCCCCCTGCATAGTTGTGGGCGTATACTGAATCCCCTATGCTAAAATTCCGAATGTTGCTTGTAGAGTCTGGGGGCGATGTGGCAGAATAATTTGGGTGAAGACGGTCCAGGTGAGACCATAGACGGCGGCCCATGAGTAGTTCAGCGGGGCTCCTACCCGTCGTTGTGCTGGGGGTAATATGCTGAATTAAGAGGTAATTATCAATGCGTGTTTGCCAATCACCTGGACCCATCCTAGCGAGGGCCTCTTTTGCGGATCGCACCATTCTCTCCGCCTGTCCGTTCGATGCCGGATGGAATGGCGCGACGAGGGCATGCCGAATTCCCTGACCAGCTAAGTACGTTTCAAATTGCATGGCCGTGAACTGGGGCCCGTTATCGGAGACCAGGAGGTCGGGCAGGCCATGAGTGGCGAAAAGTCGCCGTAGTACCTTAATGACTGCCTCTGCCGTGGTTGAAGTCATTAGGACTACTTCTAGCCATTTGGAGTATGCATCCACAACTATAAGAAAGGTCTGACCTTGGACTGGCCCTGCGAAATCGATGTGTATTCACGACCAGGGTGCTTTAGGCTTCTCCCATTCTGTGGCGGGTGCTTCAGGGGGTGCTGGTCTAGATTCTTGGCACGGATCACAAGTGGCCACCCATTCCTCTATCTCTTTGTCCATGTTTGGCCACCAAACGTAACTTCTTGCTAACGCCTTCATCCTAACGATCCCCGGATGCCCCACATGTAACGCCGCTAACACATTTCTTCGTAACGCGTAAGGAATAACAACTCGATCCCCCCACAATAAACAACCTTGTAACACTGAAAGTTCATCCCGTTTTGCCCAAAACAGTTTGAATTCCGGGCCCACGTTTCCCTTCGGCCACCCCCTCCAAACCCAGGTTTGAACTTGCTTTATTACATTGTCCCTAGAAGAGAATCTGGCAACGTCGCAGGAAGAAACCGGTCCTGAGTCCAAACAGTCAATTAACAGAACAGGTACCTCGGGAGTGGGGTCTGGCAAAAGATCCGGGAGTGGGCAATGGCTGAGTGCGTCTGCATGTCCTAGAGTGGAGCCCGGTCGATGTATTAGCTTGTATGAGTACGCAGCCAGGAAAACAGTCCACCTGGTCATGCGTGGAGAAAGGGAGACGGGAGTGGGGCGGTTTCCCGCCAAAAGTCCCAACAGCGGTTTGTGATCTGTAATTAGTTCAAAATCGTGGCCATAGAGGTATTCATGGAAACGTTTTACTCCAGCTACAGCAGCTAACGCTTCCCTGTCCATCTGGCTGTAGTTCCTCTCGGCCGATGACAGAGTCCTAGAGTAGAAGGCGATGGGTGCCTCGTTTCCGTTTGGCATCCTGTGGCTAAGGACTGCGCCAACTCCAAAGGGTGATGCATCGCAGGTCAATACCAGCGGCAGTGTCTGGCTGTATTGCACTAGCAGCGAGTCGGTGGTGAGCAGGCGCTTGACTGCGGCAAAAGCTGCTGCTTCGGATCGTCCCCATTTCCATGTTGCGCTCTTTTGGAGTAGTCGATGTAATGGCTCAGCAACGGTCGCCTTCTGTCTCAGAAAAACGCTGTAGAAGTTAAGTAGTCCGAGGAGGGCCTGCAACTCGGTCTGATTTCGTGGTGTGGGGGCGTCCTGGATCGCCTTAATTTTCTTTGAAGTGGGGTGTATTCCCTGACCATTGATTCTATATCCCAGGAATTCTACACTAGGCACGTTAATTTGGCATTTCTCTTTTTTGAGGCGGAGACCCTTCTCTCTGATTCTGGCCAAAACAGTTCTGACTCTTTTTAATAGTTGCTCCTTGTTTGCAGCGGACACCAAGATGTCGTCGAAATAGGGGACGACTCCCGGTATCCCTTGCAAAAGCCGTTCCATGACGCTCTGGAACAGACCTGGGGCAATACTCACACCGAATTGTAGCCGGTTGCATTTGAATGCTCCTCTGTGCGTCACTATAGTTTGGGCCTCCGCTGTGGCGCTATCCACGGGCAATTGCTGGTAAGCTTGTGCCATGTCTAGTTTAGCAAATATCTTTCCTGGCCCCAACGAGTGCAATAAGTGTTGGACTACTGGCACAGGATATGCGCTTTGTTGTAGCGCGACATTAATTGTGCATTTATAGTCCGCGCAGATGCGGATTGACCCGTCTGGTTTAACTGGGGTCACAATGGGAGTTTCCCAACGCCCGTGATCCACCGGCTCAAGGATTCCTTGCTCTACTAATTTATCGATCTCTTTATCAATTTTTGGGCGGAGTGCAAAAGGCACTCGTCTCGGTTTGAGTCGGATTGGCGCCACTTTTGGGTCTAAATTGAATGAGATAGGTTTACCCACATACTTACCAAGACCGGGGCTGAACACATCCTCGAACTCCTTAAAAATCTGTTCAGCGCTGCTGTTCTCCACGGCGTTGATCCCGGTGACTTCTAACCCCAGGGCTTCAAACCAATCTAGTCCTAGAAGGTTCTGTAACGGCGCGCTGGCGACGGTCACGGGCAGCTGGGCTATGATGTCCTTGAAACGAATTTGGAACGTGCCTTGGCCCACGATGGGGACTTGGTTCCCCTGGTAGTCTCGTAGCAGGATGTCTGGTGCACGTAGTTGGCTCTTTTTGAGGCTAGGGATAGCCTTTTTCATGGAGGCCCATGAAATGATCGTCAGGGACGATCCTGTGTCAACTTCCAGCTCGCAAGGAGAGCCCTCCAAGAGGACTGTGACTTTCAGCTTTTTAGGCCGCTTGGTGCGGACCTGACTTATTGTGGTGAGATAGGTTCACAATTCCTCTCTCTGGGTCAACTCTATCTCTGCATCGGTATCCTGGCAATACTCTCGTTGAGCGTCTTGGTAGAACGCTCTCTCAGCTCTTTGTGTGTAATCTCTCTGGGAATACGCCCTTTCAGCTCTTTGGGAATTGTCTCTCTGGGTAAACTCTCGTGTGTTTCTCTCTGGGCGCCCTTTCTGATTTCGCCAAGTCCCTGGGTTGGACTTCTGCTGGCGGTACATTGGCGGCTGCCGTGAGGAGGCAGGGACTTCGCTCCGGCACACTCGTGCGATGTGCCCAAGTTTGTCGCAGTGTGAACAAACAACGTTCCTGAACCGACAGGTAGACCGGGGGTGGTTCCCTCCGCAGCTTACGCAGGGTGGCAAACGGAATCTGGATCTCCCCCCAGGCCTCATGTGACTGCTTCGCATCAGGTGACTTTCCTCGAACTCGGGATCCTCGAAGTCTGGATTTGTGTCCTCGTAGTGGACTCTGGTGTGTCTGGGTGCTGGCTGGCTTGTGTTGAACCCGCGTTGTATGGTTTCCGATGATCTTTCCGCTGATTCTGAAGCTCTTGCCTCATCGAGTGCAATCTGCAGGCTTAAGTTGGGTTTGGCCGTTTCTGTAGGGAAATGTCTCTCAACCCGCATATGAGTCGATCCAGGATTTGCTCGTCCAGGTCCCTGAATCCACAATGTGTAGCTGCTTTTCGTAGAGCTGCAACGTACTGGTTGATAGATTCCCCCGCCTTCTGGTTCCTCGTGTTGAAACCTTGGCGACAAATGTGGCAGGAAGGTTTTGGCGCGTAATGAGTTTGCAGCGTTTGTTGCAGCGCCGTCCATGTTACCGCCTGAATGGGGGTTGGTTCTGAGAGATCCCTGGCCGTCTCGAAAACTTCTCGGCCGCAGTAGCTCAGGAATATATTTTTCTTTCGAGAGTCCGGTATTCCTGTGTACTCATTTGCTTCGAGAAAACACTCGAACCTGAGCATGTAGGATTCCCAATGATCAGCGATTGGGTCGAATGGAGCTGGAGGAGTGTGCATCGCCATTTTGTCTGCGTTTGAATTTGCCGCGCTGAGATGGCTGCCGGAATTTCCGCCGAATCCCTAGGCTGGATCGAATCCTTGGATTCTGGAGGTAGCCTCTTCGTCCTATCTGTCTCTCGATCCCACCTTCGTCGCCAATGTTAGATTCGGGCAACGAGAGAACAGACTCCGGACACGTAGTGACTTAACAGCTCTTTATTAGTAGTAGTAGTGATCCAGCTTGCTCTGTGGTCTGAGGGTTCCCCTTTTATAGGGATCGGGTACGCCTCTGGACCAATCAGATCAATACCTGTTTCCCGCCGTACCGGCGGACCAGAGAGGAGACTTGCCGCGATATATGTTAATATCTAACACTTTTTAATTATAAACTCCAAGAACAACAAATTTTCACTTCATTCATTCATTCAATTTATATAGGTTCCCATCACATGGGACTCTGGGCAGCCCACAATTAAAATATAAACAGTACAAAATCATAAACAATACAAAACCTTAAAACAATTATAAACAACACAGTATAATACATAAAAAGTTTAATAAGAAAGTTATTTAATAAAAACAACTGTCTTAAATAACCTGACCAGATCTAGCACTTCAGGTGGGATCCATGGTGCTTATTTCTTGGGAGAGATTCGGACAGAAGCCCAAGCAATACATTTCCTTAGTAAATGTTGTTTGTTGTAAATGAAGGTAATTTTTATAATTAAACAGGCTACTTCAACATGAGATAATATTAGAAGGAAACACGACTTTCTAAACTGGAGAAAGGCCCAGCCAGACAGGAATGTCAGAATCTGAGATCCCAAGGCTTTGTGATCTCCCAAACTCATCAAAGTGTGCATCCAATTACCTGCCATGTTTAATCTGAGAAGGGGAAATTATTAGTGACATGATGATTACTGATATGAATCAGTCTATCAATCAAATCTGGTGCTTGTTCTGACTTGGCTCTGAATTATGGAAGAAAACCCTTACATTTTCTTGGTCTAGTATCTTGTTTTCACTTGCTTTGTGCAAGCCTTTCTCCACCTGCGGCCGCAGAACGAACTTCCTGAGGAGAGGGAGGGTGTTTTTCTCCCTGACAATAATAGTCTTCTCGGGAGTAATCCAAGCCTGACTGTTGGAAACCAAAGGAATCAGAGAGAACCTGTTAGGAGAGAAGGGCACCTCCAGCTGCTGGCCCAGCACACCATCTTTTATGGTTGTCCGGAGAGATGATGGGCTTCATGAACTGTAGAGTGAATCCTTGATCTAAGCTCACACAAAGAGACATGGAAATGCAGCAGCATCCTAGGAGGGCCTAAAACAAACATGTGCCAAGGGGTAGAAGATCCAGAAGAAGGATGACTGATGGATCAAGCACCAGGAATCGGGACCTAAACTTCCATGATCAAGAATCCCAGCCCCCAAAATAGTCTCTTGTAAAGTGTAACGATTTCGCACAACAAAATGAATTCCTTTCTCTGGAACACGTGTAGGGTGTGAGGTAAGCAAGCAGGGAGAAAAGAGTCCGTTGGGAGAAGTGTGTGAAAGGTATATAATGCAGCGTGTAAGAGATTCTCCACTTTATAGCTTGCTCTTTCATTTGCTGCTGTCACTTCTCACTCTCTTTTTCACAGTGGGACATCTGGGAAAGGAGCTGCAAGACAACTTTGGGTAATGTTCTGATTACTAATTTAGAGGAGCCTCTGCTTACATTGAGAACTTCATGGGGATCAGTGATGTGTAGCTCTAATTAGTTGTGCTGGATCTGAGGACAGTAGTAGAAGGATAAGCGCATCCAAGCTCTGATTCAAAAGCGTGCAATTGTGAACTGTTTGCAATTGGTGGCAAGGTGGGTGGCAGTCTGACTTAAACCCTGAGGTGATGGTGTGAGCAGCCCAAGTGCTTTTTGGCACATGCTCAGGAACTGGCATAGAATGGCTGTGGGAGGAGCAGCCAGCTGGGGGTTTCAAAAAGTCTGCCCTGGGTCAGCCACTTGCACGGAGCATCGGCCACTTTGTCTGTTTCTCACAGTTGTGTGATGTATACAATGAACAGCTCCCAATGGAACGGTGGCATGCTGATTCTTGCACCTAGTCTGTCCGCTGAAGGAACGTGCAATCTTAGGCAGCCAAACAGCAATAACATTGTAGGTTCTTGGCTTTCAACAGACCAAGACATACACTAAAACAAACAAACAAACAAACAATTAGCTCCCAATGGAAGGACAACCAAGATGATTCTTGTACCTTCTTTGAGATCAAAATATTTATATTTTTATTCTTGCCAGGTGGTTGTAAAGTAGGTTTTAAGGTACTGGACTTTTGGTTCTTGCATTAGAAGGTATTGATGGGGTAGACCACCTCAAACCTATATTTCAACACCCCCACTGCCCAGGTGAGAGAGGGGTTTGGGGGAGATGGTGTAACATCATGTTGGGAGGGCCAGCTGATCACTGCGTGATGGCGCATCGGTTAGAATGCAGCCCTTCAGGCTACTTCTGGGGACTGCCAGCTGCCAGCAGTTCGATTCTCACTGGCTGAAGGTTGACTCAGCCTTCCATTCTTCCAAGATCGGTGAAATGAGGACCAAGATTGTTGGGAGGAGCCGATATGCTGACTCTGTAAACCTCTTAGAGAGGGCTGTAAAGCACTGTGATGCGGCATGTAAATGTGTTATTGCTATATGTGGTCTGGGGGCATCTGATGATACTGGAAGCTCACATATGACCCCTGTTTATGGCAGCTGCTGCAGGCGCCACTGAAGGTGCTGGCAAAATGCTCAGCAAGGGCCTGGGTATTTGTGGACCTTGCCTGCAAATGTTTTTGCGCATCTCCCTGGGTGGGGCCTCTGCTGGGGCTGTTCCATTATGCAATGCCATCTTGTAGGGCTAACTCTATGGCAAAGCTCCCCACGGAGCTGTAGATGGATGCCACCCCATTGGGAGCTTTTTCTTCCAGGAACCCATCCAAGTTGCCCACCAGAACCACAATTCCTCTGATTTTACTCTGGGCTGCCCAGAAATGGCTTCCCTTCCCTCACTCCCAAACCCAGCAACATCTGACAAGCCCCAGGGAAATCAGGAAATCCAGGCAGTTCAAATGAATATTTAGGTTTATTGCAAGTTTAAGCGCTTTAGAAGAATCTGAACTACTAACAGTCAAAGCAAATTGGCAAGAGATAAGAATCAGTGGAATTCAGGCTGGACTGGACTTAGATCTCTTGTGGGTGCAAAGGGACTCGAGACTGATGATGCATTTGACCCCTCCCTCAGGCCCAGCCTGGTCATCTCCTACATCAGCTGCCCCCAATCTTTGGGCCACCAAGGACCGGTTCCGTGGAGAGGTTTTCCATGGACTGGAGGTTTCCATGGTTTTGTGTGCTGCCTGCATCCCATGGATGGGACTTCATTTCTTTGCGCAGCCTGGTTTCTAACATGCTGTGGCCTGGTGCTGGTCCATGGACCGGGGGTTGGGGACCCGTCCTACATTGTCCATACCAAAGACAATGAAGCTAAATTGGCTCTACAAAGTTCTGTACATTGCAGATTTACACAACATCCCACAAACATTACACCCATCCTGATCTTTGTGCATCTCTTGAGCATCTCTTCCTTGTCTTCCTTGGTTCTGAGCTGAAGAATCCCAACTGTTGGGATCCTGCTCGAGGAGCAGCTGTTGTGGAGTCATAGAACTATAGGGTTGGAAGAGACCTTGGAGGCCTTCTAGTCACTTGCTTGCTCAAGGCAGGAGTCCTTATACCATCCTGGGCCATTGGTTGTGCAACCTTTTCTTTAAACCTCCAGTGAGGGAGCCCCAGGAACTCTGAGAGGCAAGCTGTTCCATTGTCATTTATCTGGAATGGTTCTATAGAGTCTCATGCTTGAGCAGGGGGTTGAACTAGCTGACCTCCAAGGTCCCTTCCAATGCTGTTATTCTGTTATAATTACTCCTTATTTCCACAACAGATCTCCCTCTGACAAGCTTCCATCATTGTTTCTTGACTTATCCTCAGGTGCTTTGGAAAATAAGTTGACTCATCTGTGTGGTTGCACCTCCTGTACCAGAAGACATTAACCATTCATCATATGGTTAGTCTCTAGACCCCCTTATCATCTTCAGATATAAGGGGTCACAAATCATTGTGAATGCCCCTTTTTTCCAGTTTCAGAATATCTTTTATGACGTCTGAAGCAACCAGAACTGGAGCCAATTCTTTTCCTTCTGGTGGGTTAGTATAGTATTGTACTGTTTTCAAGCCACTTCCTAATAATTCCAAGTGTGGGAATTCCAGCCGCCGTCTCTATGCACTGGACACAGGGACATTTCATTAAAATGTCCAGCATGGATGTCAGCCTCTGCTTTGCTGCTTGCTTTCAGCTGCCATTGAAACGGGGAGGGGGGGGGATGACATGGTATTTGGGAAGGGAAGTTTTCAGCACAGGAGTGAATGAAGAAGGGAGTGGTTTTCTCACCATCTACTGCGCATGCTGCAGATAGTGGAATTGCCGCCAAGGCCAACCGTCCGGCATACCATCCTGATGATGGGTTTTGAAGATGCAGCCCACATGACACCTGTGGGGTGTGTGGATTGGACTGGGGGATGGGGTTACCAGGGGGAGGGAGTTGGGTGACATATTGAGATCTATGATTGCGTGCGCTTTTGCCTCAGATCTTGCTTTGCTAGCTGCTATCTACTCATAACCAGTAAAAGTACTCTTAATTCTGAAAAACGGAGTTGAGAGGTTTCTTTCTTGGTTACTGATTGGAGGCTGCCCTGACACTGACTTTAAGATCTCTTTCCTGTTCAGATACTGACAATTCAGTTCCCACTGAGATAGAAGTTTGCTTCTGCACATAACATGAATCATGTTATGATTGCTTAAACTGAGCTGCACTTGAGATTATTTCAACTTTGATTGTAAACCATTCTGAGATTTTAATGAAAAGCAGAATACAAAATACCCATTGAACTGCACTTGCCGTTTCTGAAGCCTGTTCAGTCTAGAGCAGCTTTTGAGGCCCTTGAATTTGTCCAGATTGATGACCTGTTATACCCCACAGAAGTGGATTCCTTGCTGCAGAGTTCCAACTGTGCACGTTTGGCTCTTGCTGGGTTTGAGGGAAAGGGGGCTTCTGGGGAGGCTACAATCCAGCGCTTCTCAACCTTACCAACTTTAAGACACATGGACAGGAAGCTGCCTGGGGAATTCTGGGAGTTAAAGTCCACCTATCCTCAAGTTGCCAAGATTGGGAAACATCGCTAAAATTGTTTGAAAATAATCAGAGTAGTGGTGTGTGAACCCAGCATGATGCAAGCATTCTTTGTATGTTTCAATCTCCAGTCCCCTCATCATCCTGCTCTTCTCTGCACTCGTTCTAGAGTCTCAACATCTTTTTTATAGTTTCATAGACCAAAACTGGATGCAGTACTCTAGGTGTGGTCTTACTAGGGCTTTATAAAGTGGTATTATAAGCAGTATTATAATTTATAGAGTGGTATTTATAAGGCTGTATAGTACTAATGGTATTAGTACCTCACTTGATCTTGATTGTATACCTCTGTTAATGCAATTTAGGATTTCATTGGCTTTTTTGGCTGCTGCTGCACACGGCTGGCTCATATTTAATTGGTTCTCCACTAAGACTTCAAAATCCCTTTCACAGACTGGTATCTTAAAGGCTTCTGCAGAAACCTGTGGTAACTGCAACTATTTTTAACCGTTGTGTTAACTTTGAGTGGATTCCTTGAAAAAAATCAAGCACCGTGGAAGTTTAGAAAACAATTAATCAATGGCCTAGATTCACACCAGACCCATAGCCTGTCTTATATTTCTCAAAGCAAACCCCGATTTATATTTTCCTTCCATTCCTTCGCCCTCCTATTTTGCCCCCCCCCCCCCGCTGTTTGGTGATAACCAGCAGCCCTTGCTGAGCCCCCTCCTCCTCCTCCTCCTCCTTTTCCTCCAATGTTTATCTAATCTTTTATTATGACTTCAAAGCAGGTTGATTACATTTGAGTTTTAATTAGTACAGTATCCCAGAGGGGAAAAAAACAGAGTACACATCATATAGCAAAAAGCCGTTAGCGACATCTGAAAAGCAATAATGAACTTCATATATTTCCTTCTTTCTTCTCCACCCTAAGATGTCAGCATGAGGTTGGTTAGAAGCAGGAGTTTCTTGCCTACACCCCAAGAGTTGAAAAGCAGAAGAGAATCAAACAGGAGCCTCAATTCCAAGGGCCCAAAGACTCCAGCAAGTCCAGGGAGGTTCAAGGCAAGCAGGGTGGGGGTGGGGAGATGGCTTCCGGGAGTGGGGTAGAAGACGCAGCACCAGAGGCTTTGCTCACACTCTGCTTCCCAAATCAGTTTTGGTGGCCCTCCGGTGGCATTTCTCAGGCCGTTCCTCCCACGGGACACGTGGCTTCATGTGAAATCACATCTCAGGTGCAAAAATACTGAAAGGGATGAAAAGAGAAGCTGGTGAATTGTGTCTTCTCAGCTGTTTGCATCTCCCCAAAGGAATTCTCTTGAGCTCTTCCTGGGGGGGGGAAGGGGGGCAAAAAAGTCAGGAAGGAGGCTGAGAGCAGGCGCTCAAACCCTTTCCTCCCCAACATCACACCCATCTAAGAAAGCTTTTTTATCAAGCTGTCAGCCACTTAGAGCTTTTTAAAACTTCGCCTGCAGATGCTCCTGCATTGATAAAAACTTTTAAAACTATTCCCTTTTCTGGAGCGGAACTCACTCAGCATTACAAGAAATGCTTGCAAAAATGGCAGCCTTGTGACACGTCCATCACCAATCCATGAGGTGTCATTGAAAACTGTCTCTTTTTAACAATGTTATAGGAGCAGCCACTTCACACACATGAAAGAGGAGAGTCATCACATTCACACAATGCATCAGACTAAAATGGGGCTCATTTCTGAATGGTGGTTCGACATCCTACATCTGCTTAACCAAACATAACAGACGTCTTAGTGGAACTGATTTCCTTCCTAGTGTTTTACTATAAGTGCAGAGCCTGCTTTTGTTTTGATTCCATCTGTTGCAATAGGAACTGATCCAAGCTGGACATTAAGGGCTGAGAAAGAGCCATCGGCTCAAAGGCACCAGGTAGCTTTCAGTCTCAGGTGGGACCAGAACTCCTGCTCTGGGCTTTCTAGCCTGGTACCTTAACCACGGAATACGTTCTATCCAAGCAAACTGTGCAACAGTTAGGCTGTCCCTTGGGGGGACTCCAGCTCCCAGAATCCCCAGCCTGCCATTCTCCCTCTGGAAGGGAGGGCGCCCAGCTGCCCCAACGGCTCCTTAAGTCTCCCTCGGGAGCCCACCTTCGCCCAAGCGCCCCTTTGCACAAGAGAGGTCAGGGGGCTCCTTGCCCCAAAGGGGGGAGACATTTGCTTTCCCCTCGATGCGGGGAGGAAAGGGAGGCGACATAACCAGTCGCCGTCTTGGCGGAGCTTTTCGGAAGCGAAGCCCGGTTTGCGCTGGTCCATTTCCAGGCCCGCCGAGCCTGGAAATCCCCTCCCCCCACTTCGGGTCAGGCAAAGGGGCGGCAGGCGCGGCTGGGAAAGCGCGGAGGTGGGAGCGCCCCCCCCTCCTCCCCCGCTGCCCTCCAGTCCGGCCAAGGCCAGCGCCGCCCCCCCACCCCCCCCCCCCCGGCCCAGCCTCTCGCGGCTCTTGGGCCGCCCGGCTTCCAAACTCTCGCCCGCATCGCTTGGCGAGCCACCCGCGGGGAAGTCGCCGGGAGCCCGCTCTGCTCGCCCGCCTTTCCGTCCCTTCCAGCCGCAGGAGCGGAACTGGACGGCGGGTGGCCCGAGGGGGGGAGCAGCGCCGCCGGAGCGCCTCCTTTCCCCGCCGCCCCAGGACGCTTCGACGGCTCCAGGCCCGGGATCCCCGGCACCGCTTCTGGGCCGCTCCCCACGGAAAAGCCTCCCCCGGCCGCGGGGCCCGAGAGCCTTTCCCGGGTTGGGTCGCCCCGCCGCCCGCCCGCCCGCCCCGCCTGGCCGTTACCTGTCGGGCGGCGGCTCCCGCTGTCCGTCGGGCGGCGTCTGCTTCCGCAGGGCCCGCTGGAGAGCCAGCCCGGTCCAGGCGTCATCGGGCGGAAAGCAAGGCGGCCGGAGGGCGGCCGCTTCCCCCGCCCGGCCGGGCAGTCTCTCCAGCGGCTCGCGGCCCCAGCGGCCGTCGGGGCGGGGCGGCTCCGGCCAGGGCTGCAGCCGCAGCCACCGCGAGGGCGCGTCCGACGGGGAGCTGCCGCGGGGCTCCGGCCCGGCTTCCTCCCGGCGCCACAAGTAGGGAGAGCGGCGGACGCCCATCAGAAGCCCCGACGCCCGGCCCACCGTGTGGTAGCGCGGGCTGGCCACGTGCTTGTACCAGGCGCCGGCCGGGTCGGGCAGCAGCAGCAGCAGCAGCAGGACGACGCCCGGCCCGGGCAGCCTTCTGTGCCCCGACGCCATGGGGCAGCCCAGACCCGCGCCAGACCCGCCGCTCGCACCCGCAGCCGCTCGGCAGAGCTGCCACCTTCTCGCCCGACCGGCATATAAGCCCGACGGGGAGGGGGCGGCGGGGGCCCGACTCGGGCGGCTCCACCCTTTTCCCGACGGGGGGAGCAGAGCCGGAGCGCCCCCCCCCGCCTCTCTCCCCCCGCCCGCCCGCCCGCGCCGGCAACCAGGCGGTCGGTGCGTCCTCCGAAAGGGCCGTCGGGGAGCGCTCGGTCAGCCGCGCGGCCGCATCTGCGAGGAGGGGAAATAGAGAGGCTCTCTGGCTCCTTCCGCCCCGCCGCTTCCCTGTGAGAGCCGACTCTGCCCTCTTCCCCTTCCTTTCCGATGTGGAGCCTCGCCTGCCGGCTTCCGCAAGCCTCGGCTGCCTCACACGCCGGGCAAAAGCGATGCCAGGCTAACAAAAACGGAACCGGGTTCCAGGACCCCCTGGCAACGCCATCCACAAATACAAGGTCCCCAAATCCGTTTTCGCCTGGCTAGCAGGTATGAGAATCCAGCTGTGGAGGTTTGGGGTCCCGACTTGACTACGAGGCTGTTGCGGTCAACAACAGTTGGGCTACCTCAGAATATCCGGTGGTCCTGGGCACCTTGGGCTGTTTAGTCCAGGTACAAAGTGATAGCCAGCGTTTCTTGGCCTTGGCACAAGGGTGAGACAGGTGGTGGATGTGTGGCTGGGGAATTCTGGGATTGGAAGGCCTTATGGTTGCCAAGGCTGAGAAACCCTCCTTAGTGGTGCACACTGGAGATTCTGCCCAGCAGTTGCTTGACTCCTGCCATTCTAACCATTGGGTTCCATAATTCCCAGCCCACATGGATGTTACCTACCTTGGTAATCCCGTTTGGATCCCAGCATCTGTTCGCATTTGTGTATCTTTCACTGAAGAGGCCACTGAAAGAAGCATAACAGAACACAGCCTAACCCCCTGGCTGGATCAGGACCCCCGAGGTCTTGGGTCCATTCCCTGATTTCTAAGAGCTTTTAAGTATTTTGCAAAGAAGAAGAAGGGGTGAAGGCATCAGGCTAGAAAAGAGGAGCCCGAGAGTTCTAGTTTCCCCTTAGGGACCAAAGCCAGATGGATGACTTTGGGCCAGTCGGTCTCTCGCCACATAGGAAAACAGATAGGCTCACCATCTTGAGTTATTTTTAAAAATAATAAAAGCAGGATGAAAGTGATACTTTGTCTTTCTTACAACCTACAGTGGGTGAACAACTTCTGAATAAGAAGGGTGCATTTAGCTTTTACAGCTCTTGATCAGGGGTGAAATCCAGCAGGTTCTGACCAGTTCTGGAGAATCGGTAGTGGAAAATTTGAGTAGTTCAGAGAACCGGTAAATACTGACTGGCCCTGCCCCCATCTATTCTCTGCCTCCCGAGTCCCAGCTGATGGGGAGGGAATGGGGATTTTGCAGTAACCTTCCCCTGCCATGCCTGCCAAGCCACGCCCACCAAGCCACGCCCAAAATTGATTTTCACCACTGCTGTTGATCTCCACCCCTCCCCTCCCCCCAAAAATTTGCCTTGTCCTGTTTTGAGCCATGGAAGCTCTCAAATAGTTAGTGGGGAGGGGTCTGAAGCCTCCCGTGCACCAACTACGATTTGTATGTAAAAACAAGAGGTTTCCTCTGAAATGTGCTTCACTACCAGTGACTTCAAGGAGACAATTTTCTTGTCAGGACATCTGCAGGGGGAATGAAGGGGGGGCAAACTAAACAATGCCCCCCTTTAGTGTGTGTAACACTTGTAACACACATAGTGTGTGTGTGTGTGTGTGATATACTATAAGAAAATAGGTCAGGCTTCAGTCACAAGGTCATGACCATTTTCACACACACACACACACCATCCCTGCAGTAACATTCGAGTGATTTACTACTTCTTGTCCAGAATATTAGTTTTGACTTCCCAGTCCAGCTGTCAGCTAGACCAAAACCAGAGCAAGAAGCCTCACAGCCAGATCCTGGAGATCCCAGCTCTTGATAAGACAGTTTTATTGCAGCAGCTGGAAAAGACTCTAATGGAAACCACTTCCTACCAACTGCAAGGCCATCCCTCCCCCCACCCCTCCCTCTCTTTGGCCCCACTGGGCTCCCTGCTTTCCTTCCTCCGGCAGCACAAGGGACAGAGAGCCTCCTATTCCTAGTGGGAGGAGAGGTTGCTGCCTCCTTGTAGGGAACCAGCCTTAGAGCTGGTAAAGTAAAACCCCGCAAGAATATATTTCCCAGACAGAGGGAAGGAGATGGGTTGTAATAAAAATATGAGGCCATGATGGGAAAAAAATCTAGCGACTGGTGTGTTTCGCAACTCAGCGCAAGCTGTATTCATGACCATCTGTGTTCAGATTCCCTGATCTTCTCAAGCATTCTGGGTAAAGAGCTGGAGGCAAATCTCATTGGCCGCCTGTGAAAGGGGCTCATCCAGAGCCACTTCTCTAATTTATGCTGTTTGTGATGACTCCACCCCAGTCTGCCTTTGTACCTTCCCGTGTAAGTACTGATCACACCTGAGTGCTCTTGGCTTCTGTGTCCAGAGGAGGCTGTTCAGGTGCTGCTGCCTAAGCCCAGGTGAAAGGAGAGAAAAAGCCCTCTCTAATTTTGGAAACCTTTTTTCCCCAAGACCCCAAACCCCCAAAATCCTTTGAGCTTTTCCATTCTGACCTCTGAAATTTCAGTGGCTTTTTTCTATAATATTTCTGGCTCAGTGTGACTTTCACTTGAAAGCTGTTCCAATGAGATCACTCCTGACCATGGTACCCAATTCATCTGGCTCTCTCAAGATTCCCGCTGCCCCTTCCATCCTTCCCGTGTGGACATAATTCCACCTTCTGACGGCTGAAAGAGGAACAAGACGATCACTCAAACATGAGCATTCCCTTAAATTGCACTGTAACTTCGACACAAACCCACCCAGATACCCCAAAAGCATGTGGTGCACCCATTTCCCACTTCTGGGGCTGTGATGCACAATGAGGATGATCCCCTGCTGATCAAGGCACTCTTATGCAGGAACCCCAGGGCGCCATTAATTCCGTGTGGTTCAACAACCGAGAATGACTTGAGCTTTGCTCATCCATGACAGGGGTGCATGTCATGTTCCTTCTTCCTTAGAAGTGGGTGGGGGCAGGAAGAGGCCAGATGGGAACAAATGGCTGAGAGAGCCCAGTTCTGAACCAAGAGGGAAGGGAGAGAAGCAGCTCAGGGTGAACAGCAGCTGTAGTTATGACAACAAGGCACTAATTGATTTAATTATGTCCCACTCTTCCTCACCCAGGCGCCCCAACTCAGCTCCATCACTCTGGGGCTCTGGTGTGTGGGTGAACTGAGGCCCTGCCTGGGGTATCCCAAGAGAGGGAAGGGGTGAGTTGCCTCATCCTCTCTCCTTCCCAACAACTGCCTTCTCTCCAGCTTCATCCTCCCCCCCCCCCCCAATCCTGCTGCCTTGTGGCTGCATTCTTGCCAGAAGGACTCCTTCTGCCACCTGGAGCAACCCAGAGATAAAACCATGTTTATCCATGGGTCTCTCGAGAGCTTCCTAGGAGCCGTTTCTCACTTGGTTCGCCAAGATTAGAAAAGACTTTGCTGACTGGGCTGCATTAAACCTCCCCAGTGAACACAGCAAGGCTGGCAGTGGCTGGGCTGAGCTTGCCAGGCTTTTCCAGGCTCTTCTAGGCCTGGGCCTGGGCCTGGGTCCGGTATTTGAGGGTATTTGGTTGTAGAGCAAGTCCCCTGGGCTCAGCTCTTGCAGAGCTTCACAAAAAAATCTGAAAGCAAAAAAAGAGTGGAGTGAAGGGAAACTGGATATTCTGATATGCAAACACAGCCCAAGAATGATTGGACCAGTCCAACTAAAGTTCAGCTCTTTATTTACTCACACCAACAGACAGATCTTGAAAACTCAGATTTACTCTCAGATTATAGGGCAGACCAGGGCATTTTATGATCCGTGAGCTGTATGCGGCCCCCAGGTAGTCCTGCCTTCAGTGTCAGCAGCATTGTTGAGGACAGGGCAGTGGGGGCTGGGGGGGCAGGACCAGCACACGGAGGAGTGTGTGTGTGCAATGGCAGTCCCCCACAACAGTCCCAGTTTCTCCTATGGCTCCGTGGGAAAATTAATTGCTCACCCCTGTTGTATAGGGCAAGGTTATTTTAACTCCCTTCCTATGCTTTGAAAAATAAAATCTGTAGCTTTTTCTGTAGGGTAATGAGAAGTCAATTTGAGGTTTTTTTTAAAATCTGGCAGCCTTAATTTATCTCAATAATAAAATTATGTGTGAGTCACTGACTTTTTCTATTGATCAATACGGCAGCATTTTTCTTCTTTCATCTGTTACCTGAGAGTCAGGAGTATAATAGGTCCAGTATGCAGTTGGTCTTCATTTGGAAAGGAGGTAGGGGCCTTCCGGGGGGCCTTTGTCCCCTTCCTTCACATGAGCTATTATTTGCAAATTGTCCATGTCCTGGGTGCACTCTGAGATTCCTTGTTTTCTTGCAGACGTTTCATTACCCTCACTAGGTATGTAACACCATCAGTGCTAGTAAGGAGTGCTGTTTACTCTCAGTTTATATTCTGGGATCTTGCCTGTCTGGAATGGGAGTGGGGGGAGGTGGTCTTAGAGATTCTTTGATTGTGCTATTTTATTGATGGCTCTTTGGCCGTTTCTTGATTGGGATGTTGCTTACTTGATTGTTGGTCTGAAGTTAACCTTGGAGTTCATCTGGGCTGGGCTGGGTGCTGATCGCTGGTGGAGAGGTGCTGGAGTCTTTTTCTCTTTTGGGCTGGTTGATTGTCTCTTTTGCATAGTGTAAAGATATTGGTAATATCTATATATCTATTGATGGCTGATTTGTCAGAGTGCCAGGATTCTAGAAATTCTGTGGCATTTTTGGATTTGGCCTGGTCTAGGATTGTCACATTTTCCCAATGGAAACTATAGTTAAATCTGTCTATATATTGTGAAATTAAAGAATTTTTGCCCCTGACTGTCAGTTGGTGTTCAAGGATGCCTTCTGCCAGTCTAGAAGCCTAGAAGAAAAAACTGGAGTCATCTACAACATGCAATGTAAGGGCTGCCACAACCAGTGTGTAGAATGCATCCATGAACACCAACTGGCAGTCAGAAGGCATGACGAAAATTTCTTGGGAAATGTTGGGTAACAGTCTTGGGAGAGCAACAGTGGCATCTGCAGGGAATGGCTTTATGGGAAGGGTATGGGGAGACAGAATAGACAGAAGGTTTTCACCTTGCTGGTCAGCCCCACTTTCCATCACTAACAGGATTGTGTTGCTTGACAAACTCTGGGAATCATTGAGAGTGTCGAATGCAGTCAGAGGCAGAAGGTTTCAGAACCTTGGATAGTTCCAAACAGAGCAATTGCTTGAAAAGGCCTGGAAACTCCAAGGAGGTTTCATCATCCTCAAATATACTTTTCGACTTCATTGAATTTGCCCATCTGAAGTACTTGCAAGCTTAATGGGGGCCTGAATGGATGCGGAGCCTGAGGGAGAAAAGTCCCCCCCCCCCAGAAGGAAGCAGCTGCCACACAGCTTACTGGCAAACATTGGCTTACCTAGCAGCACAGTTCAGGATGTTAGGAGGAAGCCAGACCCCACCCTGCTTTATAATTTGCCAGGTGGGGGGTGGTGTCTATTTCTTTGCCCAGGGTGCTCCTTTAGAACCCATAAGGGGGGCAAGTAAGGGGGGCTTCGAAGTACTGCTGCAATATGCATTTCTTTGCCAGCTGCATTTTGCCAGCAGTCATAGGTTTAAGCCAGAGGTGAGGAACTGCAGCCCTCAGGATGTTGCTGGATTGCATCTCCTCACAGTCCCAATCAGTACATGGAAGGATAAGAGATATGCCAGGAGCTCTAATTCAGGGACCTTGGAACGATAAACTCCTCATCTCATTGAAGGTCTCTTCGTGCCGCATACCAAGAATAGAATAGAATAGAATAGAATAGAATAGAATAGAACAGAACAGAACAGAACAGAACAGAACAACCTTGGAGGTCTTCTAGTTCAGCTCCTTGCTCAAGCAGGAGAACCTATACAATCTCAGACAAGTGACTGTCCAGTCTCTTCTTAAAAATCACAGGAACATTTCTTCCTATTTTTTATTTAATTTTCACTCTCCTCTGGTATGATTCCTGCTTTGAAATACGACTTTCCTCCTGGCCAAGAGAGTCATCATATCTGTGGTGGGTAATCCTGGATAAGACTCTTGTCCATCAACAAGGAGATAGGTTCCAGATGGAGCTTGGGCCACCTCCTGTAACCTTGACCCGCCCCTGGGTAGAGGACCTGGTGGTCGCGTGGAATAATGCGACTACCGGGGCCTTGAACCGGGTGGCGCCTTTGCGGCCTCTCCGGCGGCAACGATCCACCCTGGCCCCTTGGTTTACCGAGGAGCTGAGGGTGATGAAATGCCACAAGAGACGTCTAGAGAGTCGTTGGAGATCCTCTCGTTCCGAACTTGATCGAACACAGGCACGAGCCCATTTAAGGACGTACCTTGTGGCATTGAGAGTGGCCAAACGCCAATATTGTGCCACTCTCATTGCATCCGCAGAGAACCGCCCTGCCGCCCTGTTTCGGGTGTCCCGCTCCCTCTTGTTTCAGAGGCCGCGGGAGGCCCCTCTACAGGGCAGAGCAGAGGAATTTGGGAAATATCTGCAGGATAAAATCGCTCAAATCCGGAAGGATTGGGTCCCTGTTAGTGGTCCAATGGAGACGTCCGTGGCGAGTCTTGAGGAATCGAACTGGGAGGAGTTTGACTTGGTTGCCATCGAGGATTTGGACAGAATGCGTGGACGACTGCGACCCACCACATGTTTATTGGACCCGTGTCCCTCCTGGCTTGTACTGGCATCCTGGGAGGTTACACGAGACTGGCTCCTGGACCTAGTGAACGCTTCGCTGAGCGAGGGGTCTCTCCCGGCCGCCTTGAAAGAGGCGGTGGTGAGACCCTTGCTCAAGAAGCCTTCCCTGGATCCTTTGGAGCTGGCCAATTATCGTCCTGTCTCCAACCTTCCCTTTTTGGCGAAGGTTGTAGAGAGTGTGGTGGCCTACCAGTTTCCACGGCATCTGGAGGAAAATGATTATCTAGACCCGCGCCAGTCCGGCTTCCGCCCCGGTCACAGCATGGAGACGGCCTTGGTCGCATTGGTGGATGATCTCTGGAGGGCCAGAGATAGAGGTTGTTCCTCTATCCTGGTCTTATTAGACCTCTCGGCGGCTTTTGATACCATCGACCATGGTATCCTGCTGCGCCGGCTGGAGGGGTTGGGGGTCCGGGGCACCATTTTGCGGTGGTTCGGCTCCTACCTTTCTGGCCGGACGCAGCGTGTGTTGGCAGGGGAGGAGAGGTCGACCCTACGTCCCCTTACTTGTGGGGTACCACAGGGGTCGGTCCTCTCGCCACTCCTGTTCAACACATATATGAAGCCGCTGGGTGAGATCATCCATGGTTTCGGGGTGGGATACCATCTGTACGCTGATGATACTCAGCTGTACTTTTCCACCCCGAACCACCCCAACGAGGCCATCGAAGTGATGTCCCGGTGTGTGGAAGCCGTACGGATCTGGATGGATGACAACCGACTCAAACTCAACCCCTCCAAGATGGAGTGGCTGTGGGTACCGGCTCCCCAGTTCAGCCAATTAATTCCATCATTGGCCATCGGGGGCATTCAACTTGCCCCCGTGGAGCGGGCGCGCAATTTGGGCGTCCTCCTGGATGCCCGGCTGTCCATGGATGACCATGTGACAGCCGTGGCAAGGGGGGCGTTCCACCAGGTTCGCCTGGTGCGCCAATTGCGCCCCCTACTGGACCGGGACGCCTTACGCACAGTCACTCATGCGCTGGTGACGTCTCGCTTGGACTACTGTAACGCTCTCTACATGGGGCTTCCCTTGAAATGCACCCGGAGGCTACAGTTGGTCCAGAACGCAGCCATGCGGGTAATTATGGGGAGTACTAGTTACTCCCATGTGACACCGTTCCTGCGCGAGCTGCACTGGCTTCCTGTGGTCTATCGGGTGCGTTTCAAGGTTTTGATAACAATCTTTAAAGCGCTCCATGGCTCAGGACCTAGTTACTTGCGGGATCGTATTCTGCCCCATACATCCCTGCGACCAATCCGCTCGCACAGAGAGGGCCTCCTCCAGGTGCCGTCCACCAGACAGTGTCGAGGGGCGGCGCCTAGGAGTAGAGCCTTCTCTGTGGCGGGCCCAGCCCTGTGGAATGACCTCCCTCCGGATATTAGGAATATCTCTGACCTCCGCTCCTTTCGTATAAAGCTCAAGACCCACCTATTCCAAGTAGCTGGCCTGGCTCAACTTTGATCTAACTATGTCGCTCCTGACGGGTTTTTATTTGGGTATTTTAATTGTATTCAATTACTTAGGGGTTTCTAAACATTGTATTTTATTGTTTTTATTCATTAGCCGACCTCCTCCTTGTACATGTCTTGGTATATGTTTTTGTAATATGTATGTCTTGTCTATATATTTATTTCATATGTTTTATTGTATGCCGCCCCGAGTCCTTCGGGAGAGGGTGCGGCTAAGAAATAAATATTTATTATTATTATTATTATTATTATTATTATTATTATTATTATTATTATTATTATTATTATTATTATTATTATTATTATTATTATATGTTATTGACTTCCTTTCATTATTCTTTCAGAAAAAAATGTCTTATATTAGCAGTTACAGAGAAGCCTCCTTCATAAAGCAATGGCTTTATTTGTGAGAGGTGGCTATCTTTTTAAAATTCTTACACATGTAAATTGCAATATTCATATTGGTGTGTCGATAAAATGAAACACATTTTAATGGAATGTATTTCATTTCTTAAACGTAAGAAAGCAAATATTTCTGTGACCTGGGAGATGGGGTGGGGGGGACCAAATCTCTCACAGATCTTGCACCGCTCGTTATGGACAGACTAGCCATGAGTGTCCGAATTAAGCATATCAAGCCCACCCCAAATGGTCATCTAATGGCAGCTTTTCTCTGTGAGGCCACGATGACCCAAGGAGCATGGCCTGAGACCCAGAATTGCTGCAACCTGACAGCCACCTCCTTCACTGGTGGGTTTTGTGAAGGTCAACGGGAACCAAAATTGGATCTGATTCTCAGCCAGTTCATGTGTGGGAATTGAATTGAACATGGCAGATATTCTAAGAAGAGAGTCAAACTAGGCTCTGGCAGCCAGACATTAACAGGAGCCTGGTGGCACCTTGGCTAACCTTTCATGACCTTCTACAATGATTGTTGGAAACGGTTCTACCAGACACCTTTGGATTTCTGGCTAGTGATTGGTCATAAAAGCCTAAGAGAAGCCCTTCTTTGGCCAGCTTCTGTGTGGCAGACCACTGTCCCCTTGTCTCTGCCTGACTCCATCATTCAATATTTGCATTTGTATTTATTGGTTTGTCAAACATGTGCAAGATAGCAGGTATAAATATAAACATGGATATGAACGAAAGAAATGAATACAAATAAATGGGGACAGTAGGACAGGGACAGTAGGCACACTGGTACATTTATGCAGGCCCCCTTTACGGAGCTCTTAGGAATGGGGTGAAGTTCACAGTAGACAGTTTAAGGTTGAAGCTGTGAGGTTTAGAGGATGTAACAATGGAGTCAGGTAGAGCATTCCAGGCGTTGACCACTCTGTTGCAGAAGTCATGTTTTCTGCAATTGAGTTTGGAAAGGTTTACTTTCAGTTTGTATTGATTGTTTGCCCATGTATTATTGAGGTTGAAGCTGAAGAAGTCGTTGACAGGTAAGACATTGTAACCGACAATTTTGTGTACTGTGCTTAGATCATACTGCAGGTGGTGCAGTTCCAGATTGTCCAAGGCCACAATTTTGAGCCTGGTGGCATAGGGAATTCTGTTGTGAGTAGAGGAGTGGCATACTCTTCTCGTGAAGTATCTCTGAACCCGTTCAATCGTATTAATGTCTGATATACAGTGTGGATTCCAGGCAGACAAGCTGTTACAATGTTACCGGAGAAAAAGCTTCACAAAATTAGGTTAATTTTGTGTATTCCTGAACAAGGAATCACGATCTGAGGCGAGAGGCAAGTTAACCAGAAGTGTTTATTAACAATACTAACTTCAGAACAACCAACTCCGGTTTGACAGTTTTTATACATAGCAGCTGTCAAACCGGCAACCAACTACTTTCCCCCCGGACCGCGCATGCGTAGTCGAAAAGTAAGCCGGCCTGTGCCGGATCCTTTCCGAGTGGCATAGACGGAGGTCTGGCATCTGGGCTAAAGCAGGACAAGTTGGAGTTGAAGTTGGAGCTGGCTGGCAGTCCTCCTCCGGGGCCCCAGACGAATCAGACGGAACTTCGGATGTCAGAGGTGGGTAGCCCGGCGCGGTGTCGGCTGTAAAGTCAGGTCTGGTTACTGGGGAAGATGAGAAACTTGGCCGGTAGGCGGCGTGCAGCGGGTCATTGATTCTGCGGTGTTCTGTGGCGGCAGGGTTAATAATAATAATAATAATAAATTTGGATTTATTAGCCGCTCCCTTTCCGGGCAGGACTCGGGGCGGCGTACACCAAGACATATATAAACATACATATATACAAAGACATACATGCACGGAGGAGGTAATAGATTAAAACATTAAGACAAATTAAAACCATTAACAAATAAAAAATCCAATATACAATAAAAATTTAAAATTTAAAAAAGACAGTCAGGAGGAATATGAAAAGATTACGGTTGAGCCAGGCCGGATGATTGAAAGAGGTGGGTCTTCAACTGTACACGGAAGGAGCGGAGATCGGAAATAATCCTGATGTCACGGGGGAGGTCATTCCACAGGGCTGGGCCCATCACAGAGAAGGCTCTGCTCCTGGATGTCGCCCCCCGACACTGTTTGGCGGACGGCACCCGGAGAAGTCCCTCTCTGTGTGAGCGAATTGGTCGTAGGGATGTGTGGGGCAGGATGCGATCCTACATGTAACTAGGTCCTATGCCATGAAGCGCTTTAAAGATCATAATCAAAACCTTGAAACGCACTCGGTAGACCACAGGAAGCCAGTGCAGCTCGCGCAGGAGAGGTGTTACAGGGGAGTATCTAGACCTCCCCATAATCACCCGCGCGGCCGCGTTCTGGACCAACTGTAGTCTCCGAGTGCATCTCAAGGGAAGCCCCATGTAGAGAGCATTGCAGTAGTCCAGGCGAGACGTCACTAGCGCATGGGTGACTGTGCGTAGGGCATCCCGGTCCAATAAGGGGCGCAATTGGCGCATCAGGCGGACCTGATGGAACGCCCCCCTAGCCACGGCTGTTACATGGTCATCCATGGACAGCCGGGCATCTAGGAGGACGCCCAAATTGCGCACCTGTTCCATGGGGGCTAGTTGCACGCCCCCAATGGCCAGAGATGGAAGCACCTGGTTGAACCGGGGGGCCGGAAGCCACAGCCACTCCGTCTTGGAAGGGTTGAGTTTTAGTCGGTTGCCATCCATCCAGTTTGGTTGCCATCCATCCGGTTTGCGGGCGCGCATCCATCGGAGTCAGGGTTTTCAGCGGTGTCGAGACCCATTGTAGCCTCTCGACGGCGCAACTGATCTATGTGCCTCTGCCATACCCGACCATCTCTTAGTAGTACCCTGTAAGAGCAGGGTCCTGTTATCTCCATTATTGTCCCCGGCACCCATCTTGGAGACCCACCAAAATTTTGGGTGAAAACCCAGTCCCCGCTATGGAACCCCCGGGTGTTGTACTCTCGTAACGAGCCTTTACAGGTGACATAGTTAGGGTGTAAGCGATCCAGGATTGTGCGGAGTCTACTACCCATGAGCATCTCCGCAGGCATTTTGTTGGTCAAAGGACACGGTGTTGTGCTGCCTTAACAAATAGTGTGATATTTTATCCTGTAAATTTCCTGCTCCCATCCTCCCCAAAGCTTCCTTGGCTGATCGGACCACACGTTCTGCTCGGCCATTGCTTTCTGGGTGGAATGGGGCTGTTAGTGGCTGCCTAATGCCCAGGGAGGCTAAAAATGTCTGAAAAGTGGCAGCCATCCATTGTGGTCCATTATCCGTGACCACATGTCCGGCAACCCATGGCATGCAAATAATTTCTGCAATGTCCTGATCATAGCCTCCGCCGTGGTTGAGCCCATGGGCACCACCTCAACCCATTTGGAGAAGGCGTCGACTATTACTAAGATCATAGCCCCTTGTATTGGGCTGGCAAAGTCCAGATGTAACCTGGACCAAGGGCAAGATGGGGTCTCCCATACCCGAGGCTCTGCTATAGGCGGTGCAGATCAGGTAGTTTGACAGTGTGCCAGGAGATGATCGACTTGGCAGAGCTGGTGTCGATCTCAATTTTGCATGGAGATCCTTCCAACAGAAGTGTGAGGAAAAAATTTTCCCCTCTCGTGGCACCCCCTCCTGCGGATCGCACATCCCACACTTCTTGTGGTGGGTCGTCCTCAATAGCGGCACAGGATGCCTTGTGCCTTCCCATCTGTCTAGCGGTCTTCTTTTCCCCGTAGTTGTCCCCTGCCTTGTTGGGAGTGGGCACAGAAGCGCAGCAAACACTGGCCAAATGACCCTTCCTGCCACAGCGTCTGCATACAGCTGCTTTGAAACAGCAATTTGATCGGTAATGGTTGCCTCCACAGCCTCCTTTGGCAGGTCTTGTTTTGAGGCAGTCAATTTCTACAGGGTCCTCATCTACCTCTCCCTCAGGGCTTCCTTGCTGGTTGACAGTAGCCGATTTCAGTCCTGAGGAGGCGGCAGCCCAGTATTGTTGAATCTGGACTGTCGATTTCTCAGCCATTTCGGCAGCCTTGGCCTCATCAACGGCTATCTGGAGGTTGATTTCGGAATGAGTTAACAACCTTCGCTGCAGGTGCAAGTCCCTAATTCTGCACACAAACTGCTCCAGCAATGCGTCCTCCAACACAGGAAATTCACAGTTTATTGCCTCTCTGCGAAGCGTGGCCATATATTGGCTAATGGATTCTCCCTCTTTTTGGAGACACTGCCTGAAAGCATGTCTTCTGGTGATCTTGGACGGGGCCGGAGCGTAATGGCCTTTTAATTTATTCAAAAGAAGCTCCCACGGCACTGTATTGACAGACATTGGGGCTGACAATGTCGCTGTCCCAAACATTTCTGGCCCACAGGCACTAAGGAAATACCTTTTTTCCTGTCTCCTGAAACTTCAGCCAGGTCATTAGCCATCATGAAACACTCGAATCATTCTACGAATGCCTCCCAAGATTCTCTGTCTGCGCTGAATGGCGCGAACGTAGGCATAGTCGCCATTCTGAGGCAGTAATTTTCCTCGTTGGCAAGGGTATTGAGGGAAACTTAATATCCCACCCTTGTCGCCAGTTTTGTGTATTCCTGAACAAGGAATCACGATCTGAGGCGAGAGGCAAGTTAACCAGAAGTGTTTATTAACAATGCTAACTTCAGAACAACCAACTCCGGTTTGACAGCTTTTATATATAGCAGCTGTCAAAACGGCAACCAATTAGAACTTGGACTTCTCCCGCCAGAACGCCCCGTGCATTTTAGCCAATGAGAGTCCAGAACTGTGCTGATTGACAGCTGAGACACAACAGTTAACAACTCTTAATGCCTTTTTGGCAATGCTGTTACAGTGGCTCTGGGGCTTAGATCGTTTGAGATGAGGACTCCTAGGTCCTTGACAGAGTGAGGGTCATCTACGAGGTCATTTCCACCCAACTTGTATTTGGTGTTCTAATTTTTATTGCCAGTGTGTAGGACAGAGCATTTATTAGCCGAGATTTGAAGTTGCCAATTGTGCAACCATTTAGACATATGGTCAAGGTCACTTTGTAGTGACAAGGTAGGGTAAAGTAGCAGCATTGTCAGTGGTGTTGAATAATTTTACGTCATCAGGGAAGAGGACACAGTTGCTTTTAATATGATTGCATAGGTCGCTAATGTAAAGCAGAAAGAGTGTAGATGCCTTGGGGGACACCGCTGTTAACTTGTGCTGGATTTGATATTCCCTATTTTGACTACTTGCTGCCTGTTTGACAGGAACTCAGCTACCCATTTTTGTAGGGGTCCAGAAATGCCATAAGAACTTAGTTTTAACAGTAGTTTGCCGTGCACCACTGAATGAAAGGCTTTGCAGAAGTCTATGTAAATAGCTTCTATTGCTTTACCCTGGTCAAGATGTATGGTCCAAATGTTTCTGCAGTGTAGGAGTTGCAAATTACAGGACAATTTTTTTCTTTTTCTTTTTTAAACAAAGTTTTATTGTTTTTTTGGTGTTTTACAAAAGGAAAAGGTATGGGGAAAGTTACAAATTGTGGCAGCCGCAAACTGCGGTAGGTATACCCCCCCTCCAGACTCATGGTGTACATTTGCATAGCATTCAAATATTACATAATAACATATAGTCAGTGTGGTAAGTTCATTAATAATTTCAGTCAGTTTGTGTCATGTGGATTTTCTTACTATTTGTGTGATCTGAGCTTTCTTGATGTCGCTCCATCTCCCCCCCGTTGGCAGTGCTCCGGCCCCTCCCATGTCTTGTACATCTACTGGGATATCTTCTGGTTTTTCTAGAAGTAATTTATTTTTTTCCATAAAGGCCTGTGCCTCTATGGGTGAATTAATTCTGACTCTTGTCTCCTCCCAGAATATTAACATACCTTCAGGCAGCAACCAACGAAACCACACCCCCATCTGGTATAATTTATTCGCCAATTGCGAATAATGTTTTGTTTTCTCCCTCACTTTCTTGGGGATCTGTTTCAGTATGGTTATCTCCTTATCTTTGTATATCAAGGCTTGTCCCCTTTGTGTATTCAGAATTTCATCTCTTGTGCTTTTCCTAAGAAATTTAATGTGAACCTCCCTGGGGACATTGTGTGTTCTAGCATATGCAGAGTTCACTCTATAAACCAGGTCTATTTCCCACCCCATCTGTTGTTTTTCTTTCTGAATATACTCAGCTAGAATAGTTGTCATAATGTCCCTTATGTTTTCATCATCTGTCTCCATCACATTTTGAAACCTAAGATAAAAAGACTCTATTTTCATTTGTTGGGTGTCAAGCTCTTTGTTTCCCTTCTGCACGCCCTCCACCACCACCCCTCATCTCAGCCGCCCCCTGCTCCAATAGATCCAGTCTCTGTGAGTTCTTATTAATTTTTTCCGGGTTCCCTCTAATTTCTTCTTTCATGTCCTTCAGCTGTTTCTTTATTTCCTCTTGTCCCTGTAGAATTTGCTGAAACATTTGTTGAAACTCCAAGTCCGTAGTTTTAGCTTGTTTAAAAGCTGTCAGTGTTGATTGGGTGCTTGGACTTGAGGTTGCAGATGTCGGGGCAGAGGCAGCAAAGCCAGACTTTCCAGGAGGTGGTCTTTTAGATGTCATTGTTAGTGATAAAGGGTCCAGTCAATGTAGAGAGAGATCAATCAGAGTGGTAGAGCAGCCAAGGGAGTCCGGGGGGTAGAGAGACCAGGCAGAAGGGAACTCTCTAATCACCCTGGCAGGGAACAGACGTTTTTCACTCCAGAAAGTTCAAAAGCAAACAATCCACAAGAGAATTATCCAAATAACACGGAGACAAAGACCGGAAGCCTGAAGCTAAGAGGTGGAGTCAAGTTCAGCTTTCATGAAGACAACGGAAGTGTGCCATCTTGCCCTGCCAACTTTGGGTACTGAGGCAACAAATAAAGTTTTCAAAATTCAAAGTTCCCAAAGATCACATTTTCTTAAAGCTTAAGGATTTAAGTCTGAAGATCCATTTAGTTGGAGTGTGACCTCTTTGGTTTGGCTCTCCCCCTCCTCCTTCCCTGGGGCTATGAGCACTTTTGTTTCTAGCCGCTTGTCCAAGGGGGGGGGAATCCCCCTCCCCTCCAGCTGCACTTCTCCAAGTTAAACAAAAGTTCCAATTAACACAACTGACAAGTTTTAGGATTGGTAATAGGTATGAAGGGAGTCTACGCCTCACCACACTGCCGCTGCATCCTTCAAGTATCTTTTTTTCTTCTGGACAGCCTCACAGCGAAGACGCTTCAGCGCGCCTCCCCTTCGCGCTCCTCGGTGCCTGGAGCGAAGCGAGAGCCCCCCGACGGCCGCCGCCGATGCAGGGGTCCTCCCGCCGCGCTGCTCCTCCGGCAGAACGCCTCTCCGGGGCATCCTGTGCCCCCCAAGGAGTGGGGAGCCCACCAGGGATGCGCGGGGCGAGCAGTCTCTGCCCGTCGCTGTCAGCCGCCGGAACCGGAAGTCTGAGGACAATTTTTTTCTGAAACCAAATTACTTGTTAGAGAGCAGGTTGTTTGTCTCTAGGTGGAGGATGATGGATTGGTTTATAATTGATTCCATGACTTTACAGGTGATGCAGCACAAGGAGATTGTTCAGTAATTTTCTACTAGACTAGGATCTCCTTTTAAAAAAAATTTATATAAGCAATCCATTTTCCATTTACCAGTGTGTCGTCTGGGTATACATATTTTGTACCAACATTCAAATATACAATTTTATTCATAATTTAATCTCATCTTAGATTAATTTCCAATACCTTAAGTATCTAATATTAAAACAATCACATTGTAATTTATTTAAATCTATTAGTTATATTGACTATTAATACATTTTCTATACTTTAGATAACTTCTTTTACTATTAATTCTTATTTCTGTTCTGTAACCACCAGTAAAAAGATTCTCAAATTGCATAGTAATCTGTTTATTCTTTTTCTTTGCCAGATATATTTTATAATTAGTTTATTCAGGTCTTCAAAGTATTTTTCCCCAGACTTATTGGAATAGTGTGAAATAAATATTTCAAATATTTGGTAGTATGTTCATCTTGACTGTAGCTATTCTTCCTATTAAAGATAGTTGCAAGTTTTTCCATTTTTCAAAATCTACCTTAATTTGTTGTATTAATTTATAATAATTATCTTCCTTTATCATTATACATCTTGCTGTTAATTGAATTCCTAGATATTTTACTTTCTTTGTAATCTGAATGTCTAGCCTGTTCATTAATTGTCTTCTTTGCTTTTCCGTAATATTCTTTACTAAGATCTTAGTGTTTTCATTATTTATTTTCAGACCTGCCACTTCACCATACTCTTCTATTCTTTTTAACAATTTAGGCCCTGTTTCTTGGGGTTCTTCTAAGATAAAGATTAAGTCATCTGCAAAAGCCTGTAGTTTGTATTCTTCTTTTTTATTTCCATACCTCTTATCTTCTTATTCTTTCTAATATTTCTGTTTAATATTTCCAGTATCAGTATAAATAATAGTGGAGACAGCGGACAGACCTGCCTTGTCCCCTTTGTTATGTTAACCTTTTCCATCGTATCTCCATTTACTATCACCCTTGCAGTTTGTTTGTAGTATGTTGTCTTGATTATTTTAATAAATCTCTCACCAAAGTCTATGACTTCTAGTTGCATCAACATAAACTGCCAGTTCACATTGTCAAATGCCTTCTGTGCATCGAGGAACAACAGCGCCATTTGCTTCTCTGAATGTACTTCATTATATTCCAGCGTGTTCAAGATTATCCTCATATTATCTTTTATTTGTCTCTTTGGTAAAAAGCCATTTTGATCTGCATGTATAAATTGATTTAGAAATCTTTTAATTCTTTCTGCTATTATTGAAGCAAAAATCTTATAATCCGCTTTCAGTAATGATATCAATCTATAATTGTTTATCTGTTTCAGGTCTACATCTTCTTTCGGTATGAGAGTAATATATGCCTCCATCCAGGAGTCTGGTACTTTCGCTTCTAATAATAGTTCATTAAAAACCTCCAGCATTAAATTACCTATGTAGTGTTTTGTATAGTTCTGCTGGTAATCCATCCGGACCAGGTGTTTTGCCACTCTTATTTTTTAAAGATAGATATGGCCATGGCTAATGACCATAGGTCGGGCAAGGAGCTGGTTCTGAAAGATACCTCATAGATTGTGCATAGAGGTTCAGCTATGGCAGTGGCAATTTTTTTAAGAAGTAGGCACATCATCCACCAGGGCCAATAGATTACATAGTCAATATATAGTAAATCATTACAACAGGTTGTGGTACGGCTAGGGAATGTAGGGTAGCAGTCATTGCTGTCGACGAAGACTGAGCTGAAGAACGTATTGAAGAGGTTGGCATTAACAGCTTCATTGGTATGGTCTTCCCTGTTAGGTCCTTTTAGGGGTGGGATAGTTTTCGAGTCTTTAAGTTTGGCATTTACAAAGTTATGGAAGCCTCCGGTGGATTTTGAGTGTAACAGCTCTTCTTCCTATTTGCAATGGTGATTGGTACATTCTGCCTTTATCTGGCAGCATAGGGCTTTATAGCAGTTTTTCAAGTTAACTAGTAGCCAGTTTTGTTTTTTCACCAAAGAGATATTTTCTTGGATTGTAGCTTCCTTATTATTATGGGTAATTTTTTTTTTTGGCTTTAGGGGTTATTATTGGTATGTATAGGTTGATGACTATTGACTTCGAGCAAAAAAGTGTTATAATGGTCTTCAGCAGTATTACGACCTGTGAATAGGAGGTGTCAATCAAGGGATGCAAGGTCAGCAGCTATGAGATGAGAGTTTGCTTTTTTAAAATTATAATTTGGAGTCCCATTATTATGATCCTCTTTGCAAGGACACAAATTGAAATGAAAGTCAATCATGTTGTGGTCACTGTTTGAAAAAGGTTCTTTAACTTGTATGCCATAAACTGAGTTTAGACTGTTACAGAAGGTGAGATCTATGCAGTCTTTGGGCCTCGTGTTATTCATTACCCATTGTTCCAGCCCCAGAGTCGTAACAGCATTGTACAGGGTTGCATGTATAGGTTCAGCTGTACATTTATTTAGGGTCCAATTAATAAAATGCAAATTGGGGTCACCAAGAAAGATAAGGGGAAGCTGCCCATGTTAGTAGTGCAGTTAGCTTATTCGTATGACCAAGGCTGTAATCAGGGGCTCTGTAACATAGCAAGAGATGGACTTGGTATTTAGGGACAGTTCGCAGACAATGGTCTCAGGAAGAGCAAGCTCCTGTGTAACATTAATCTTTTTCATACCTAGGGACTTTTTACAGAAGATGGCAATACCACACCCTCTACAGTTTTCACGGTCAGACCAGAAAACGTGATAGTCACTGTGATAACGGAGTCAAAGGATTCATTCAATCACATTTCGCAGACAAAACTGAGATCAAACAAGGCTGCATTTAGTAGCAGGAGTCGTTCAGGCCTTTTGTTTGTGAGGCTTCTTGCATTGAGTAGCTTGCATTGAAGGTCAGTAGGGGTGGACTTGGAGGAAGTTGGGGGCAGGCATTCCTAGTTTTGGTTGTTGGGGGGGCGGTTGTTGGGACATGGGCCACTGGTCTTGCGTTTCATGCAGTCAGCGCGGAACTCTATCTACAGGTCAGTCTCTCTTTGGTCCTGCCGTCTTCTGAGCACCAAGCGGAACTCATGGGTGCGGGCACGTTATAGTATGGACAGCTCAGGCCATGAATGAAGTTTCTTATGATTTGTGAGCTTTTGGCAAGTGAGTTTATTATGGAGATGAATTTGTGTTTGGTTTCACTCTTGCAAACGACTCGGCAGAAGCGTGGGTCCATCAAGCCGTCACTGTTCTTGAACTTGGGGCCATCGCTCCTGATGAAATCAATGATTTCATTGGGAGAGATGGTTGATGCCTTGAAATTGTTGATGATGTTGCGAACCTTTGTGATGTCATCAGATTTGTTGTTGTCCTCCAGTCCAAATAAGATAGTGTTGGGACTCTCCTGTTCGTGTTCAGTCGTGTCTTTGGCAAGGATAGAAATGTTGTTTGCAGAGTTAGTTGTTTTCTGCGGCTGAGGTAGTTGGGTTGTTTCAAGGTGCGTCTATGGTGTCAACCCATTCTAGTAGAACAATGAATTTGTCCAGTCTAGGCTTGCATGATGGGCAGAATAGTGGAAATGCAAACTGAGTGGCTTTAAGTGATGCAGATTGTAGGAATTGGGCTACGCTTTTGGTTCTTTCCAAGCACTTATGCTGAGCATACGTGACGCATAAGGAGCACTTTATGGTACTTTCATCCTCCTCGAATGCTTTTGTACAGATGAAGCACTTGCATGGGTTGTATGGGTCATCAGTAATGACTGCCTTTTTTGGGGTGGGGGTTTGGCAGTAGGGTGCTTGCCTGGCATGGTAGGTTTGCATGGTGTTTCTTGCTGGTTCAACCCTCTTGTTTGTTGGATTCCGTATGCAGCCTGTGGGAGCATCTTCTTCCACTAGCATGTCTTATTGGACTTTGGGAGATTGACCTCCCTTCATTGTGGCCAGCTTGGTTTGCTCCCTGCTGTTCTCCCCCCCCCTCCCCTGGAGTGATAGGAAATGCTGGTTCTGTGCTAATTCTCTTGCTGGTCAGAATCGAAGGACATGGCCACCAGTTTAAGACATTTCAGTAGTTTGTGAAATAGTACATCTAACCAATAATGCATGACAATAAACTTGGTTTCTTTATCAAGCTTGATTTCTTTGTGAAGAAGGTGTTTCCAAAGCTGTAGGGAACATTGCAAGACAGTAATCTCAGCAGAATTCTTTGTAACAAACACATTTAATTTAAATTACAAGACTCCAAACAAGTGTCTAGTCATCTTGCTTTGTTATACAAAAAACAAACATATTTTGGGGGGTGGGAGGGGGTCTGGATATGACTCCTATTGTCTTGAATGGAAATGTTCGCAGCTGGTCCCCGAGCACAATATAATCTTCCTAAATGACACTGTTAAAAAGAATAAAATATGGTGCTAAATAACAGATTACATAAAAATGTTATTAGCGCATTCTCTCTCTTGGCAACAAATCTATTAGTACAGCACTTTTTAATTTTGCCTGTTATTCAGCAGAACAATTTATATCATCATTTTTCTGGCAGTATTTAAACTATTTAACAATTTTCAGAGATAACAAACAGCAACAGAAATAAACACAGTGTAACCAGTTTTAAAGCATTTGTATTTACAAAATTCTACAGAAACCAAAACCCAGATGAATTCCTGAGAGATGTCAGAGTCTTTTACCATTTGTTTAAACGCTTTAGTTGGTGGGGGTGGGGGGGGTGGGGTTTCCAAAAAATTATATCAGGAGGCAGCTGCCTTTTAGGACATGGCTGCCAATGGCCATTATGGGTTTTAAAAGCAAAATGCTCCTCTATTGTTTGGACTGGAGGCATTTCAGGTTTGTATAAAGTGGATACAGCAGAGATCCAGAAAGTTCTGTTTATGTTGTGTAAGAATTGCATCCATTTAATATTTATAAATGTATGTAGATATGTAGCTCTGTTACTGTTTTTGTTATCTGTGAAACTGTGTCTAATAAAAAATGAACAAATCTAAATGTGAAAGTATCAAACTTGTTTTTTTATCATAACATCTGCCACTCTCCTCCTCAGGAAATCCAACTTACTTCTTAAAGACTCTGTTTTGATAATTTTATTTTATTTTATTTTCAAAGTTAAAATATAACTTCAACAGGAAAAAGGGAAACAACAAACCAAAAACTAAAGATAAAAAAAATAAAAAATAAGTCTACACGTATATTGTCCCCTCGTTGAATAGTGTTGAATTTCAACAATCATAATTATTTAACCTAAAAGCTGACTTCACAAAACAATGCCAAGCTGCGAAGAAAAAAAATTAACCCTAACAAAGTTTAGCATATGGTATAAAGGTTTGTAACTGACCGTGCTGTTCCGCTTACACACACATCTAACTGTGGTTTAGTGGGTTAATATTCCCCCGCAACTCTCTTCGCAAAACCCCCAGACCTGTCCCAATTCAGCCCAGCCACCAGGGACCGATGCTGGTCCACAGAGCAATGGCCGGGGAGTCCCCGAGGCCCTGGGAAGTTTCATAGGTTGGCTGTTGCTTCAGAAGAGAAGCAGCAAGTCCACTTAACAACAAGGGCCTGGAGCTTTCCACACCATTTCAAACCCACAGAAATAGATTCTTGACTTTACAAAGTAAAGTCTAAATTAAGGCAATTTTATAAAATCAGATATTCTGTACTAAAATTTTAAATTTTCCCAATTGTCTTGGCTGTTACCTCCTCAACAGAAATCTGGCTATGTCAAAATAGTCTCAGTAGAAAAAAGAGATACTTCTCCAAACATTCAAGTTGGTTATACTTTTGGCAATTCATTTAATGCATTACCTTGACTTTGATCAAGTCCCCAAGAGCGTAACTTTTATTTCATCAGGCAGCTAGTTCACATTTAGTTTTTCTTCTTTCTAATATCAACCACATTCAATGAACTTTCTTTTCACATCAACTTTTAGAGAGAAAGTGTTGTGGTATTAGTAGCATAATTATATTATGACTAAATTTAATTGTGATTTTTTTTTTAGTTCAACACAGAAAAATCCAGGAAAAGACAGATGAGGATCTCTACTACAAATAAGGAAGGAGGTCAAATGAAGTCCTTCCACTGCCATAGGCTCAATTAATGGCAAGCTAAACCTGCCCGAATCTTAGCAGCTGCAGTTAAATAGTTAAACTATTGAAAGATAAATTAGACATCTATGTAAAGCAAACGCAAATGTAAATGCATCCTCATCGTCATCTGTTAACTGAATAAATGGGAGCAAACATGGATTTTCAAAGTTGCCCACTAAATCCATGGTCAAAGAAAGAGTGAATGGTTTCACCACATTTCCCCAACTTTACATTTCTCAAAGAAAGGAGTTGCAAACCTTTGCTGCTGAAGAACTTAGGGGAATCCATTGTCAAGTCTGACTGGAACTTTCACCTATATTCCACTTTTCTCGCAGCTTCACAAAGCATGGGGTAGGTGGGGGTAGATTGGAATGCAAGTGGGAAGGAGGAATGGCCACCAAGCATCATTGGCTCCCATGGACATTGCTCCCCTCCTCAAGCCAGGGCATCCCGAGCAGATGCCACAGCACGATCGGCTAGTTCCAAAACAAAACGAACAGAAGTGATGAGTGGATGTAATGGAGTGTGGGTGGCCTGTGGAGAAAGGGGAAATGAACTATGCGTGCGTTTGTGTGGGAAGCCCAGAGCTGGTTTCTCTTCTTCTCTGCCAATGTGGTTTATTCAGTAAAGTTTATACTCTTGGTAAAATAATGTCTCAGGAGTTTCTTTTTCTGGATTCACCAACTAGACTGACACCCACCCGAGTCTCCACTGCCCCGCCCTTGCCCGCAGGGAAGCAGGGAAAGCTGCTGACAGCAGGTAGAAGGGTTGTGTGTCAAAAGGACTGGCATTTGAACACACCTAAACACACCCAGGGCCCCTCCCTCAAAAAAGAGTTCCGGCTTATGGGGGAATCGCTGAAAGTCAGCTGGGTGTTGCCCAGACAGGTGAGGATCCTTCAGACATGCAGAAGCCCAAGGCAGGTGTTTTCACGCAGGACTCCGCTTTCTACACCTGGTTCACCCACCTGGTACTTTGCAGAGGTGCCGGGATGAAGAATGTCCCATTTTCCACTATTTTGCCAGTGAAGATATTGTAACAGTCCTTGATAAAGGTTTCTGATAAACAAACCATTTCTTTCCAACCATTGCATTTAATCCGAGTGCCATCACGCTTTCCCCACCAAATTCATTTTCAGGCCACTTTCTATTATCTCAACTGAAGCCTCAACAGATTGGATTCCAGTTCTTGACAAACTGCATCTCACTTTTCTGGACATTCAGCACTGAAATCTCCCCCTTGCAGTTCTTGTGCTGCAAAACTCAGTTTATATTCTTCATAAAATTTTAATAAAGATTCAGTTTACTTCTTGTAGTTGTCAGAACATCTAAAGCAGGGGTGTTTGATCTTGGTGACTTTAATACTGAGGATAAGAAGCATGGCTGGGTGGGGAATTCTGGGACTTGAAGTCTACAAGCCTTAAGGTCGCTGGGGTTAGACACTCCTGATCTAAAGTCCTTTTCCTGTAGGGAAGGTGATTTAGGAGACAGCTAAACCATTTCAGATGGTTTAGTTGAAAAAGTTGAAAAATGCTCTCTTTTGCAAGGCCTTTTTGCCTTCCCTGGCCTGCCTCACGGGAGGCACTGAGCAAATGGATGGCTTGTCTCCATCCAATCTGTTTGGCGATAGGATTGCTCAGCCAACCTTGCAATGAGAGAAAGAACTCTGAAGCACTGCTTTATTGGATTCGAAGAATGGGGGAAATTCACCTCCCCAATCGTCACCGCAAGTTGGCACAAGGTTGATGTTCCGGAGAAAATCAGGGAAGCTTCTGGTTGGATCCATAGTAGGATGAGCATTGCCTGAGCACAGAAAAGGGAGCGAGCACGGTGCTTCATTAGCAATGGCGTATTTCCAACCGCCCAAACTGCAGGATGCATCACTTCACTTCTTGCGTTGTTTCACAGACAAGTGACACTTAAGATGGGCCATTCCTGTCTGCCGCTGTTTGCTCGTTTCCTGCTAATTGCCTTCCCAAATTGGACTGGTGCTCTTGTGACATGAAAAACAACTACCAAAGTATTGTTCATCCAGATAGAGATGGAGGGTGAGAGCAGTAATTACAACCCTGGCGTTCTTTATGGGGGAATTAGAATTAACACCATGCCGTCATCATTCATAACTTCTCCACCCTCCAGCTTGTCTTTTTCACTCCAGTTGCCTTTCCCCGAAGACTGCTGAATGTTGTCTTCTCACCAGTTGAACATCTATATCCACGGACATCTTTACCACTGAAACAGACAGGATTTCAGGTTTTGCATTTATCTGAATTGCTAAAACCGCTGAGTTTTCTGCAGGGTGAAGAGAGTTTCCATTTTGTATTCCTTTCCTCTGTCTTCCTTGTAGCTGCTCCAAGAGCTTCTCTACCATGACTGGGTGGGCTTTAAATCAAAGGAGGATCTTGAAGACCAGATTCTGGTGAAGCAACTCTTGAGGCTGCTTGGATTCATTGGCAACCAGTAATGGAAAGAATAAGAAAAAAGATTAGAGAATTAAATGCATGCAAGCAATATGCAGATAGGTTCCCTGTTATCTAGATACTGCCCAATTATGTAGGACCAGTTTTGAACTGGGAAAGGATGGGTGAAAGAAGAAAACTCCTGAAGTTGATTCCACTTTGCACTTCGCACCTCTCCTGGCCTCCTTCTGAAATTCCAGGAAGAAATGCAAAAAGTTGAATTCTACTTTGCATTTGGGTTGACTTGTGACTTACTAACATGGCTGAGCCATAGAGAAGAGCCAGAGAAGTTCTTGATGAGAATTTCTCAAAACCTTGGGCTGAAGACTCGGGCTGAACTTTCACCTCTTGTGAGAATTCAGGACTCTTCTTGCCAGAAACAAACTCCCCGGCATTCATCTTCATGTTCTTAAGCAGCAAAAAGCATGGACAAAGAGCCACACTCAACACTTTGGTTGCAACTGCGGCTTTGCCCCAAACATCCTTTTTCACTCCACAACCACCTTATAAAGGACCTCAACAATTGAATTTACCTCCCAAATGCCATCCAAATCCCCCCCCGGGGGGGGGGGGGCTCAGTAACTCTTTCAAGCACAGCCCAATCAGATTCTTCATCTCATCCATTCACCTTCTCCATTGTGTTCCTGTCCTTCTGCTGTTTTCAATTTTGCATAGTCCCCCCCCCCCCCAGTCCTCATCTGTTTCTATCACACCCCCAGATAAGTGAGTTTCTGCTTGCTTTTGGTCAATTCCGTTGCTCTTTTAGTCCAGGATGCCTTGATGGATCTTTGGGGATGAGAGGAAGTAGAATATGCCTTACAGCTTCTAGCTACTAAAATAAACGACCTAAGCGATACTCCTGTGCACATCAGAATTTATAAGGGGAACTTCACCCCAATGCTCCTGCCCGCTCCACGCCATCAGTTTGCCCTGAGAAAAACATGACTGCAACCAGATAAAATAAACTAGAATTAAACTTTTTACAACTGACTGAAAAGAATGCTGAAATTTAACATGAAAATTTTGGACTTGCAGTGGAATCTCCATCTAGAGCAGGGGCTTACAACTTGGCAACTTTAAGACTTGCGGATTTCGTCTGCCAGAATTCCTTAGCCAGTTGAAGTTCACAAGTTTGGAGATCGGAGGGAGGCATGAAGAGGAACCCTACCGTTGCAGAAAATAACAGGCCTTAGATGTCTCAGGATCAAGGAGAAGTTTATTTGGCAGCCAGGTTCAGAAAAGCTAATCAAAGGCAAGCATGTAACTTCTGAACAACCCTTCTAATGGAAGCACGTATTCTTATACTTGGTCAAAAGCAGCACAACACGGAAATACTTAACCCATTTCTGATTGGTTACTGTCTTGCTTCCCCTTTTGTCTGGGCCGCAGGTATTGGAGCATGGAGCTCTAGTCTCATAATGGCTAGATGGCTTTGTAAGAACTTTATCTGAACTCACACTTCCTGTTCTCTTGCAAGCTTCAAACTCCATCTTTTACTTTATAATAACAAGAGGAAAGGGTCCGCGAGAGGCTATCCAGCCTGACCCCATATGTTCATTCTTAATGTCCAAATCTCACTTTATGTCCCACTTTACTACTTTGGACTGTTACGCTGCAGGCCTCCCCCAGAATCCTTGAAGCCTTTTCTTCCAGTTCCCGAGGGAATGAGTCTGGTGAAATTCTTGTAACAGAGGCGACTAACAATAAATTTACTATTGAGACTCTCCACAGGGGCTTCTGGTTGCTTTTGCCTGCATGGTGAATTCATGAGAGTTTCATGTGAATTAGAGATCTTGTCCAATTATTGGTGTTGGCAGGTGACAGCACTTTGACATCAATTCCTGTGGTGGCATCCTGGGAGGGGTGCAAGTCCTTTGCTAACCATATTGTGGCTTATTTGGCTTGGGACTTTAAATGTTATGTATCCCCAGCCCTGGTTAGCCAAACTTATTTTATGACCACAGTTAAGCAAATTGGGACCATCTTTCTTTTCCTTGCCACTTTGCAAAAATACGCTCAGATGTAAAGCCCGTTTAAGATTAGGGATGGTTGCTCCCCAATAAAATAATTAAGTGTCCTTTTAGGCAGTTTAATTAATCCACTTATTTCCCGGCCTTTATTTTTGCCACTTGCAGCAAGTTCATTTGCATGTTGGTTGCTAGTTGTTGGTTCAGAGGGATGTTGGGTGTCATTTGAGGGCTGCTAGATGGCAAGGACTTGAATACATGAATATGTAGCCATGCGTAATCGGCAGCTGATGCTTCGGCTTCTGACTGGATCAGATTACCAGTCATAAGAAGAAAAGCCCTCATCCAGGCAAGGAGAAAGGCTCCGGGACACCTCTCTACCCGAGAAAATGCCCTTCCTGCTTCAAAGTGGTCGAGACAGGCTCTCCTCCCCAGTTGCCTCCTTCCGATCGGTCCTGGTGCCCCTGGCTCTCCTGGGACCCCAGCAGCCCCTGAGCCAGATGGAGCCAGAGATGCAGCCATGCATAGACCACACTGGACTCAGACCAGGCTGTCCATCAGCGCCAGTCCATACATGAAATGCCAGAATAGCAGGCTAAATCAATACACGCATGTCCACGAGTTGCCCCAGCCTGTCTGCAGTTCTCCTCTGGGTCGGGTCTTTGGGGGAGCGGAGGTCATCTGCTCCAGCTAGTCTTTCCTCAACGTTTCTCAACTTTGGCCGCTTGAAGACAGAATTGAAGAATTCTGGGAGTTGTAGTCCACCCGTTTTCAAGCGGCCGAGGTTGAAGAGCACCGCCTTATGGCGCGAGTTCAGATTCCGCGCTGTCAGCACAACCTCCCTCCTGAAGAGGCCGCCAAACGCCCCGCTGGAGAGCTGGTGGGACCTCCGGGACGGGCATCGAGAGAGAGGCGGCAGGCGGCGCTAGAGCAACTTCGAGCAAAGAGTGGGCGGAGAGAAGGGAAGCCAGGGAGACAAATCCATATAAACAGTAGACAGCTGCTTGGATAGCAAACTTCCGGGTACACCTACCAGGAACAGTCCCGAGAAACTGCATTTCCTGACGTGTTGAATAGTGCTCCAATTGAGGGCGGCAGCAAATCCCAATTTTAAAGGAAGGTTTAATTAAGTTTTCCTGCACGTTGCAGAGTAAATTATCCTTGAGGTCCCTTCCAGCACCAGCACCATGTTCTGACCCAGATGCACCTGGTGGGTCCCCAATAACTAAGCAGGGTCAGGTTAAGGTATTTCCCTGGAAGGGACGCTACGAGGAAATCCCGGGGCGGGTCCCAGAATATTTTAAATGATTTAAGGCCTGAGGAATGCAACGTCTTCTTTCCCGCCGTGGGCAGAGCAACCAGGAATTGCTGCCTTATTTACACTCCCGGCAAATCCCGAGACTTTCCCATTGAGCCTTTCTGAAAGGGCGCTCGAGAGAGAAAAAAACAGAAATCAGCGAGGAGCCCGGAAATGACTGGGCGGCCGTCTGGCCCTGCCGTCCCGCGCGGGGGCGGCGCTCTAGGCTTCCATCTTTGTGCGGGCTAGGGGCGGTTGCTAGGCGGCGCGCGGGGCCTAGTAGGCCGCAGGAGCGGCGGGGCGGCGTGGCCGTCCGGCAGCCGCGTCGAGTCGGGCTGTGCGGCGTCATGGCGGCTTTGCCTCCGTCGGAGTCGCGTAGCGCGGAGGGCCCGGGCAGCTGCGTCCTGTGCTGCGGCGAGCTGGAGGTGGTGGCCTTGGGCCGCTGCGAGCACCCCATCTGCTACCGGTGCTCCGTGCGGATGCGGGCGCTCTGCGGGGTCCGCTACTGCGCCGTCTGCCGAGAGGAGCTGGCCCAGGTGAGCGGCGCCCGACGGGGAGGGCGCCGGAGGGCGGGACCGGCAACCGCCAGGCCGACCACGGCTCGCAGGGCCTCGGCCTCGTCACCCAGGGCCAGGAGGCGGCTGGGGCGGAGAGCCGCCTCCTCTGGGCGCAGGTTACCCGGCGGGCGGGCGGGCGGGCTGTGCGGCGGGGCGCCTCGGGGCGGGCGGCGCTTTGGCCGGGCTCCGCCTGAGCTGCGGAGGGCGAGCCTTGAGCCGAGCGGCGCCCCCGGGCGAAAGGGCCTCCTCGGCTGGCCCCGATTGCCGCCCTGGGACCGGCCTCGAGGCAGAGGCTGCTGCCGTGGCGGGGCCGGCCTGCCTGGGCGCTCGGGGCGGGGGCGGCAGGCTTCGGGCCCTGGGAAGGAGGCAGCAAAGCCGGGCGGGCGGTTTGGGAGGGACATCGGCCGGGGCTCCCCCTCCGGCAGGATCCCTGCGCTGCCGCCTAGGGGAAGCCTTTCCTGCCTCAAGCAAGCCCGGCGCCTCTTTCTCTGGCCTCCCCACCGTTAATGGCGGCCCAGTTTCTGCCCTTGGCCTGTTCGCTGCCTCTGGGTTCCTGGGCGTCCCCTGGCTGGGGGACTGGGACGGCTGGCTGCTTCCCGGTCCTTGCCCTTGAACCTTGTCCCGCTTCCCTCGAAAGTAAGAATCCCCAGCCGCTCAATGGTGGATCTGCTCAAGACCTGCTGGGAGTTGTACAAACACACCGTAATTCGTCTTAATTGACACTATAAAAGAACTTTTCGTGATCAGATTAGGGGAAACCTGTGGGTCTGATTTCCTTTGATTTCAGCCCAGGGCTTGAATAGCCAGTGACGTTCGGATTAACCAGGTAGGTAAACATGGCATTTTGATAGGTGGCTGGGAAGGTCTGGTCAGCCGTTCTGATCCAAGTGGAGAGAGGTTTTCAAAGGGGTGTCCCTGGATTCAGTCCGGAGACGGGGGCTCTTCAGTGTTTGCATTAATTGCTGCCCAATTTTCATCAGTTGAAGAGTGGGGAGAAGCTTGTTAAACGAGTAGATGATACAAAGCTGAGCGGGATAGCCACAGACGACAGAAAGACAGCTCCAAAGGATCAGTTAGAGATGTGGGTTGAAAGCACCAGTGAACATTAATGGACAAATACAAATACTTCATTTACAAAGACAAAATCAAAGACACGTAGCATAGGAAATATTTAATCCATCTGATCAATGTTGTAATTGTTTTAACTAGTATTATGACATTTGCTTCTCTAAATAAATACAGAATAATTTGTATTCTTTTCCTGTACTCTATCTTTTCTAAAGGAGCCTTTTTGCTTAGATGTGTCTTTGCTAGGCAAGCTGGGAATTGCCATCTAGCGCATTTAAAGGGGACTGAAGTGGAGGGAGGAGGCCCTGTTAATGCCCTGGCTGTTATTCCAGTCCAACTTTCTCTAATCATCTCATCCTTGCCACCCTCCTACTCACAAATTGAAACCTTCCCTTATGAGAATTGGACCTCACAAGGTTTCTGTTAGTGCTCATCTGAATTTTATCATCCGAGACCTACAAATGTACGGTTGTCAGATTAGGCAGGGATTATTTTAAAATAGTCTTCTCTATTCAATTCTATAATTGCTGAATGTTTTCAATATTGACATGGGGTTTGGCACACACCTCCTCAGGTGTGCTGCTCTGCTGGCCTTGGGACCCTCGGTCTCGCCCTTAGTGAGTGTCAACAGTTGATTCTGTTTAATTAGGGCTGCTGGAATTCAACAGGATGACATTGTTTTGTGTCATACTGAGGGGTCTTAAATTGATCCCTCAAGTTTCCCGAGTTGATCCCTCTCTAAGCAACTGAAGTCTTTTCTTCTGCACTGAAGAGCTCCTATACAGCCTCTCCTTGTTCAGTGGCTGCGTCCTTTACCACCATTCACAAACACAATGGTATTTTTTTTAAAAATCATCTTCTGAGTCATGGGTGCATTTATGCCCACATTTCTGCACACCTGATGAATACATACACAAATAGGAATGAGAGTAACATTGATACTGCTCATTAGAGAACTTAAATGGAATGGCAGCAATCAGTCTCACGCTCAGATTTCCCACACTCTGTTTCTCTTTTTCTCCTGTCTTTGCTTAGCAACCATTTCGCTGCCAATTTAAGGACCAGATTTCAGTCACGAAACAAAAAGAGAATAAGACGTCTTTGCCAGCCCCAGTGCAGAATCAGCCTTTTCCTTGATATTTCTGGAATATTTGGGAAGCTGCTTGATACTGTAGTTATTTTAGCAAAGAACTATGAACATGAATGGAATAAATGGCAGTGGGCTTCTAGCTATAGATAGCAATAGCAGGAGCACTTATATACCGCTTCACAGTGCTTTACAGCTCTCTCTAAGCAGTTTACAGAGTCAGCATATTGCCCCCAACAATTTTGGGGTCCTCATTTTACCAACTTTGGAAAGACGAAGGCTGAATCAACCTTGAGGCTGGTGAGATTCAAACTGCCAAATTGCAGGCAGCTGGCAGGTAGCAGAAATAGCCTGCAGTACTGCACTCTAACCACTGCGCCACCGAGGCTCATAATAAGTTAAGGCTCAGACCCATCCTTGCCCACTGTAACTGGCAGAGAGTCTTCAGAGACTTTCTCCCTGTTTGTTCCTCCTCCCCTGCTACTAGGGAGTGCTGGGGATTAGGCTTGAGATCTCTTACATAGCAGTCTTCAGTTCTGCTGCTGAACTGTTGCATCTTTAAGGAAGAGAAAAAATAAGGAGGGAGCATCGTGTGCAGCCTCTGGACCACTCATGCTGGTGGGTTGAAGGACGAGTTCCTTTCAGTCTTTCTGTGCCTCTTGGTGGAGAGGGTGTGTTTTGTGTGGGCTCCATTTCTGACCTGAGAAGTACTGTATGCAAAAGACGCTCAGTTATTACGAATGGTGGGTGCCCTTGGCTTGTGGTTCCTGTTTTTCTAGAAAAAGTTTTCTCCCCTCTGTAGCTTCTTTTGCTCCTGATTATTGTCCTCCTGTCATCTTCTATGACTTGTTCTGTCGGGGGTTTTCCCCTTGTGCCTGATTAAATGGTGTGTCCCATTTATTCCTGGAAGAGTGTGTCAGAGGCATTTCCTTTTACATCATGTTTAAATTGTGGCAAATGGAACCTTACCAAGCTCCTCATCTCTAAAGGAAGTGGGGTGAACAACAAGTGGATCTCTGTAACTTTCTTTTAGGCTCCCATGAAATTGATGAAGTGATATCTGGTTGTCTCTTCAGAATAGTGAAAGCCCCCCCCCCCCCAAATCTTCAACATATTACAATACAACAGCAGAGTTGGAAGGGACCTTCTAGTCCAACCCCCTGCCTAGGCAGGAAACCCTATACCATTTCAGACAAATGGCTATCCAACATTTTAAAGACCTCCAGTGTTGGGGCATTCATCACTGATCACCACTTAATCATTCACCACTGATTAATTGTTCTAACTGTCAGGAAGTTTCTCCTCAGTTCTAAGTTGCTTCTCTCCTTAATTAGTTTCCACCCATTGCTTCTTGTTCTACCCTCAGATGCTTTGGAAAATAGTTTGACTCCCTCTTCTTTGTGGCAACCCCTGAGATATTGGAACAATGCTATCATGTCTCCCCTAGTCCTTCTTTCTCTTAAGCTAAACATACCCAGTTCCTGCAACCATTCTTCATATGTTTCAGTCTCCAGTCCCCTAATCTTCTTTGTTGCTCTTTGCACTCTTTCTAGAGTTTCCACATCTTTTCTACATCGTGGTGACCAAAACTGAATGCAGTATTGCAAGTATGGCCTTACCAAGGCTTTATAAAGTAGTATTAACACTTCACGTGATCTTGATTCTATCCCTCTGTTTATGCAGCCTAGAACTGTGTTGGCTTTTTTGGCAACTGCTGCACACTGCTGGCTCCTATTTAAATGGTTGTCCACTAGGACTCCAAGATCCCTCTCACAGTTACTACTATTGAGCAAGGTACCACCTATACTGTACCTGTGCATTTTGTTTTTCTTGCCTAAATGTAGAACCTTACTCTTTTCACCATTGAATTTCATTTTATTAGATAGTGCCCAATGTTCAAGTTTGTCAAGATCCTTCTGTATCTTTAGCCTATCTTCTGGAGTGTTGGCTATTCCTGCCATCTTGGTATCATCTGCAAATTTGATGAGTTTCCCCATTTATTCCCTCATCCAAATCATTGATGAAGATGTTGAAGAGTACTGGGCCCAAAACAGAGCCTTGGGGTACTCCACTGCATACTTCCCTCCATGTAGATGCAGTTCCATTGAGGACTACACGTTGAGTGCAGTTGTTATATGATTGTTGTTGTTGCTAACCTGAGGTATGTGAGTCTTCATTGAGTTAGTGTGATTGTCTCCCTTGGATAACTCCTCTGACTTTCCCTCGGAGGCCAGCGGGAGGGAGGATGAGCTCATTCCTGGCACATCAAAAACTGGGTTAATTAATGACTCTGTAACTGCCAGTTGAAAGAGATTTGTGGGACCCTTCACAGGAGGATTCGGCTGGGGACAGCTTGCAGGTCAGTGAAGAGGAGGAGGAGCTGCCTTCCATGGTGGATCCGAGGGCATGCAGGGCAGAGAAAAAACAAGGGCAACAGAGATTTGCCAGATTACTCCAGTGCAGCCCTGCCCATCTTGATGGGCTACATCGGAAAGCTATTTATCACAGTGGGCAGAGGGAGGCATTGCTGGGAACAACATGTTGAGTTTATCGCGCTGTGTGTTTATTCCTGCTTGACTTGGAGACGGAACCTCTCTTGCCAACTGAGCTCTTGTGGATGTACTTTTGGTTTTGCCTGGTGGATTTAAGTTTGTTTGATGGACTTGTTGGAGCAACTGTCTATTGTTTTATGGACTATCTGCCATTGCCTTGTGGACTAATCTTGGCCTGCTTGTGGCTGGATTTATTCAGGACAGTTCTGAAGCCGGAGTGAAGGGAACTGCTGGGGAACATCAATGAACTCTCTAAACCATAATTTAATGTGTGTGTGGGGGGGGGGGCAACACAGTTTTGGGAGAATGAGATTGTAAGGGAGTGGGCTGCATACAACCCACACAACCTCACATCTGTTAGGGCCAGGCAGGGCATCCATTCCTTCCTCCACAAAATCTGTTGCACAGAAGGCAACTGGGGAAGTTGACTACAGGGTAGGCTTTCTCCAAGAAGTGGAATTGTCCTCTGCCTTTCCACACGATGGAAACATGGACGGTTCCTTTGCAAGAAAGGAGGGATGAGTCACTCTCCAAGCCTTCATCAAGAAAAGTGTTTGGAATCGGAGGGAGGGAAATAGAAAATGATGACGCCTTTTCTATTTCCGGTAGAGAAGAGCTCAAAAAGAAACTTCCATTCTCACACTCCCAGCCTTGAAGACAGAGGGATAGCATCAAGAACACAAGAAGCAGTAGTACCGCTTTATAAGGTCTTGGTAAGACCACACTTGGAACACTGTGTCCAGTTTTGGTCACCACAATATAAAAAAGATGTTGAGATTCCAGGAAGTGTGCAGAGAAGAGCAACAAAGATGATTAAGGGGATGGAGGCTAAAACATATGAAGAACAGTTTCAAGAATTGGGTCTGTCTACAAGGGGTCTGTCTACAAGGACAAGGGGTGACATGATAGCAGTCCTCCAGTATTTGAGGGGCTGCCACAAAGAAGAGGCAGCCCCTTATTCTCCAAAACACCTGAAAGGAGGACAAGAATCAATGGATGGAAACTAAGGAGAATTTTCCTAACAATTAATTGTGAGATTAATTAATTAATTGTGGGAACAATCAGTGGAGGGGGTTGCCTTCAGAAGAACTGGAGGTTTTTAAGGAGAGACTGGACAGCCATTTCTCTGAAATACTACAGGGTCTCCTACTTGAGCAAGGGACTGGACTAGAAAGACCTCCAAGGTCCCTTCCAACTAGCTTATTCTATGTTGCTAGTGGCAGTTGTCCCCCACGTTGCTGGAAAGTGTGAGAACTTATTTGCTCTGTGCTTTTTCAACGACAACTGCCCAAGTTTAACCTCCTTATTGCAGCCATGAGACAAAGCTCTAATTCATTGAAATCCAAAGTTGAATTTTTCAAGGTGCCTTTGTATTAAATAGCTGTGCCCGGTGAGACCACCGCTTCTATCCTTCTGGGCCTCTGGAGAGAAATGTGTACTGTGGACCTGTTCAGTTTTGTTTTTCCTCCTGCAATGTGCGGGATAGATTAGGATGGCAATTAATAGGGATTTGAGTTCCCTTTATTCTTCCTCTGAATGATGATCTCTCTTGGAAACATGAATTCTCTCTCAGAGGTGCCCCATGGAGCCTCCTTGTGCCACTAGCTGTTTGGGACCTGGACATTCTGTGTTCCTTACCTCTTCCTGCTTCTCTCCCCACAGGTGGTTTTTGGGAAGAAACTGCCAGCCTTTTCAACAATCACACTCAGCCAGTTACAACATGAGAAGAAATATGACATCTATTTTACTGATGGAAAAATTTATGCTCTCTATAGGTAAATGTTCTGTAGCTTACTTTCTTGGGGTAATACAGGCACACTGGCCGGTCAGCAAAAGAACGACAATGACTTTCATACCAGCTACATTTGAAAATTGTCTGCAGACTGGATGGAATGAATGAATTTTCCAGGAGATGCTCTGGGCAGCGCTGGCAGAACCTGTAGCAACTCTTAGACTCAAGAAACACGTCTCTCCAATTAGTATGATTAAGAAAAAGATAATGTACTTATACAAGAATTCCAACAGATACTTTTGCTTTCCAATGTGAAATACTCCATGTTTACATTGAAACTTCCACCTGTCCCTCTGGCTACTAGCCTTTTTGTCAGTGGGTTTAGGAGTCAGAGGCAACTAAGCAAACTGAGCGGAAGCTGCTCTTGCATTGTGCAGAAAGAATTATGCAAAATAAACTTACTTAGCTTTTGTATGCAAAAGCTTTCATTATGTATTCATTTAATAAACATCCACAGACCATATGAAAGGAAGGAAGGAAGGAAGAAAGGAGAAACGCACGTGTGCTCGCAGAGAGAAGGATGCCCCAGTGCGAGAACTGGTATCAGTAGCCGAAGCATCCTGCAGCATGTGGCTCTTGTCCTCATGTGTGTTTTTCCCCTCCTAGGAAACTCCTGCAACATGAATGCCCTCTGTGCACGGACTCCCGGGCCTTTCCCGCCATTGTGGAGCTGGAGCAGCACATGAGGAAGCAGCACGAGCTCTTTTGCTGCAAGCTCTGCGTGAAGCACCTGAAGGCAAGTGGGGGGGAGTGAGGCTGGGGGGGGCTGAGGGGTGATCCGTTGCTACTGAAACCGTGAAGGACGTTCCCTCTTACCTTCCAGATCTTTACATATGAGCGCAAGTGGTATTCCCGCAAGGATCTTGCTCGGCACAGAATCCACGGAGATCCTGATGACACATCTCACCGGGGGCATCCCTTGTGTAAATTTTGTGACGAGCGATATTTGGATAATGACGAGTTACTAAAGCACCTGAGGAGAGACCACTATTTCTGCCACTTCTGTGATTCTGATGGAGCTCAAGAATATTACAGGTCTGTGACTCCAGCTGACCACCAAGATTGACGCTAGAGAGTAAGAAAGAAGAGGCAGCTGACTTCCTAATGCACTGAATTCTAGAAAGGAGAAGGCACAGCATAATCAGTCTTGTAATATTTGCCATATTTATTGAGCCAGTCTCAATGAACAATAGGTTTAGCCTTCTGGTGGAGTTGATTTCCTGGTGTGGTCTACCCTAAGTGCAGCTGACAGCAATCTTGGTGCTGTAGTTCCTCCTCCTCCTCCTCCTCCTCCTCCTCCTCCTCCTCCTGTGATTTAGAGGTGCCTGCCTGAGTCACTTCCTCTGTGTGTTGTCTCGTTCTAGACATTGAAAATATTTCAGTAACTTCTGCTGCTGCTTCTACTTCTTTAAAATTTGAAAACTAGCGTGTTTCTTTTGACCCCCTGAAAAAATGGCTAGGCCTTCTTTTTGGAGGGTTATAATTATTGGCGCACCTCGCAGCGGTGGCACCGACAGCCCCGCCCAGTAGGAGCCTGCTGCAAGGCCTACTTCTTCTGCGGCCGCTTGCACGCATCGCCCCAGCCTTTGAAAATGGAGCTCTGCTATTGGCTGCTTCTTGGCCTTCTGGCAGGCATCTGAAGCCGAAACAGAGGCCAGGACAATGCATGCGAGTGGCGGCAAGGGGCCGCAGAAGAAGGTGAGGCAGGTGTCGGTGTGTGAGGCCTGGTAAGGAGGGGAGCTCCAAACCCCCCCCATCCCCACCCTAGCTTATTTTTTACCTGTCTGCCTTGCCCCACCACTGCACCCTGGGGTGGGCGGGGTCTTAAGGCTAATTTTGTGGGTGGGGCTTAATTCGATCGCATGTGCTCAAAAACGTGATAGGGCTTCTTTTCAAGGTGGGTCGTCTTTTTGGAGAAACACAGTAATAAGCAGAAGTTTACAGGAAACAGAATATGTAAAGTGCCATTATAGTGCTATTTTATTGTAGTGGAGATAATTAATTCAAGACTCTAGATTTACAGGAAAAGGATTTGGACGTTGAAGGAGAGACAGTGGTGTGGTGTATTAACAGAAACTTAGAATCTGGATGCAGTAGAATCTCCGGTCACAAACGCTTCTGACCACGTCCAAATCGGGTGCCAACCAAAAAATCCGCTAAATGCTTCACTGGTCGCAAACACATCATCGGGTGGCGATCAAACACCACCGCAGTCATTTCCCCTGCTGCACCATATATTTTTTGTGCACGCATGCGCAGTCAGTCTTGCTTCCGGTTACAATCAAATCGGGTTGCGACCGAAGTCCTGAAACAGATTACGGTCGTAAGCGGAGGTTCCACTGTAATGGGAAGCAGTTGTTCTTCTGGACTCTGCTGCTCTCCCTCAGTCTCCCCGTGGAGTTCTGTGCCTGGTCTTACTTCCAGAGCTGACAAACAAGCAGGTTCAGAGAAGGGCTGCTCCGAAGGTGACTGGAAAACTGGACCTATGAGGCGCACATTAGGAAGCTTTACGTAGTGTAGTCTGTGGATTTAGCAGATCCTGCATAGGAGGGAGGTTGGGGTTGGACTACCTGTCTTCTGTCCCTTCTAACTTTGTGGTAAAAACATACCTATGAAAAGCATTTTAAGATTTGTACTGAAAATACATTCCTGAGGTTGCAAGATGGTTGCAGAAACTGGCTTCAGGGTGATTTCCCTTTCCGTCACTGCCTCCATCTGAGAGCAGCGTGGAGGAGCCCACAAGCGCCCCATGGGCTGTATCTCTCTCTTGCAGTGATTATGAGTATCTCCGTGAACACTTCCGGGAGAAGCACTTCCTCTGCGAAGAAGGTCGGTGCAGCACTGAGCAGTTCACCCATGCCTTTCGGACCGAAATCGACTACAAAGCCCACAAGACAGCTTGTCACAGCAAAAACCGGGCTGAAGCCAGGCAGAATCGGCAGATTGACCTGCAGTTCAACTATGCCCCGAGACACCAGCGGAGAAACGAAGGTAGGCCGGGATGGAGGGAGGGCAGGGAGTCTCCTGCGGAAGGGTCCCTTTTTTCTGGTGGGCTCTTTACTCTCTCACCATTCCCTTCAGAACTTTACTTTCTCATAGAATAGAGAAAGTAGAGAATGCCTGCTCAGGTGTTCAGTGAAAAATGCCAATTTCTTTTTCCAAATCTTAACTTTGCCAGTAGTCCTCCACTTATGACCACAGTTGGGACCAGAATTCCCATCATAAGTAGTTGTGGTCACTAGTGGAAACCAATTTTATGACAATTTTTATGGCTGTTAGTAAGTGAATCTTGTCGTTAAGCAAATCCAGCTTCCCCAATGAGTTTTATTTCAGAGATCAGCAAAAAAAGTTGCAATTGTGCTGCAACTGGATGTAAATGTGAGCCGTTGCCAAGCGTCCAAAGTGTGATCCTGGCACTCCAGAGGTGTCCTGTGTGCAAGTTTAGACCGAAAGGCGTATTTTTCCAGGGCCATCGTAACTTTGAACCAACACTAAACAAATGGTCATAAGTGGAATAATAATAATAATAAATATTTATTTCTTAGCCGCACCCTCTCCCGAAGGACTCGGGGCGGCGTACAATGAAACATATGAAATAAATATGGACAAAACAAACATATAACAGAGACATATACCGAGACATACACAAGGAGGAGGTCGGCTGATAAATAAAACAATTAAAATACAGTATTTAAAAACCCCTAGATAATTAAATATAATTAAAATACCCAGTAAAAGCCCGTCAGGAGCGATATGATTAGATCAAAGTTGAGCCAGGCCAGCTGCTTGGAATAGGTGGGTCTTAAGCTTAATACGAAAGGAGCGGAGGTCAGAGGTATTCCTAATATCTGGAGGGAGGTCATTCCACAGGGCTGGGCCCGCCACAGAGAAGGCTCTACTCCTAGGCGCCGCCCCCCGACACTGTCTTGTGGACGGCACCTGGAGGAGGCCCTCTCTGTGCGAGCGGATTGGTCGTAGGGATGTATGGGGCAGAATACGATCCCGCAAGTAACTAGGTCCTGAGCCATGGAGCGCTTTAAAGATTATTATCAAAACCTTGAAACGCACCCGATAGACCACAGGAAGCCAGTGCAGCTCGCGCAGGAACGGTGTCACATGGGAGTACCTAGTACTCCCCATAATTACCCGCGCGGCTGCGTTCTGGACCAACTGTAGCCTCCGGGTGCATTTCAAGGGAAGCCCCATGTAGAGAGCGTTACAGTAGTCCAAGCGAGACGTCACCAGCGCATGAGTGACTGTGCGTAAGGCATCCCGGTCCAGTAGGGGGCGCAATTGACGCACCAGGCGAACCTGGTGGAACGCCCCCCTTGCCACGGCTGTCACATGGTCATCCATGGACAGCCGGGCATCCAGGAGGAACACAGTCTGTAGCATTTCAAAAGTTCATGTTTCCATCCTGATGGGATGAAGGGTTTGCCTGGTGATATTGGGGGTGCCAGGATGCCAAAAGCTCCTGCGCTAACCTTCCGACTAGAATAAATACAGTATGTTAACTAATTTGACTTGCATGTAGGGCAAGCCTAGAATTCAGCTTTCTTTTTTGAGATGGTTTTAGTGTTGTGTTTATGTTCCAGGGGTTGTAAGTGGTGAAGACTACGACGAAGTGGATCGGTATAACAGGCAGGCGAGAGGAAGCAGGTCAGGATCCCGAGGTGGGCAGCAGAACAGGAGAGGCAGCTGGCGATACAAGAGGTAAGAGCAGCGGTGGTTGTTTGGCTGTTTTCCTTCAGGTGGGCCGGGACTGGGAAGGACCTGCTGGCCTTCAGGAGGCCCTCAGGACCAGGCCAGGAGCTGCACAGAGAGGCCAGCATAGAGGAAGCTTGCAGTAAATCCTTCTCACTTCTCATGGCATCATCCATTTTATCCTTTTTTGTTTGTGCCTTGTGCTCCATGTTAACCTACAGCAATGTTTGCTTTAATGGAAAACCTGCTTTAGATGATAGTTTGCCCTTCCAGTTTTAGGCTGCAAAACCTGCCCTAAGCCTGATGTTCTGCGTGCCACTTCTGGGCTCTGCAGCCCAGGAAAAGCCCCCCGTAGCTTCTGCCTGCACAGTTGCCCATATTTTGGCCAGCTCTTCTTTTTCGCCTTCCTGGATAGTTTACAACTGCAGGCCCAACACAAGAATGGAGTAGGGTGATATTGTGGCTTGGGGAGGAAGGGCAAATTTCTACTGACACACTTGGACGAATTCTTGAAAAGTATGAACTGTGGCATTTTGGGTAACCTTTCTGGTAATCTTTGGAGTCTCTTTATCAGAGTGATGGATAGCATATAGATTTAATTAATAAATGCATATTGTCCAGATAACTGATAAAATGCTTTGTGTTTGTTGGACTCAAACATTCAGAAGCGGATAGGCAGATGCTGCCTGATTCGCTGTCATTCAAGTAGGGGACGGTGGGAGGGGAGGTTCAGCACAATTGGGTGTGCAAGATTGTGTTCTTATAGTAATTTCAGCCGTCCTGTGGAGTTATTTCCAAGTCTGGCCCATCAAGCAGGTCTGACAACAGAGGACATTGGTTGGGACTGCACAGATACAGATGTAGACTTAAGAGTTGGAAGGGACCTTGGAGGTCCTCTAGTCCAGCCTCTTGCTCAAGCAGGAGACCCTATACCATTTCACACAAGTGGCTCTCCAGTCTCTTCTTGAAAGGCTCTAGTGATGGAGCACCCACAACTTCTGGTGGCAAGCTGTTCCACGGGTTCTCGCTGTTTAAGAAGTTTCTCCTTTGTTATCATATTTTTCGGAGTATAAGACACACCTTTTCCCCCCAAAGAGAAGGTGAAAATATGGGTGCGTCTTATACTCCGAATGTAGCTGCCTGGGCCGTCTGGAGAAGGGGGAGGTGAAGCGGGCACTGCGCAGGAGGCGAGGCGTAAGACAAGGTGGCTTGCTGCTCGGACTCCTGCTTCTCCAGGCAACCCAGTTGTCAGCTTCTGCTCCTGGCCCGGGAGATGGATCTGGCCAGGAGGAATATAAGCCCCATTTTGGCCATCAGTATTGCTTTTGGTAGTCAACTAATGGTCAAGGCTAAATTGGTGCTAGATAAAGGTTGATGGAATTTGGGGGGAGGGTTAGGGTTTCTTGTGGCAACTGGTCCAGGATGTGAGTGACAGGTGCAGGCACACAATCTAAATTAGATAGTTGTTTTTAGTGGTCTGTAGCTGGGCCAGGACTTAATTAAGGACAGGACTGACCCTGTCAGGTGAGACCTATGAAGTGCCTTTGCGACACTCAGTGCAGAGAGTAGCACACTACGGGAATGTAGTCCCCTGGGATCAGGCTCCTGGTCACCTAAGCAGCTGGATTGAGTCACTCTGGACGATTGCCAGCAGAATCAGCTTCAGGGTCAACATCACAGCTCCCCCCGCCCCAGTGCTTGGAGTTTGGGCTGGGCTTGAGCCTGCATTCCAGGTGCATGTGGCCACAGCTTTCCATGGTGACCGGTGGGTCCCAAGTGGTAGATATTAGAAAACGGCTTCTGGCCAGAGGATGTTGTGGAGGCTAATTTCACTCTCTGTGCAAAGTGTTAATTATAGGGGTGTGCCTGCTGATTTGTGTTCCAGAGATGATGACAAGTTGAAAGAAAGGGCATTTCCCTTTTGCTGTCTTCGAGGGGGCAGCCATTGGATCTGGTTTTGTCTGGTCTCCCAGCTGGATTCAAAGATGGGGAGAAGTCTGGGTTCATAATTTCTTCTTGGTGTTATCCATCCCCTTCCTTCCACATAACAGGTTGCCTTTCCTGCATCTTGCCCACAATATCTTAGCATTGCTTATCCCCCATTATTGTGGCCCAGTAGCGGCCGGCTGAGCTGTTGGTGGACTCTGACAGTTCAGACCGTTATGGGACTGCTCTGGAGGATGAGGAAGACTCTGGAGGGTGTTTGGAGTCAGAGCAGGAACTAGAGAGGCCTGTTGGCCACCAGGTGGCATCTGAGGCAGGGAGCAGTGAAGAGGAACAGAGGGAGGTTGTCCCTGATGTGCGTATGCGTAGAGCTGAGAGGAGAAAGGAACAGCTGTGGAGACGATGTCATAGAAGGAAGTAGGGACTAAGGTTGTGGCCCCTCGCAAAGAGTTTATAGGTGGAGCGATGGGAGGGGAATCTTTGCAGGAAACAACAGTCCATTTTACTAGCTGTTGAGAAAGCATTCCGTAAGTTTAATCTTGGGTTCTTGAAGATAACTTTCTAGGCTCCTAGCCAAGGGGTGGCTTTATCTATGTAATTAGTCGTGGCAGACAGCCAAGCCTGTGTCTGCATATTCATTGGATATTCACGGGACAGAACCCCCTCCTGGGAAGTATGGGAAATACCGCTCTCTGACCTCTCTTGGTTTTGCTTGAAAAATTCTGCAGAGAAGAAGAAGACCGAGATGTTGCCGCAGCTGTTCGGGCCTCAGTAGCTGCCAAAAGGCAAGAAGAGAAAAACCGGGTGGAGGACAAAGGGGACAGCTGTCGCGCCAAGAAGGAAGATGCCAAAGATCCTGAGCCAGCAGCCTCTAAGCGAGGGGTGAAGCCTTCAGCCGAAGAACCAGGTGAGTCCTCGCTCTGTCCCCAAAATCCGCCCTGGGCTTTGTCTCAGACACTGGGCTTCTCCGTGTTGGCGAGGTGATGGCCTTGCCGTCTCTTGTTGGAGTTCTCGGTGGCCTTTTGGTTAGATTGTGTTCTCTGTTTTTCCCAAGTTCCTAAGGAAGTGGCTCCCAAGGCTGCCTTAAGCCAAGATGACTTTCCTGCCATTGGCTCACCAAGCGTGAATTCTGTGCCGAGGTGAGTCTTTGGTAGCGTGGAGAAATAAACTGGCCACAAGATCAGGGATTCTCCCCAACAGATGTGAGCAAGGCCTTGCAGAAAGAGGTCAGACTCTGGTCTTCAGAGGCCACTTCAAGACTCCTCTCCCTTCTCCGGTTGTGATGGTCCTTTGCTTGGTCCTCACAGGCCCCCCCTGTTTCTCCTGCTATGTTTCCTTATGCCAGCTTGAAGCTTCAGATCTGAATTGGGAGGCAAAGGTCAGTGGGTGCGTTCTGTAGGAAGCCTCCCTCTAGCCTTGCCAGCAATGGTGAGGCGGCTGCTGCTGCTGCTTTCTCCCGCGGGGGAAAGAACTTGGCCTCTCGTGCTTTCAGAGCTGCCCCAGAGACTAAAATTGCTGCCCTCTGAACCATTGTGCCTTTTTAAAGCCCCGTGGAGTGTTTGCCTTGAAACCTTCATCAATGTCCTTGGCTCTAGGCTGCCCTTCTGCTCCCTACCCTCTGAGCCCCCTCTCTCCCCCCCCCCCAACCCACAAGAATAGACTGGAATCACGGAGGGGTCCCTTTGCCTGAAGGGTGCAGAGGGAGGGGTTGTCCTGCATCAGTGCTTTCTCTTTCAGCTCATCTCAGTTGGCGCCAGTAAAGCTTGACGAAGAGGACTTTCCCAGGCTTTCCTTCTCTTCTGCTCCGCCTGTGGTCTCTGCCCCTCTGCCCTTGTCGTACATGGCTACAGCCCAAAGGACGGGCTTTCAGGAGGAAGACTTCCCTGCCTTGGTCTCTAAAGTACGACCAAGCAGTAAGACGGTGTCAACCCTCGCCTCGGCCTGGAGTGGTGGCTCCAGTAAGAACATGGCCCGAGCCATCACGGCCACAGCCAGCCAGCCGGCCAGAAAAGGGCCCCCTCCCGGCAGCAGCAAAGCCAGCAAAAAAAGCAAGGTGGCATTCCCTGGTAACTCTCAGGACGGCAGCGGCAGCATTTCCACCCAGGAGATCCGTAGTGCGCCAACCATGGTGGACGTCTCCTCCTTGCTGGCAGCTTCCAACTCTCAGACTTTTGCCAAAGTGGGTAAGAAGAAGAAAGTTGGAACTGAGAAGCTGAGAACAGCCTCACCCCCCGTCTTGCAGGAGGTGCCAGCTACCCCCCACTCTCTCGAGAAGGTAGATGATGCTGAGCAGCCCTCGCCCATCACTGCTGGTCCCAACACATCTGCCGCTCTGGTGAACGGTCATTCAGAGAAGCCCAAAGAGCCCCCTGGCCTTAAGAAGCCCCCCGGAGATGGCCAGTGCCTGTTGCCTCAGGAAGACTTTCCAGCCCTTGGGAGTGCTGGGCCACCTCGCATGCCTCCACCCCCAGGTAAGGGCTGCGGGTGCTCCTCAGTCCTGGGTTTGGGGAAGGGCCTGGTGGGAGCTGTGGGAGGGCAAAATGTGGCAGTTGAATTTGGCTTTGGGAAGCAAGATGGGTTGAGGACATTTGGGCCTTTCCTCGGCCCTTCATTGAGAGTGGATACAGCTGCTGGGTCAGGCTTTGACCCTTCACTCCGGGTCATCTGCCTGGGATCCTTTTACCAGGAGCCACTCTGGGATCTTGCCACATGGCTCAGGCATTCTCCACCACTGAATTGCATGTGCTTCTTACACCTCTTTGCTTTACAAAATCTTTACTGATTGGGATTTGGATTGGGCAGGGGGGAGAGACGCAACAAGAGCAAGAGTGGTGAACAACAGGCACCTGCGGGGGCTGTCAGTGCCTGCTCTAACTGCTGTCTAACTTCCTCCCTCCTGTTTTTTAGGTTTCAATTCTGTGGTGCTACTTAATAGCCCCCCACCCCCTCCTGGGCTGTCGGTGCCTCCTAGTAAACCACCCCCTGGCTTCACTCCTATTCCAACCACCAGTACTTCAGAAAATGCCCCAGCTTTGGTGAAAGAGTAAGTATGAGAGTGGCAGGGCCAGGTTTCTCGGCTTCGGGCCATGGGACCAGGAAGGAAGGCCTTTGGGGATTGGGGAGAGGCTCTCCCCACAAGGATCAGCCTGGCTTTTCTCCTCAGTGTTGCAGAGTTTATCTTTATGCTTGTCCGTTTTATATTTATACTTGGCAGCTTAAACAGCTGCTGCTAATATTTTGCAGCTTCTTTATTCAATTTCAAAAAATATCAAAAATGATAAGGGAGCAAGGAGGCTTCCTTGAATTTTGAGGACTGCATGGACAGATCTCAGATTTTTTTAGAATAGAATAATTATTTATAATTGTAATTATCCAGCACACTATATGAAACCAATCAACGAATGTATAGCACAGCTGCCGTTATAACTGCAGAACTGGATTATAAAAAGTCAAAAAAGAAACCCGCTGGAACACCAAATGGAAAATTTGACTTGAAAATAAAATTTAAAAAACTACGAGGGGATGTCAGCAATCTGAAGTATTTGAAAGGAGGAAAACTAAAAAACAAAAAGCTGAAAAATTGTTTACACAAAAAATACAGCCTGGAGGAAAAAACAATAACGGAAATCATGGAAAAACTAAAGCAATGTGTAATAGCAACAACAAAGAAAATTGAAAAATAGGAAGAACCAATAAAACAATATCGTGACAAATTTAAATATGGCATGGATTGATTACAAGAAGGCATTCGACTCATTACCCCACAGCTGGATTAACACCTGTCTGGAAAACTCATGGACATGGCTTAAGATTGGAACCATCAAGAAAGAAACGGAAGGTTTAATACTGGCTGCTGAAGAACAAGCACTACAAACTAATGCCATGCAAGCAAAGATACAAAAATCCACTGACAATCCAAGCTGCTGACTTTGCAACAACAAAGTCAAAACTGTTTCACTGCATTTAATATGTGAATGCAGCAAAATTGCACAAAGTGAGTACAAAGCTAGACACAACTGAGTTGCTAATCCATTGGCCATTATGTAAAAATATGACTTACCTGTATCCACAAAGTCATGGGAGCAAAAAGTGGAAAAAGTTACCGAAAATGAGAAACGGATCGTCATTTGGAGCACAACACGCCAGATATCACAGTTGTAGAGGGCCAAAGTGTACAGTGTTCCTGGAGATGCCAGAGTCGAAGAAAAAGAACTAGAAAAAAACCACGAAATATCGCAACCTGGCCATCGAAACTCCATGGCTATGAATGAAACATGTAACAGTGATACTACCCATTGTCATCGGGGCACTTGGCACCATGTCCAAGAATTTTACAAAACACATCAAGAAATAGCAGCTTCCTGCAATAACACCAGTGGAACTGCAAAAACCTGTGCTGCTATATTTTAAGAAGATAATTAGTTGATGCCTAGGACGCTGGTAACAACCCGTATCAACCATTAGCACCAGTCAGTGGTATTTGTGACACATCTTTAAATGTTCACTTGAGTTTCTTGTTTAATGAGTAAAAGAAATAATAATAATAATTTTGTCAACATCATACCATTGCAGCCTTCTACAACTTCCTGGTTCTAAGGCCTGTAGCCTTAGAATTTCTGTGTGGTCTCCCATCCAAGTACCAATTTGCTTTGCTTCCAAGCTCAGACAGTTAAGCAACTTCTGTCACCTGCAGAGAGTTTCTCGCTGTCTCGGTCTACACGCCATGATGTACCAATTGGCACCTCCTCGAAACAAATCCATAGTTTTTCTGGGAGATGTGTGACAGCAGCTGCATGAGCTTGTGGACAAGTGCCCCCCAGGGCTTCCTTGCTGTCACCATTTGAGTTTCAAATCCTCCACAGCTCTAACTTTTTGTGCCTGGTTTTGTAAACATTTTACAGTGAGGATATAGGTCATTAAAATCAAGCCAGTGTCTGGTCTTTCCCTTTCTTATAATGGGTTAGAGGGATCTGTCACAACCGGGGGGGGGGGGGGGATATTGCAGAGAAGGAACCCTGGCACAACAGAATCCTGAGCGCCCCCCCCCCCCCTCAAGGAAGGCCCCTTACAGCAGAACGTTGACAAGAGTGCTAGCTGTGTTGCTGCTCTTTGGACAGGCATCTATCTGAGATGTTTGGATTCTGGCCCTGGGCAAGTGGTGGCCTCTTCCACCTCTAGGAATCCTGGATCCTGGACTCTGGTTTAGGAATTTCTGGCAGGGGTATTCATGACGGCTTCAGAGAACAACAGCAATAGATTACTTGGCGTTTCTCTGTAGAGATAGCTATGTTTTTCTTTTTCTGAAAACAGGCCCAAACTCTGTCAGGGACCCTATCTGATCCTGGAAAACTTCCAGCAACGGAACATCCAGCTAATTCAGTCCATCAGAGAATTTCTTCAAGAAGATGAATCTCAGTTCAACAAATTTAAGATGTACTCGGGGCAGTTCAGGCAGGTGAGTAGCCAGGAAATTAATTTCCCAGTAATTTCATAGCAACAGCTGACGCCATGTGGTGTCTTCCCGGGAATTGTGAATCTGCCTTTAGATGAACATTTCTTTGTCAGAAACTATTCATTATTCTGGGTAGAAGTGAGACTGGCATTGTGAGCAACCAGCCAGCACTCTGGAATATTGCTTTTCCAAGAGGCTGATTGGCCTTTGGGCTCTTTAGGGGTTTGGCATTATCCTCAGAAATGGGGCCAGAGCTTGTTGTGCCTCAGCAGAAGACCCGGGGGGGGGGGGGGACTTTTGCCCTTGATCCTGAGCAAGATCTGTAAGCGAGAATCTGACCTGCCTGCTGAGGAGGAGCCATGCTTCAAAGCGAGGCCCGGCAAGAGGCACGCGGTTCTCCGTGGCGTGGGTGACAGCGGGGGAGACTTCTCCCAAGCGAGCCTTTCTCCATGCTCAGAGGGTGATGCCCCTTAACCTCAAGAGGAGACGGAGAATGACAACTACTGGGGCTTCACTAAGGTTGAAACTTTGGCCCAGAAGTGATGCACTCTAAATGTCATTTAGAACCTAGCAGGAAAATTTGCTATCTGTTGTTTTTATCTGCTTCTACTTCATTAAAAAAATAGAAAGCGATGATGTGCTTCAGATTTATGAATTACTTTGTAAGTAGAAGAGAGTTGAAACTTTGACATGCAACAAACTGCAGTTGGGGATGATCCGCCTCTTTCTGAGTTCAATACATAAAAGGTTCTGGAAGCTCTCAGGATTGAGGCATTCTGATTCCAGAGAGGATCGGGAAGCTTTTTTGCTTGCTTTTAGTGCCCTTCTCTGGTGGTTTACTTCTGGGTCTTGTCTTCCTGACATTGTATTCCAAGGAATGGCTGGAGTTTCCATGGCAAATGGTATCTGCCCTGGTCCTGGCCACGACCAGCACACAGAGACAAGGGGCTGTCTAACCTGCAGGACCTGCATCACCTCGGCTGCTCTTTGCCCTCTTTCTAGGGGCTCAGCATCTTTTTTGTATTGTGGCACCCAGAGCTGGACCCAGTATTCCAGCTGTGGCCTCAGCAGTGCAGCATAAAGCGGCACTAACACTTACCATGATCTTGGTTCTATCAATGCTGCCCCGGTGACTGCATTGACCTTTTTGGCAGCTGCAGTACACAGCTTGCTGGGACGGAAGAGGTGGTCCACTGGGACTCCTAGATTGCTGCTGTTCCAGGTACCGTGCATTCTATACCTGTGCGTTGGTTTTCCTTGCCTAAGTATAAAACCTTCCTTTTTGCACCACTGAATTGTGTTGAGTTCGATATAGGGCCCAGTGTTCCAAGTCTTCTACAGTGTTCCAATTCCTTCACCCAGCTTAGTGTTGTCTACAAATTTGATGAGTTCGGTCCCCTTGCTTTCTCCTGCCGGAATTGCCAAATCCTTATGCAAAGTGGGAGAAGGATCTGTTACTGGATGATTTCCTTGGCTATGGAGAAAAAACTTCCGTGGGATCTCTTTTCTTCATTCTTGCACATAGGGATTGTGTTTGTGATCTAATATGTTTGTGCCACCCACAGATCTGAGCTTCCCGTTTGCCCTAGTGCCAATTCAGGCTGAGCTTTTTTCATTTCTTTTTCCTAAATGTCCAATTTCCCTTCCTAGGGTCTGATTTTAGCAGAGCAGTACTACAAAAGCTGCCAGGAGCTCTTGGGCGAGAACTTCAACAAGATCTTCAACGAGCTCTTGGTCCTCCTGCCAGACACAGCCAAGCAACAGGAACTGCTCTCTGCTTACCAGGACTTGAAGGCCAAAGCTCCAGCTGGCTCCTCCTCCCCCTCCTCCTTGACCAGGTCCAAGAAGAACCGAAAGGGGGTCTGGCACACAGAACCGCCTTCTGACCTTGACTGCTGCGTCTGCCCCACCTGCCAGCAGGTGCTGACCCAGCAGGACCTTGTTTCTCACCAAGCCCTGCACCTGGAGGAGGAGGAGTTCCCTTCCTTGCAGGCCATTAGCCGGATCATCAGCTAGCTGCCCCAGGTGACCAATAAAGTTAGTCTCCCTCTGAAAAGTGGCTCTTCTCAGGCAGGTTCTCTACCCAGGGGAGAGGAGCCAGCTGTGTGTGTGTGGGCCAAAGGGCCTTGTGACCTGAGGAAGAAAAGCAGGGGGAATTCAAAGGAAGCCATAGCTGTAATCGAAACCTGGGGCAGTCCTTCTCCCCTGCAGAATAGGATGGAGCAGCTGGGTGACGGACACTTGGTTTACTGCTGTGGATAAGAGTTTAACTCCTGGCTGGCCACAGCAGAGATGCTGCTTTCTGAAGAGGGGAAGGTTGGGGTTGGCTGCTGAGACATAACGGAGAGCGGCTCCCAGGGTCTGTCCATAAGGATTCCAGAAGATGGGAGAGAATAGTGACAGGTTTGGGCAAAGAATGCTGTTGGGCCTTTCTCTCTCCTTCTTTCCCTCATTCTTCACAGTGGACTTTGCGGCTTGTCCCAGCAGGGAAGAGTCCTCAGGCAGAAGAGTTGCCCAAGAACTCAGAATCTGTTGCTCTCAAGTTGTTCCTAAAGGAAACCTTGGCTTTTTCCTTTTGTTCCGTTAGACTTGCATGCGGGGAAAGGTACCATTCAGTGCTTTCTTTACTTCTCACTGTAAGTGTAGGTTTCTGTCCAGTGATGTGAATTCGGTTATTTCCATGGTCTTGAGTGGTCGTGGCTCATTAAATGCTGCTCAGCAGTGACCCCTTCCTGATGCCTCAGTGCCACCCTGGCACCTTCTTGAAAAGGGCTGCTTGCCTGGATCTCTGTCTTTGGATGCCCTGAGGGTTGCCAGCTGCTATCCATGAGTTCTGTCCTCTTCCTTCTCCAGATCATCTCCAGCAGCAGAGTTGAGTTGCTTCCACAGAAAGGTTCTTGAGACTGTAAAGTTGGTCAGAGGCTCCACTAGCTTTTTACATTCAAAAGTAGACATTATAAATATGATTTACGATTTTCTGTTGTGTTTTTCCTCTCTCTCCGCTCTGTCTTCTCCCCCTCCCTCCCTCCCTTCCTCCCCCTTCCTCTCTCTCTCTCTCTCTCTCACACACACACACATACACACAGCCACATGTGAGTATTCAGGACCTAGCACAGGCCCCTTGAATTTTCATTTTGTGTACATGTATATGTATGTGGCATACAATTGGATTGTGCTACTTCCCACTGCCTCTATTTAAAGAGGGAGGGAGACGACAGAAACCATTTGATGTCTTGCGAAGCAAAACTCAGTACAATCTACAGATCTGCGACATTCATTTTTGTGGGCTGCCTTTAATTCCTGAGGATTTGGTGTTGCAGCCTCTCAATTTTAAAGAGCAAAAATGGTCCATTCGTGTTTTTTAAAATCACTATTTGCAGAGCGCTTTGCTGTAGCAAGTTGGTTGTTGACTTCCAAAGCTGAAGGGAACGTTCTTTTATGTTGGCAACGCTTGTAAGAAGACCTGCAGCCTCAATCTCAGACAAGGTTTATTTTGTCGTTAGACGAAGTTCAATTTACTGTTTCTGAGTCTTAAAAGTGGCTCTTTTCAGCCAACATTTTCCAGTAATTTCCACATTTTTCACTGCAAGCATAATAGAACGTAGGGCTCCTTTCAACTTAAGCCAAGGCCTGGGAGGGCAAATCAGTTCAAGGGAGTCCTCTCACCCGTAACATATTCATGGGTCTTCTTTGCCCCCACCCCCACATTAGGCCCTTTTCTCACTTCCTGGATGCCCTGTGGGGAGACTTTGTGGGGGCTGCCCAAAGCGGGGGTCCTGAGGATTCTGTGGTGCTGTTTTTTGCCCCAAGCTCCTCCTGCTCCTGCTCCTTTAGGCTCTCCCTTGAAAGTAATGGCTCACCTTGCAGAGTTTTCCCATTGAGCATGAATGGAAGACAAAGAAGCTGCTGCTGCTGCTGCTCCTCACAGCGGCACCCCCCAACTCAGTTTGACTGGGGATCAGTCTCAGCCTGGGTAGGACAGCTCAGTTGCCCGGCATCCTGGAATGGATGACATAAAAAGGAGCCCTACCGGCCTGAGAGGATGGCTCTCAATAGCCCTGCGCCAGGCGTTTGGATCACCCGGTGGCCACCCTTCCCCAGGAGCATTTTGACACGTTTCAGGCTCTTCCTTTTAAGCTCTTTATTGGAAAATAAGTTGTAATCGCAACACCAACCATTAAATTAGCACAATCACAGACTAATCTGTTGTTCAAAATGTTCAAAACTTATATACATAAAAATGTAAACATTAAAAGAAATTCACATGGTCGGCTTTTCTGTCACAGTGCATGTTGGATGACTTCAAGTGGGCACTTTTTTCCTGCTGTTGGTGATGAATGGAAGCCTCTTTGATCTCCCAATTAACCTTGACAAGAAAGAAGGAGAAGCCAAAATGGCATTGCAGCAACTCCGGACTTTGCTCCCCCCTCCGACCAGGCCTCTGCCAACGGGGGTGGTTCGGCCAGCCACAGAATTGGAACCTGCTTGAGGCAGGAATCCCCTCTAGGGAAACTGGCCGCCTGCCCTGCCTCAAAGGAGGGTTTCTTGCTGGGCCATGGAAAGGGAGGCCTTTTGCAGCTGGGATTGATCTGAAGGGAGAATTAACCTGTTGCTGCTGCTGCTCCATTAACAAGGCAGAATCATCCCTGAAATGTCCACTTGCCCTTGGCTGGCTGGGCTGAGGCTGCTGCTCGGGAGTCCCAAAGGGCTCCGGTTCCACTTGTATTGGCCGTGGGGCTCCCGTGTCCCTGCCTGGAACCCCCCCCCCTCCTGAAGTGCTGATGGTTTGTGTCGTCATGCCCCTCCATCCCTGCAGTGCTCTCTGGGGCAAAGGCAGAAAATAGTTGAGGGTCGGCTGCTCTTCTTGCAGCCTCCAGGACCTGCTTCAGCTGGGGAGGCAGATCCTGCCTCTCCTCCACGGGGCTTAGAAGGGCGGGCCAGCCTCTCTCGCCCCTTTGGCAGTGGGCGAGGGCCACAGGACCTGGCTGTAAATCCTCCTGCCTGGGGAGGGTGAAACCCTTCGGCTGCTCAAGAGCAAATTGGGTGCCCTGGAGCTCTCCTCTTAGGACATTATTTGGGAAAGTGACCACAGCCCCACAAAAGAGTTTTAGAACTGGGACAATCCAAACATTTCAGGTTATATTGGGGGTGGGGGGGAGGGGATTGTTCAGGGTAAAACTGCCATTTTCACCACAGCTAAGGAAAGAATTGCTACAGAAAGCAACATGGCTGCTCTGACCCATTTGCTACAAGTTTGTGCTGAGGAATTGTGCCTGGATGCCCTCAGCCGCTTGGCCCTTGCTGGGCGTGGGGAGGGGGATCCGGAGCTCCCACACTTCCAGCCCACCAGCAGCTGCTTCCAGTGCAGTGCTGGCCCAGCCACCATCTTGGGACGATCTAGCTCCATCCCCCTGAGCCAGAATCGGGCTGAGGTGGGCGCAGTGGAGCTTCTGGCTTGAGCCAAGGCCATTATTTTGGGTTAGGCTGGCTTTGCTGCTGCGCACACAACACCGCGTGTTCCGGTCCACTCCCTGTTCAGAGCCAGCCTTGAGTTGTGAATGCTGCATGACACCTTGACGCAGCTTTGCCCAAGCCACTGAACCGGTTCCTGCCTCTCCCCTTAAGCTCGGGAGGCTGAAAGGAAGGAAATACATGCGTAGGCAGCACGCGCATACATTCAGAACGGTAATCGATAGCACGTTAACAGGGACCACGACGTTTCTACCACTCCACAAAACATCATTGCCTATTTTTTCTTTTTTCCTCACAGTTAGCACAAGGGTAGTCTGAAAAGGGTTTCTTCATAGTTAGGAAAAAAGTACACTACTGAACAGACATTTATTTCACACGTACAACCGAGAGAAACATTTACATATTTGATAATTCTGCTTCCGAGTCTGCATGGTTTCTTCCTAAAATGCTGAAACACAAGTTTTGTGGGCTGCTAATATCACAGTGTTCTCTCTAAGGAAAATACTGTATTGCTTCAATTCTACCCTGTTTTAAAAACATCTTCAATCTTGCACTGCTTTTGAACTGCCAAGGCTGCCTTGATCACCTGGCAGAATCAAACCTGGTATGTTTTAAGGCTGAAATATGTCCATGGCCATTTTAACGGTCTGTGAAAATTTAGCGTATTGGTTATTTACTATTTCTGTTTGATTTCTGCCTTTCCCGCTCCAAGATATCTTGAGGCAGCTAAAATATACATTATCCCACTTTCATGTTTTTTTGCACTTGGAATTATATTATAAATACTTTTGCTTTGAAACTTAGGGGTCTCACTGTCCCTATGCAACTGTTACTTGATTTGCAAAGGAAAGAGGGACTTTTCTCAATGTTATAAAGCTTATTATGCCAACAGGTATCTTTGTTTCAGAGGAAAGCATAGGTAGCCTCAAATGAGACATGGCTTTTTAAAGGAGTGGCAGGAATAACATTTTGGTCTCATTCATGTTGAAAAGGAGTATGCCAAATGTCAGTAATCTTAACCATTGGGGGCCACCCAGTGTCTGGATCAAGACTCTACTTTTGTCTTTGAGTATCCTCCCAACTTTCCCCCCCCCCTTTCTGATTTCTCAACAAGAAGGATGGTTCTTCAGAGAAGAGGAGATCATAGGGGGCCACCAAATCTTGAGATGGCACCTAAGTTGGCCAAATGCTACATTTCTTGCTGTTGAAGGACTTTTGTTGGTTTGTTTCCTGTCTGGAACAAGGTTTAGTTTTTTGGTGCACAATTTAAACAACAAAGTGTCCTGGAATACCAGAAACACAGGCGTGCAGCATATATACACATTTATTGTCCTAAATATAGCATTTATATACACCCAACTGTACGTCAGAGAAGATGACCACAGCTATTCTTTCTGGTAGTTTAATTTGGCACATTCCTTTTTAACAGTTCTAAGTTCTTTCTAGGAGGAAAGAAAATTAAAAAGGAGGGAAAGAGAAGACTTCTAAGAGTGTCTGGGAGAACTATTGTTTTGTGATTACCTTGGAAGTACTTGAAGTACCAGCTGACCAGGAAAGATGGGCACTCTATCTGGCTGGTCCCTTGGGTATTCATGGCATCTACAAGCAAGGAACAGGGCTTTGATCACGCAGTGGTGGCTGCCATCTTGTTTTGGGGGGGGCACCCACACCTCTCTAGCACCCCTGTGTCTTGCCAGGGTTTTTGTGCACTTGCAGCCAAGTGTCACATTAGTAAATGCCACTGCAGTCAGGGAAATGGGAGCTTTTCTAGAGTTTCCTGCTTAGAGGGAACACTGTTGCCCTTCTCTCTCTTTTTAATATAAAAATATCCTTGGACAGATAAGACAAGAACCACTGTACAGAATTCACTGCACCATTAGCTAAGAGTAAGTTTAACCCAGCACATAACTCACCACATGTAAAAAAAAATTAAAAAGGAAAAGGAAAGTACTTTTGAACACACTTGCAACCAATCTGTTGACTATACTTGCATCTTGTGGTATGTCAGCCCATTTTTCTGGGTCTGGTTTCAGTTTGCTCTGAAACCCCATTTGGGGGAGGGTCCCCTGCCCTTTCAGTAAGCTGGCACCTGGTAACCTTTGGGGCTGGTGTTCAGGGTCTCAGAGAATGGTGGGCTCTGATAGGTTTCTGTGCTCTCGATGCCACCGCTGGTGGGAGGGTGTCCCGGGTATCCTGCCATGGGATCAGGGCCAAACTGATCCGTGGCAAAGAGAGACATGTCAGTCCCCATCCGGTATCTTTGGAGGGCTTTTACCGTCAGGGCAACCTGTAACAGCAAAGAGAACATTTAGATTCTGTTTTAGGCCCAGGACCCTTCAATATCTTCATAAATGACTTAGATTAGGAAATAGAAGGGGAACACTTGAGATTTGCAGATGACACTAAACTGGCAGGAACAGCCAACACCCTGGAAGACAAACTCAGGATCCAAAAAGATCTTGATAGACTTGAACAATAGGCCCTATCCAACAACATGAAATTTAATGTGGAGAAAAGCAAGATTTTAGGCAGGAAAAACCAAAGGTACAATTACAGATTAGGTGAAATCTGGTTCAAAAACAGTAACCATGAGAGGGACCTTGGAGCCCTAGTGGATAATCACTTAAACATGAGCCAGCTTTGTGCGGCAGCAGTCAAAAAAGCTAATACAATCCTTGGTTGTATAAACAGAGACATAGAATCAGACTTATCTGAAGTATTAGTACCACTTTATAAACCTTAGTAAGGCCACAGCGGTATAGAAGTCTTAATTGCTATTGCTAGCTATATCTTGAACTTATCTGAAGCCCCACCAGGCCTTGTTCACTGGGATTCACACAAAGCCCCAAAATATTAAACAGACTTGTGCAATCGGAGCCCCAACACACACACACACGCACACACACACACACACACACACACACCCCTATGCATCATATGGCACAAGTATGTATACCATCTTGACTTTGACACACATGCACCAATACACATACAGATGCCTTTCTTTTCAGGGATCATGGAGGGTATAAATATAGCATTTAAAAACATTAACACTTAAGGCACAACTAGCGCCTGCAAGGCTATTAGCTTTGGGCAGGGGAGCCCAGAATGTGTTATTCTTACCCAGGAGATGATGGAGAAGAAGGAGAAGGCAATGGCTGCTCGGGCAGCATCTCCTCCTTGTGATGCCCCTTTGCTGGCAGGGGTCCACTGCCACTGGTTGGCCAGAAAGCAGAACGCCACAAACCAGAGGAAGGACCAGAAGCCTGTCGAGCAGAAAAAAGAGTCAGCACCCCTGGTTGGTTGGATAGATTTCAAGGTAGACCAAGGGACTCCCGGAAGCGGAGACCTTGCAACCCCTAGGAGGGCTGCTGGCCTCCGGGAAGACCAGAGGAGAGCAACTATCAACTGTGGGGTTGTCAGCTTCACCTCGGAGCAAGGGCCTCTTTAGGTGCACTTGGACAACATGCTCCAAGGAAGAAGGTGAAGCAAAGAGGTCTGTGGCCATCACATTGTGCCTGGCCACCCTTCTCTCTTTGGGCAGAATTTCTAACGCGGCAGCTCAGAGGATGCGTTTAGACAGGGCATCACTGGACCTTTGTTGTAGCTCCTCTAAATCTCTCCTAAAGTCTCTGGGCTAAATTAAAGAATCGTTAGGTGGCCCCCCAGTTGTCTGAATGAGGACACCCAGCGCCTCCACTTCAGCTTTAAGCGCAGTTTCCAGTAGTGCGCTGCCCCTCTCAGTCCTGGGCTCTGTCCGGTTCAATTGCCCATCAGAGACCTGGATGAGGGATTGGAGGGTCCGATGCTGGTAACGTCTGCAGGGGACTCTGCTGAGAAGAGTGGCTAAAGCAGACGTTGAAAAGATCAAAACCTCCCATCCTGGGCCAAAATGAACAGAGAAGGGGAGGCCCTGTGCTGCGGTCTGCCCTGCCCTGAAGAACAGCTGGAGAGGCAGATGCTCTCTCAGAGTGGACAGAGAGGAGCAGGGAAAAAAGCAGGCTGCCCTTCTCTGCCCTGGTCAGACCCATTTGGAACACCTGCTCCAGTTTGGGGCACCCCAGTTCAGATGAACAGGGACAGATTGGAGGAGGGAAACCAACCCCTGTAAGGAGCAGTGAATGCCCTGACTCTACTCAGCCTACAGAGAAGGGGTCTAAGGGCAGGTGTGGGAGCCCCCCACCAGATATCAGCCGGGTTGCCAGGTAGAAGAGGCCTCTTATCACAAAGGACACAACCAGACCGCAGCTAAAAGCCCTCGGAAGGAGGTTCAGGCTAGACGTCCGGATGGCGCAAGCTGTCAGCCAGGGAAAGAGAGCCACCCCATGCCGACTTCCGCTCTGCGAGGAGGCAGGGCTCCGATCATAGGCCCATGCCCACCGAGGGGGCCTTTTTACCACTCTGTGTTGCCCTCTGTGTTATTTTTAACAATACTGCAATATTCTTTATTTAGAAGTTCTACTCCTGGCAGTCCTCGACTTACAACATTTCATTTAGGGACTGTTCAAACTTACAATGGCAGTGAAAAAAGTGACTTATGACTGTTTTTCACACTTATGACCATTGCAACATCCCCACGGTCGCGTGATCAAAATTCAGACGCTTGGCAACTGGCATGTACTTATGCCAGTTGCCCTGTCCCAGGGTCACATGATCAGCTTTTGCTGACAGGCAAAGTGGATGGGGAAGCCAGATTCACTTAACAACCATGTTACTAACTGCAATGATTCACTTAACAACTATGGCAAGAAAGGTCATAAAATGGGGTGAAACTCACTTAAAGAATGTCTCAGCAACATAAATTTTGTGCTGAATTGTGGTCATAACTTAAGGACTGCCTGTACTGCTTTGTGTTACAATTTAGAACCTGTCAAATTCGCCAGGCTGAGCTTGGCATCTCAGAGGCATCCTGCCATCCAAGGCTGGAAATAAGGGGTGGAAGGGCAATAAAAGGGCTTTGTGCGCATATGATGGGAAAGAGGGAGGGGGGAATGACAAGTGATAAGCTCAGAACCAGTTTGTACCAGCATCCAAGGCCAGGCAGCCTGAGAAAATATGTGGATTAACCCAAAACATTTCAGCGTTCTCAAAACACTTCAGCGAGTTCTGATTGGCTGAAGATGAACTGGTCTGTATCTTTTGAGCGCAGGAAACTCAGAGCTTGCCTGACTTTACTGCAGTCAACATCTCTTAGTAAAATAACCTTTTGCTTCAACCAAATGGAGTCGAGGGTCTTTCTTTCCTAAGGGACCAGATTGGGCAGGTCTAACATTAGGTGAGCTCTTGGGTTCCCATGCTCAAAAGAAGTCTGACTAAACCTTTGCATTATCTCATCAAAAATAAAGAGTCCAAGGGCATGCAGGAAGGTCCTGGGTCTCGTTGATCTGCAGCCCTCTTGGCTTCCCAGCCTTCCTTTCAATTCCAAGGCAAGCTTCAAAGCAAAAGCACCCCCACCCCACATCATCACCCAGGAATGCAGCCAGCTGGAAAACACCCCCAAAGGAAACATCAAAGCCATTCCCAAACGCCTTCAGAATACACTGAGAAGATGGAAAGAAGGAGGAGGAAGAACATCTGAGAAGTTATAAAACAGATTTTAACACAATAGCTTTATTGCCTGGACCAGTGGTCGGCAAGCCGCGGCTCGCGAGCCACATGTGGCTCTTTACACATTTTAATGCGGCTCTTCTGTGTGCCGGACGCCCGCTCCCCTCCCTCCTCTCGGGCACTTCAAAACAAGTGCCCCTTTCCCTTTTTTCTTTTCGACCCACAATGATTAGGGAGGATCCTGAAGTCGGGCGGGGAAGAGAAGCGAGGAGGCAGAAAAAGAAACGGAGGCTAAGGAGCTTCCCCCCCGCCCCCTCCCAGCAAAAATCTAACCGGGGAGCCGGGCGGGCAGTAGCAAATTAGCCGATCAGCGTGATCGGCTAATTTGCTACTGCCCGCCCGGCTCCCCGGTTAGATTTTTGCTGGGAGGGGGCGGGGGGGAAGCTCCTTGGCCTCCGTCTCTTTTTCTCCCTCCTCGTTTCTTGGGGCTCCACCAATGGGGGAGCAAGGCCCGCCCAGCGCCAGGCTTTGGGCTAACACAGAGGTCTGCAAAGTTGGCTGTTTTAAGACTGGTGGACTTCAATTCTCAGAATTCTGGGAGTTGAAGTCCACCAGTCTTAAGAGCCAATTTTGCAGATCCCTGGGCTAATATGATTGATGCCCTTGGTGGATTTCAATTCTCAGAATTCTGGGAGTTGAAGTCCACAAGTCTTCAAGCTGTCAGGTTTGAAGACCCTGGGTTTTTTTTCCTAAAGGGTTAGGGGTGCAAGGGTCTTGCAACTTGACAGCTTTAAGACTTGCATGCTTCAATGCCAGAGTTCCTGAGCCAACATGACTGGAGGAGGAATTCTGGGAGTTGAAGTCCACAAGTCTTCAAGCTGTCAGGTTTGAAGACCCCTTGGGGTTTTTTTCCTAAAGGGTTAGGGATGCAAGGGTCTTGCAACTTGACAGCTTTAAGACTTGCGTGCTTCAAATGCCAGAGTTTATTGAAACTAAAAACAGTGTACCATCCTATGTATTTTCGGTTTTAAAAATGTGGCTCTCAAAATAAATTTCAATCGTGGTTTTGGCGAGATTTGGCTCAGTTGAAAAAAAAGGTTGCCCACCACTGGCCTGGACTAACTGTTTTTGCTTTTCTTTGGTTGGATTTCCATCAGAATTGAGCAGGACTAAACATCGTCATTCCTCACACACCTGCAGTTCTTCAAGCACTTTGTAAGACACGCTTGTGCCAGCCCATCCGGCCTTTGTCGATGGGCAGTGTGGCACAAAGCCATGCTCACTGGATTCACTAGGTCAGGCTCATGATGTGTGATTTAGCCTGTCTGGGGAGCCAGGCTGTTATGCAGAGCCATGATCTTGTTTGTTTGTTTGTTTTGGCACCACATGCTGTGTGGATACAGGAATGTTTGGTGAACCCAAGTCTGGGTTGACTATGTGGTGTGAACCAGCCCCTGGGTGAGTCAAGCTCCTTGCTCCATCCCAGCGACATACCAGAAAAGCCAAGGTCCAAGAGGACAATGCGCTTCCTGTCCTTCACACTGCTGATCTGCTGGAAATAGAGGTCCATCACCAGGAAGAAGCTGCAGGCCAGGAACGCCAGCAGCCCTATTGCGATGCCATAGTTGCAGGCTCCTTCATTGCTGTTGAAAATGCAGTGCAGCACCGGGGACTTATCTGTGTTCACATAACCCTCATTGATGATGGAGCCAAACACCACAATAGAGAACACCTGCAATTGGGGAGGGGGGGGGAGGAAGGAAGGAAGGAAAGAGAGGAACAAGGTGCAGTTGAAACCTCAGCTTTTTCCAAAAGGGTTCATATTATATACCATGTTTCATGTTGGTCTCCACCCTCTGCTTATTGTACAAAACATATGACACAAGGGGGAAAGTTCCGGAAGGGAAGAGTACAACTACAAGCTCATCCCTATTAAAATTTGACCCGATGAGAATACCGCATGCCTCTAGGACAGGGGCAGGCAGAGTCAGCACAAAGCAGGTGCCATCACCCTGCCTGGGTCTTCTCAGTGAGAGATGCCATTCACTGAGGGTCAAGGGCAGAGCAAGATACTTTACGGAAACAAAATTTGGATAGATGATTTTAAAAGCAGATGTTAATGTGCCCCTTCCACTTTAGTCTTGCTCCATGGGGGGGAACCAGGAGGGGGTGTCAAATCAAGTGGTGATCTCAACCCCATGATCGAACATTACAATCACAGAACCTAAGCCTTGTATGTGAATGCTGTGTACGTCCCATGTACCAAAGGCTTTGACATTGCCAGCATCCTTCATGGATGTTCCACTCCACCCGAGGCCCCTGGCCTTTTCTATTCTAGAATCCAAAAAATCAGCCCATTACTTACGCTTTCAGAACATAAGAGAGGAAAAAGGAGATTTACCAGAAATCATGGTGGAAATATTAGCAAAAGCACTTGGAATAGAGAAGGAAGAGATGTTGATGGGTATAGACGAAACTTATAGAGTACAGACAAACTATGTGAGAAGACTAATTTACCAAAGGAAATACATGTTAGATTTGTGAAAAAATCAATCCGGGATGAAATACTGAAGAAAACAATTAGTAATCCTAAATCAAATACCAAGAAGGGTCAGAGAAATGCGAAGACCTTACCAATTTTTTACTTCAAAATTAATCAAATATAACATCAATTTCAGATGGCTGATACTGGAAGGCATCGTGGTCTTGTGGCAGGATAAAAGACATAGAATAGACACAGTGGACAAGGCGGAGGAATTCTATAATCCATATGTTGTAGTATCAATCAATATGTAGTAATGAAGAAGAAGTAGAAGAAAGGGAAGAAAGGGAAGAAAGAGAACAGAGATTGGTGGAAAAAGAAAAGAAAATATTACAAATTAAAGAAAGGCGAGATGGAAAAGAAGAAAAGATGGAGAACTATGAGAGAAGATACCATGAACCAATGGTGGGTTCCGGATCCCGTTGCAACCGGTACAGTTGCAACGGTGCCTGGCGTCCTCCACATGAACGCACAGGGTGCGCGCTTGCATCATACCTTCCAGCGATGCCTCCGCAAGCCTCTGCGACACTCCAGCTGCTTGGCGGAGCGTCGCACAGGGGCTGTACATGCCATGCCCGTGCGCAGAAGTACTGAAGGCTTTAAAGGACAGGTAAGGAGCTCAGGTGGGCAAGTGGGAACGGTATCCGGTGCTCCGGGCAGGCTCCGGTATGCCTGTCCCAGGGAGTACCACATGCAACCCACCATTGCCATGAACCAAAAGAAGTTAGAGCAACAAAAAGCACAAACTGAGGTATAGATAGAGAAATGCAGGAAGACAAAAACATTTTATCTCTCAACATTAACATACTAAACTCACCCTTAAAAAGAAGGAAAACATTTAATAAATTAAAGAGGTTAAACTTGGATATAATTGCAATACAGGAAGTCCATATAAAAGAAAAAGAAAAACTACTGTTAGAATATACCAAACTAGGGATCATATATGCCTCATTAGCACAACAAAAAAGAGAGTAGTGCTATATATTAAAGAGGCGATTTAAGCCAAGCAAATTTATGAAGATGAAAGGATCCTGATAGTAGAGATAGAAATAAATGAGAAAAAATTCTATTAGTAGAAATCTATGCTCTGAATGGAGAACAAGAGCAATTTTATAGGAAATTACATAACATTATTCGTGATATAACATGACAACATTTGCATTTTGTGAGAGTACAATGCAATAACTGATAAAAAATTAGACTATAAAAGCAGTAAGACAAAAAAAGGGAAAGAGAAGAACTTTACCAAAAACTTTTTTTTAATGGTGGAGGAACTGAAAATAAAAGACATTTGGAGAGAGAGAAATCAGGGTATAAAATAAACCAATACACATACTACTTGAATAGACATCAATCATGGTCCAGAATTGACATGCTCTGGACATCACTAGAATTGCAATCAGACATGAAGGAAGTTGAAATTGACATGAACCTCTGGGCAGACCATAACCCCATGATAATTAGTTTGATAGGAGAAAAGAGGACAACAGGGTGGACATTGAAAAGATCGATTTAAAACATGAAGAATTAAATTAATAATGGCCAAGCAACTACATCTCTTCTTTAAAGAAAACAAAAAAGAGGATACATCTCTACAAAGTTTATGGGATATGGCGAAGGCATATATGAGGGGAGTCACCATATCTTATATGGCAAAAGAAAATAAATTTAAAAAGCAAAGATGGAACTCTCTGGAAAAGGAATACAAAAGACTGGAGGAAAAACTACAAGATAAGCCACAAGAGAGAAATACAAAACAAATGGACTTAATTAAACATAAATTAAACATAAAAAAGCAAAATCACCAAAAATCCCAGAAGAAATCAAAAATATGTTAAATGAAGAAAAAAGGATGTCAAATTAATAGATGCAATCAAAAAACAAAAAAATAATAAGACACCAGGCCCTGCCGGTTTACCAATAGAATTACATAAAGAATTGCAAGATAGTCTAGGACAGTGATGGCAAACCTTTTTGGCTGCCGTGCCAAAAGCGGGGGGAGCACAGGGGGGTTGTGCGTGGGTGTGCCACACCCATAATACTATGCACAAGCGCTCCCCCAGCACAAAGGCATGTGCGCAGTCAGCAACCCCCCCTGCTTTTGCCTCTGTTTTTTCACCTTCCCAGGCTCCAGAGGCTTTCTAGGGCGAAAACAGCCTCCCCCCCCCACACAACCGGAGTTTCCCTGAAGCCTCCAAAACGGACCTAAGGGGAACCCAGAAGTTCGGGAATGGTGACTTCCGGTTTGTCTGTAGGGCCGATTTTCGACATCCGGAGCCTTCAGAAAGCTTTCCTGAAGGCTCGGGAGGGCGAAAAATGGACCTACGGACAAACCAGAAGTCACTCTGGTTTGCTTGTAGGGCCGGTTTTTGCCCTCTGAAGCCTTCAGGGAAGCCTCCTGAAGGCCCCTGAAGGCTCCGGAGATCAAAAATCGGCCCTACAGACAAACCAGAAGTCACCATTCCCAAACTTCCACTTTGTCCATAGGGCTGTTTTTTGACCTCCAGAGCCTTCAGGGGCCTTCAGGAGGCTTCCCTGAAGGTTCCGGAGGGTGAAAAATGGCCCTACAAGCAAACTGGAAGTACGTCCTGAATGCCTGATTTGCCTGTAGGGCCGGTTTTTCACACTTTGGAGGCTTCAGGAAGCCTCTAGAGGGCAAAAAACGGCGTCAGAAGAAGGCCAAAGTCAGCTGGCCAGAGCATCCATGCGCGCTGGCCACCTGACACGACAACGCCTCACAAATATTGCATTGATACCAAAAGAGAATTCTGACAGGACGCTAATTAAAAACTATAGGCCTATATCTCTCCTAAATACAGATTATAAGATATTCATATTAATAATAGCCGAACATTAAAAAAGATTCCTAAATGAGTTTATACACACTGACCAAAATGGTTTTCTACCAAAAAGACAAATGAAAAATAACATAAGAATAATATTAGATGTCTTAGAATATTATGAGATACACAGTGGTATACAGGTGGCATTGTTATTTTTAGATGCCCAAAAGCTTTTGACAAAGTTAAATGGGGATGTATGCTATAGCGCAGCAATGGCGAACCTTTTTTGGCTCACGTGCCATAAGTGGGGGGAGCGCAGGGGGGTCGTGTGCGGGCGTGCCGCACCCATAATGCAATGCGCAACCCCCCCAGTGCACATGCGTGCACTACAGGCACGACCCCCCCCCCATTTTTGCATGCTTTTTTGGCCCACCCCAGGCTCCAGAGGCTTTATGGGAGCCTGGGGAGGGCAAAAACAGCCTTCCCCGCCCCCCCGAAGCCTTCCAGAGGCTTCAGGGACTTTCAGGAGGCTTCCCTGAAGCCTCCGGAACAGTCAAAACGAACCTCTGAACAAACCTGAAGTCCGTTCCCGAACTTCTTGTTTGCCTGTAGGGCTGGTTTTTTGCGCTCTGGAGGCTTCAGGGAAGCTCATGAAGCCTCCGGAGGGCCTTCGGGGGGCGGGGGAGGCTCTTTTCGCCCTCCCCAGGCTCCTATAAAGCCTCTGGAGCCTGGGGAGGGTGAAAAATGGCTTTAAAAAAGGGTGAACTCAGCTGGCCAGTGCGCGCATGCACGCTGGCCAGCTGACAGGGCAGCGCCTTGTGTGCCCTGACAAATGGCTCCGCGTGCCACCTGTGGCACGCATGCCATAGGTTCGCCATCACTGCTATAGCAATTAAAATACATGGAATTTGGCAATAGATTTTTATATATGTTCCTGGTGATATACTCTTAGCAAGATGCCAAAGTAATAATGAATGGAGAGGTGACAAAAAAAGTTCAAAATTCAGAAGGGTAAAAGGCAAGGGTATCCCTTATCCCCATTGTCATTCATTATGACTCTAGAAATGTTAACGAGGATAATGTAGAAAGAAACACAAATCAAAGATCTGGAAATTAGGAAAGAAGTTTATAAATTGCAAGCATTTGCAGACGATTTAGTTTTTATTCTTGAAGAACCACTAAATTTAGGTTTGAGGCTGATGGCAGTATTAGAAGAATATGGAGACGTATCCGGATTGAAAATTAACAAAGATAAAACTAAAATGACAGTTAAAAAAACATGCCACCCCGCCGAGGCCCCTGGCCTTTCCTATTCATCTCTCCAACCTTCAGTCTTTCACCAAATGCTGCATCAGGGCATCTTCACAAACCTTCTATCCTTCATGGGGTGAAGTTCCAAAGAGCATTTTAAAGAATCACAGATGGGTTTCTAGCATATGTGGCAGAAGCAACCAAAGCACCCAAGAGGTTCTACAGAAAGTCCCTGGGCCCACGGGACAGGAGAAATGGCGGGCTTTCTGACAGAAGAGACCGGCAGGGCGTGGAAGCTGCTTGGAAAGAAGCCCTGGAAGGCTGGGAAAAGCCAGGGCCTTGCTGACCTCTGAGTGGAGGAGAGCAGATGTTCCAGGGCAGCAACAAGGCAGCCTCAGTTCCCCACAGAAAGCCAGGCAGGATTGTTAGGTGAGCTCCCCGTTAGGAGAGCGAGTGTGCAGAGAAGCGTAATGAGAGTGGTGTGGAAGAACACGCACAAACCAGCATACAGGGACACCGAATAGTAAAAGTAATAGCATTTTACTTATGTGGAAAATACAGGTATTCAGAGTTCAATTTACACACGGTTCAGTCAGTCAATTATCAATGTTCTCAGTTAAGGAGTGATCCATCAAACACAGTCCAGTATCATATAAGTTCAGCACACAAAGTCACTAACAGTAGCAAAACGCACAGTAACTCACAAGCAGTATCCACCCATCAGCATCTAAAGAAAAGAGAGCTAACAGCTCCATCTTATGGCTGAATGAGGTAACAGCAACAATCCCATTTTGCAGCAGTACTTAAAGCTAGAGTGCTACCATCATGGTTTATATATTGCTGACCCAACTGTTAGCTTACATTCCTAACAAGGATGGAAGACCGTTACTCTGGGGATGAGGAGGACTCCCAAGGGGGAAACGTCTAAGAGAAGACAATGGAGGGGCAGTTGCCCATTGTGGCCAGGATAACCCTATTGAAGATGTCTAGGTAAGTCAGAGAGACTTGATTCCCTTTCGGAAGCCAGGAGAACTTCTAGGCTCTTCCTCAGAAGAGGGAGGACAAAAGAGAGAGGAGAAGAACAGGGAAGCTTGAGGAAAGGTCCATAAGTTAGAAGAAAACAGATTACGGTCAGCACAGGTGTCCTTGGCCACAATTCTATAAGCTAAGAGTTGGAAATAGCAATGAAAAATAAAACCGGGCAATTTTGCCTCCATCATGCAAATCAAGATGAAGTCCATTTCAAGCCTTCCCTGCCGTGACGCTTTTCTCTCCCAGACTTCCCTGTCCGCAATCTCCTCCCGTCGGAGCTCCTGCGAAGCCGAGCTTCTTAGCAGGACCACAGCAGAAGCTCTCAGGCGCAGCAAGGAAGCAGCTCTGGCCTAAGGGCAGCTAAGGGGCTCTGGACTGTGAAGTGGCTGCCAGGGATCGAAAAGCAACACACGAGCTGTTAAAAAGAGGGACACCTGGACAAGAAGGAAATACTGACCAATACTGTCCTCCCAATGGTTAATATAGTAGAGAGGCCCTCGGCTCTCCTATTCTCCATTCCTAATAGCCTCGGGGTTTTTTATTTACTTATATCCCACCTTTATGATGGGATATAAATAAAGCAATAACTCCAGGCAGTGAAGATAGCTAATACACCTTCCTTCTCCTATATTTCACAACAACAACAACAACAACAACAACAACAACCCTGGACTGGCCCAAGACCCCCAGCTGGCTTTCATGCCTCAGGCGGAACTTGAACTCCCCGTCTCCCAGTTTCTGCCTGGTGTCTTCAGCCCTACGCCAAGCTGCTTAGCAGTTCTCCAGCAGTTTGGGTCTGCATTAAATTAGTGCAAGCTTCGGCATCAGTCAAGATCCTGAGATCTGCAGGAACCATGACATTTTTAACAATCTTCTAAAAAGTGCAAAAGTGTTTGTTTAGCTCAGTTCAAAGCCCAGGCAAGATTAGAAAGGGGCACATTTTAATTACAGCACCAATGCCGTGTTCAGCGCATTGCGAGCAGAAAATTCATCATTTAAAATTCCTAATATAGAAGTGTGCTCTGGATCATAGACAAACTGGATATCCGGTTTATGTTAATGATCAGATGAGATAAGCAGTTTAATTTACCTGAGGTGCATTGGATGGCCTCAGACGAAGAGACCTGCAGAAATGAAAGGCAACTTAAGATCTTCAGGGTAAATTAAGGCCATAACAGATTCAGTGAGACTCTCTGTATGGTAACAGGCATCAAGTAGACACTTTCATGACCCACCCACCCCCCACCCCCGAGGAGGGGAGAAGGCAGTGTACAGCCAGTCTGAAATGCTTTCTGCATCAAGCAATAGGTTGCGACACGAAGGGTCTCCCAATTCTGTGCCACAGTTGTGTGGTGGTGATGGGAAAAGGTGAGTTGGGGCAAATTCAGGAACAAAGAAGAACTTGCAAGATGGCAGGGACCTTAACGTGTGCATTTCAACCCCCTGTCCTGCTGCTCCTTGCCTTGGGTTGCTTCAGAGCCTATATTTAAGTAAAATGATCGTTTTTGAAAAAAATCACATTCTTGCAGAGATAGATGAGATGAATCCCTGCCTGAATTCCTACTCCACTGGACTTTCACTTTTCAAAGCATGTCTGATTTTGAAACTTGTACCAGTGATGCTTTGCAAAGCAACACATTTATTTCATGGAAGGCCTCTGGTCTTTTATTCCAAGGAAATAACCATGGTGGGCAGCAATGACTCTTCAAAGTTACAATGACTGGAGGCTAAAGGATATGAAGAACACTTGCAGGAATTGGAGATGTCTAGTCTAATTAAGAGAAAGACGAGGGGAGACATGATAACAGTATTCCAGTATCTGAGGGGCTGCCATCGAGAAGAGGGGACCAACTTATTTTCCAAAGCACCTGAAGGCAGGAGAAGAAGCAACCAGTCAAGGAGAGATCCAACCTTGAACTAAGGAGAAATGTCCTGACAGGGAGAACAATTAATCAGTGGAAGGATTTCTCTCCAGAAGTTGTGGGTGCTCCAACACTGGAGGCTTTTGAAAAGAAACTAGAGAGCCATTTGTATGGAATTATAGCGTTTTGTGCTTGAGCAGGGGGTTGCCCTAGAAGACCTCAACGGTCCCTTTCAACTCTGTTCATCTGTTATTCAGTCACTGATGCTTCCTCTTCATTGCATCAGGTGAATCCTGGCCAGTTAAATTCTCCCCTGGTTAAACAGAGGTGTTTCTCTTCCTAGGAATGTCAGCCATGAAACCTGACAAAACTGTAGCTGTTCCTTCCTTGGAAGAAAGTGAAGGACGACCCAGCTAGGAAAAAATGGCCCTACAGGCAAACCAGAAGTTTGGAAATGGACTTCCAGTTTGCTCATAGGGTTGTTTTTCACCCTCCGGAGGCTTCAGGGAAGCCTCCTGAAGGCTCTGGAGGGCAATAAATGGCTTCCGGTTTAGCCGTAGGGCTGTTTTTCACCCTCTGGAGCCTTCGGGGAAGCTTCCTGAAGGCTATGGAGGGTGAAAAATGGCCCTACAAGCAAACCGGAAGTCCATTCCCAAACTTCCGGTTTGGCTGTAGGGCTGGTTTTTTGCACAAAAACTGGCCTCAAAAGAAGGCCAAAGTCAGCGTGCGCGCACTGGAGTTGACAGGGCAATGCCTCGCGTGCCCTGACAAATGGCTCCACGTGCCATCTGTGGCACGCGTGTCATAGGTTCGCCATCACAGGACTAGATAATCTCAAGAAGCATTCCAGCCTTTACATTCTGTGATTCTAGATATACACCTTACCCAGAACCAGGGGTGAAATCTACTTATCTTTGCTATCAGTTGGCAAATGTGAGTGCATGCGCCACTCCTGCCCATGCGTAGAGCGTCAAAAACGGACATGATGACATCCGGGCAGGTGGGTGGAGCCTGCTACTGAGCACACCTGCAAAGGTAAGTAGAACAGCGGGGTTGGGGGGGAATGTGCTGTGCCACACGATTTAGATTAGCTAGAAAGCAGGAAATCCAGCTTTCTAGCTAATATATATTGCGTGTTACAACTGATTGTCGGAAATACTGGTTCGTCTGAACCGGTAACCATTTTTTATTACCAGTTCACCCCTGCCCAGAATCCAACTCTGCTAGTATCATTGATGGAACTGATTTGTCTCCAGTTCTTAGGTCACCGTTTCTTTCTCTGGTGAAATCAACAAACTTCTCAAGACAGAACCACAGCTCTTTTGCTTAAAAACAACTATGATTTTATGATCTTTTCCCCACAATTGTTAACTGAATCACTGCAGGTAGTCCTTGACCTACTATCACAATTGAGGCCAAAATTTCTGTTGCTAAGTGAGACATTTGTTAAATGAGTTTTGCCCCATTTTACGACCTTTCTTGCCACAGCTGTTAAGTGAATCTGGATTCCCTATTATCAGAAGGTTGCAAAAGATAATCACATGATCCCTGCACACTGCAACCGTCATAAATATGAGTCAGTTGCCAAGCATCTGAATTTTGATCACATGACCATGGGGGGTGCTATAATGGTTGTAACTGTGAAAAATGGTCATAAGTCACTTTTTGCAGTAATAATGTAACTTTGAACTGTCACTAAGTGAACTGTTGTAAGTTGAGGACTACCTATAGTTGTTAAGTGAATCATGTAGTCATTAAGCAAATCCAGCCTCCCCCATTAACTTTGCTTATTGGAAACCAGCTTGGGAAGACTGCAAATGGCTCAAACATCATCAATACCTGCTGGTTGCCAAGTACCACATTTTCATCCTGTGGTCATGGGGATGCTGTGCCAGTCGTAAGAGTGAGGACTGGATGGAAGTCACTTTTTAATTTTTATAAACTTGTACAGGGGTCTATTTAATCCGATTTTAATTATATTTATTATTGATTGTATGGTTTTAATTTGGTACCTGTACACCGCCCCGAGTCCCTTCGGTCTAGAAGTCTAATAAACTAAACTAAACTAACTTTTTTCAGTGCCATTGTAGCTTCAGGTGATTGCTCAATGAGTGGTTGCAAGTCAAGGACTAACTGTAGCACTATTATGGCAGCCATTTTTACATAGAAGAAAGAAGCCGCTCTTGTGCCGGAGGCCATGCGGGGGAAATTCTCCCTACCAGAATGTTACCTGCTTCAGCACGAAAGCTCAGAAAACTAAACATCTGTTCCCAGTGACCCACCCAGACTGGATTCCAAGCTTCTTTGTTTTGGCCTCGGGAACGTGTGAGTCCTTATTGGAGGTTTTTAAAAAAGAGACTGGAGAACCATTTGTCTGAAATGGACCAGGGTCTCCTGTTTGAGCAGCAGGTTGGACTAGAAGACTTCCAAAGCCCCTTCCATTATTCTGTATATTTTCCTACCCCCAAAATGAAGCAAATTCGATGTTAAGGAAAGGCTGCATTTGGAGGGAAGAAATAGCCAAGGTCAGAGTATGTCATTGCATCAGAATTGCTTCACTGAGGACCTGAACATTGCTGTTCTCAAGCAGAGGAATTTCTGAGGGAGATTCCTGTTACATACAGACATACATTGTTAAAATTACATGTTTTCACATGCTCACCGGGGATTGTGACCTTTCCGCAGATGCCAGAGGAAAGGCCACATTGCCGAGGCGTGCAGAGCATCCCAGCCCACCCCGTCCTATCCAAGACCCATGGCTCTGCAGGGGAGACAAAACAACCCACGACCCGGCCAACAGCAGAATAGAGGAATAGTATCAAGCCCGGAGGGAGATCCATCACACCACTGTGGGCCACTCAGACGCCTATGAAGGGGGAAAGTTTCATGCCACAGTGACCATTGAAGGGGCACCATGCAAGATGGAACTGGACACAGGATCATATTTCATGTCCTGGCAGACCATTAAGAAATTGAATCCGGAAAGAGAAAGGAGCTGACGTCACGATGATACGACATGCGATCTCGGGGCTCCAAGATCGCAGTCGATACTTTTGCCGCTGGACAGTCCATCTGGACCTAAACCGTCCTGAAGAGATGGTGACATGGAAGAGTATTTCTTGCTGATCTCAGGGACATCGCAAAGTCCCTGATTGATCCAAGAGAATCTCTTCTAGCCGGCGACAAAAAGCACAGCCTCAAGCTGCTGAAGTCGGGACAGCTCCGCAACGGAAGGAAAAGCGGAAAGAGAAAGTATGTCCATCTGGTGAGGAAATGTTATTTTTATAAAAGACTGCCCAAAAAAGATTGAAGTTAAATTAAATTGGTAAAGAAAAGGAAAAAAGTGGAGGAATTAAGCATTCTTGGACAGTGTGTTATCTTTTTTTTTTCTATCGATGGAAGTTTTGTGAATATTTTTTACTTTTTAAAGTGAAAGTTTCGGATTTTCTTCTTCTATTTCTTTTTTTATCTATGGATTAAATTTTTTCCTTTACTTCTACAATATTGGTTGGGATGGATTTTTTCTTTTTATTTGGTTTCATTTAAGAACTTTATTTCTTCCAAAGCCTGAAACATAAAGATGATTTTAAAGGTATATAAAGATGGTAGCAACCTTAGAGGGGAAAGAAGTTACACTGCCACTTGGAGGTTGGAGGTTGAGACCTGGAAACATTGCTTTTTCTTTGTTCTATTTGATCATTTTGACCTTGCACTTCAAAGGCTTCAGCTTGTTTATAAAGAAGGGCATGGATAGTTTGGTGCTCTCTGGATGCTTGTTGCTAGCTGGAAAGAAGCGAAAACAAAGATTTGTTTTTAAACTAGAGTGGCAGTGTTTATTAAATACAAGGATGACACGACTTCAAAAAGAAACCACAACACTACAATAGATTATGTCGGGAATTCAAAAATTATTAGAAACAACAGAGAGAATTGAGAAGAGATTTGAAAATTTTGAAAATATAAATTTTAATGTGGCAAAACCTGATGGAAAAATGGAAGATACTCAGCAAATAGAAGATATTCAGCAAATGGAAAAAGTGGAGGCTGGAGTTCTAAAAACCCAGGGGAAAAATGAACAAAGAGGCAAGATAACCATGGATATTGACAGTGAACTGAGTGTGGTTGGAGATGGAAAGAGTGGAACAAGGAAAGGGAAAATAGATGGAAAGGTGCTTTACTACAGATTTCATGGTATGGAAGAAGGAAAAAGAGAAGAATTGATGGACTTAAGTAGAGTAATTTTGACCAAAACACTACTGATAACCAAAGATAAACTGATTAAGAAGCTGATGGAGGATTTTGAGATTTTATAAGATATGTAATAAGCAACAAGTTGAGAAGAGAAGTCCAAACAAATTTGATTAAGGAAATAACCAGAAGATCAATTCCATAAATGGCAAAAGAAATAGGACTACACTATTACTGGAAAGACACAGGTTGAGATATGAATACTAATAATAAAATGCTAGTCAAATTTAGTTAAAATTAGAGCATTATGTTAAAAATGTAGTGATAATGATAAAGTTAGGTAAATAATTGATAATGATAACAATGTATACATATGTATTGGTTTGATAAGAGGAAATTTGGTATAAATTTTTAAATGGTGAAAAAGGGGGAAAAAGTAAGTTAAACATAGTTAAACTAAATGACTGATAATGATAATAATGTAATAATTTGTACTGACATGATAAAAGGGAAAATTGGATATAAATTGTAAATGATTAAGAGGTTTAAATTTTTTGTTAAAATTAGACCATAATGTTAAAAATGTAGTCTTAATGGATAAAGTTAGATGAATAATTGATAAGGATAACAATGTATGTATTGGTTTTATAAGAGGAAATTTGGTAAAAAAAATTAAATGGTGAAAAAAGGGGAAAAAGCAAATTAAACTTAGTCAAAATATCATTAAATAAATGACTGATGATGATAATGTAATAATTTGTATTGACAGGATTAAAGGGAAATTGGATATAAATTGTAAACAATGATTACAAAAAGAGGTTTAAAAACTTTGTAAATTTGGTATAAATTTTTAAATGGTGAAAAAGGGGGAAAAGTAAGTTAAACACAGTCAAACAAAATGACTGATAATGATAATAATGTAATAATTTGTATTGACATGATAAAAGGGAAAATTGGATATAAATTGTAAACAATGATTAAGAAAAGAGGTTTAAAAATTTTGTTAAAATGAGAGAATTATGTTAAAATGTAGTGTTAATGGATAAAGTTAGATAAATAATTGATAAGGATAATAATGTATATACTGTATATATGTATTGGTTTGATAAGAGGAAATTTGGTTAAAATTTTAAATGATGAAAAAAGGGGGAAAATTAGGTAAACATAATCAAACTATTGCTAAATAAATGACTGATAATGATAATAATGTAATAATTTGTATTGACAGGATAAAAGGGAAATTGGATAAAAGTTGTAAACAATGATTAAGAAAAGAGGTTTAAAAACTTTGTTATTAAACATAATTAATGTTTTATTTTGAATGTGTTATAAAGGAATAATGTGATTGGATGATATTGAAAATAGATAAGGGAATGCCACTATGTGGTTTTGTTTTAAATTTTGGAATGTTTGTTATAAAGGGACGTTAAAACAATTATAGTCATATGAAGGATGAGGTATGATGATAACAACCATATATAAATATATGTGATGTAAAGTAGATAATTTGATACGAATTAGAGGTGATGACGGTGGAAGGGATGCACAAAAAACGCTGTGTAACCAATTGATACACTTTCTACAACTTTGTAATGGAGGATGGTTTTATTTGGGGGAAAAAAGAGAAATTGAACCTGACAGCCAGCAAGAAGCTGCTCAAACCACCAAACGTCCAGCTCAACAACTACCAGGGGAATCAGATCCAAGTCCTAGGAAGAATGGAGGTCAAGGTGGTGTTCCATGAATTCCAGGGCCGTCTACCCCTCATGGTCGTCGCCAGCCACTGACCATCCCTACTGGGAGTGGAATGGTTCAAGCCCCCAGGGCTAGACATCACCGGCCTGCATCGAATCTCAACCCACGACCTGGATCGGCTACTGGCAGAGTTCACGGATGTCTTCGATGGGGGCCTAGGTAAATATACGGGGAAACCCATTTCATTTAACCTAGATCCCCATGTAACCCCCATCAGGCTCAAATCCCGAAAGGTCCCCTTTGCTCTACGGCCCAAGGTGGATGAGCATTTGGACAAACTAATTGCTCAAGGAATCCTTGTGCCGACCGACCATGCGGTATGGGAAACCCCAATAGTCACCCCCGTGAAGCCAGATGGTTCTATCCGCCTCTGTGTGGATTACAAGTGTACGCTGAATAAGGCCTGACAGCAAAGCACGTACCCGGTGCCAGTTGTGCAACATCTGTTGCATTCCTTAGAAAGCGTGAAAATATTCGCAAAACTGGACCTGGCCCAGGCATACCAACAATTGCCTGTAGACGAAGCCACCACAGAAGCACAGACAATTGTGACCCACAAGGGCGCTTTCAAATGCACCAGACTGAAGTTTGAAGTCAGCGTAGCCCCAGGACTGTTTCAGTGTTTAATGGAACAGCTACTGCAAGGAATCCCTGGGGTGGTGCCATACTTTGACGCCATATTCATCTCAGGGGACTCCATAGAGCAGCTGATGGAACGCTTGTGCGAGACTTTGGGAAGGTTCAAGGAGAAGGGACTTAAAGTGAACCCAAAGAAATGTAAAATTGGCTTGAGGCAGGTACAGTTTCTGGGATACAGAGCTCCAAGCCTTCTTAGGACTATTGAACTTTTATAGTATTTTTTTACAACAGAAGGCCATCGTTGCTGAGCCGTTGCACAAGCTCCTGGGAAAGACAACGCCGTGGACCTGGGGACAGAAGGAAGACCGGGCCTTCGCAGTGGTAAAAGAGCTCCTATCCTCCAACAGCGTGCTCATCCAGTTCAACCATACTTTGCCGGTTCGGATCACCTGTGACGCCTCCCCCTTCAGAGTCGGAGCGGTCCTCAGCCATCGCCTACTGGATGGATCGGAAGCTCCCATAGCCTATTACTCCAAGATCTTGTCCCCGGCTGAACACAACTACAGCCAGATCGACCAGGAAGCCTTGGCTGCAGTCGCAGGGATCAAGAGATTCCATGAGTATGTGTATGGCAGACATTTCGAACTTGTCACGGACCATAAGCCAGTGCTGGGGCTCCTTGCCGGGAACCAACAAACTGTACATGTCCCCAAGGATGACCAGATGGGCCATTTTCCTCACAGCGTATGACTATGAGCTGATCCACCGCCCAGGGAAGGACATCAGTAACACCAATGCACTCAGCCATTGCCCATTACCAGAGCTGGTGGAAGCCCCTGCCCCCACCGCCATGGTACTGCTAATTGACATCAACCCAGCTAACCCGGTCACTGCCAGGGACATTGCCAAGTACACACAAAAGGACAAGGGGTTGTGAAAGGTTCTGAACTGAGTGTTGGGGGGGTGGCCACAGGAGAAGCTGAGTGAGGAGTTCCAGAGCTACCAGAGTAAGCAAGGTGAACTATCAACTATCAAGGGTTGCTTGTTGTGGGGGGAGAGTCATTGTACCCTAGAGGCTGTGGAGGCAAGCCATTGAAGCCCTCCACGAGGGTCACCCGGGAATAGTACGGATGAAGGCACTAGCCCGGAGCTACATCTGGTGGCCCAGTATGGATAAGGACATCACGGAGTGGGTAGCCACTTGCAGATCCTGCCAGGAGACATGAGCAGCCCCACCCCGGGCACCCATGCGAGAGTGGGAAGCAGCCAAGGGACTGTGGTCACGCATCCACGTGGACTTCGCGGGACCAATGGAAGGGCAGACGTTCCTGATTGTGGTGGATGCTTACTCCAAATGTCTGGAGGTCGTTAGCATGCAATCACAGCAGAAGCCACCATCAGAGCTCTCTGGAAACTTTTCGTGACCCACGGCTTACCCGACACCCTAGTTTCCAACAACGGCTCACAACTGACCGCCAAGATGAAGGAAGCATTCCTTGCAGAGCAAGGGATCAGGCAGGTTCTCATTGCCCATTCAATCCGGCGAGCAATGGACAGGCCGAGCGAATGGTGAGGCTCACAAAAGAAACCTTCACCCGAATAGGACCAGGAAGCTGGCAGGAAAATGTCGACCAATTCCTTTTCATCCAATACATCACCCCCCATGCGACCACCAACAAAAGTCAAGCAGAGTTATTGATGGGGAGAAGACTGAGGTCTAGACTCAACCGGTACCACCTGGCCTACCTTCCAGAGAACCTCCTGGATTCCGCTCGACCAATCCAGGAGTTCAACATAAATGACCAGGCATTCGCCCACAACTACACTGGGTACCCAATTTGGCTGGCGGGCCGAATCGTGGCCATCACCGGGCCGAAGTTGTACCGAGTGGAGCTAGAGGACAGACGAATCTGGAGGAGGCACATCGACCAGCTCCGACACCGCCTGGGGGATGCTGAACTGAGGAACCAGGGTGATTGGACCGCACCCGCCAGCTTAGAACTCCCAGAGAACCCCAAATCTCCGCCCCGCGGAGCATGCTCAACAGCCAGCCGGGAAGCAGATGGGCAGGAACCAGCCCGATCAAGCCAAGAAATCAAGGGACGACCGTCCAACCCGAGCCGCGAACACGTAGCTACGTCCGAAGCCGTCCCATGAAGAAATGGCATCTCAGGAGCTGAAGGAACCAGGCCAGAGTTTGCAGGCCGAGGAGCTCCAGAAAGTTCCTTCCCAGGCAGCTGGAGGAACAGCAGGCTTGACCGCACTGGCCGAGCTCTGAGGGACAAGTGATCTGCGCAGGTCAAGTAGGAGACCGGCATGCCCCGCCTACCTGAAAGACTACGTCACCTACTTAGGCGGGGGATTGGACATTGTTCATTCTAGGAGGGGATGGGTGTTACGCACATACGGACGTTGTTAAAATTACATGTTTTCACATGCTCACCGGGGATTGGTTGCTCAAACCCCTGGAAGTTTAAACTACTGTCATTGGCTGGCTGGTCTACCGGAGCTCCTTAAAAGGCAAGCTCCAGCAGCCCAGCCGGCAGAGCACAGTCACTTACTCTTGCAATAAGAAGTGCTGAAACTCATTTGCGCCTCTTGCCTGCTGCTTCTCGCCGACCTAACAATTGCAGCTTGTGAAATTGCTAAATTTGGCTTCCTTCATCACTTGAGCTCAGTCAGCGTCCACATCATGGAAGCTCATCAACTGCAGGTTGGATGACTCAAGTTATCCTTGCATCTTGTGGCTGAGAACAGCATCCTTAAGAATCGAATGAAGTCCCCAGCAAAATCCTTGTTGGCAAAGTAATAAACTTTGTACTACATGTAGTACTAATGCAAAGTTTAGCAACAGCAAGCGAGCAATTCCATATGACACAGAGTAAGCTTCAGGGCCTGCAGAAACCATTTGGGTGAAGTGAGGCTGGGAACGCACACACGCTCTGGGCTGCTCAACAATGCAGGCCTCAAAACACAGAAGTGCTGCTTGCCCCATTTGCAGCTGCCGCAGCTCTGAATACAACAAACAGCTTTACAGAAGAAGGATGGGCAGACCGGTGCCAACCTTCACCAAGTATTGATGAGTTACTTATTTCCCTTCTGATAAGCAGGCATTCGGGGAAACGGTCACGGCCGTTTTGGAAGCTCAGCCATTAATAAGCCCAGCCCATGGCAGCCATTTTGTGAGAGTGCCCACAAAATAGAAGATAGCAAGTGCTGTTCAGAAACGGGCAACCAGATTCAGGAAGTGGATGGGTGGGCGAGTTAAAATGAGGGCTGCTTGCTTTATAGCCTGACTCTGGCAAGAGGATCTTTCTAGATTTGATCAGCCTCAACTTGCAGTTGCTTCTGAGTGTCCAGTTCCTCTCTGGGGCTGCCGGAACCCCCTAGTTGCACCCTCTTTATAGGTGCGGCCTGAGCAGGGCAACAGTGTGAACAAGCTTATCAAACCTATTTTATTGGTTTCTACTGACCCTCTCTCAAAGTACAGAGAGATGAACAAGAACTAAAGGCTGAAAAGGTGATAAAGAATAGAGCCCCTGGCTACAAACGGGTTGCTGTTCACACGACACAGAAGCCTTTTCAACAAGGTCACGGTGTTACTGTCACGGATAATTGTCTTTCTTTCCATGATCATAGATCACTTCTCCCTCTCCCCTGTCCATAAACACATTTGTTTTCCAGAAAATAATCCATACCTGAATAAGGCCAAAACATTTACATAGGCCAGGGAAAGGTCGAATGAAGAAGTATTTCTCAATCTTGGCAACTTTAAGCTAGGTGAACTTCATCTCAGAATTCCCCAGCCAGCAAGCCGAGGTAGGAAATTGCGAGTTGGGGAATTCTGGGAATTGAAGTCCACACATCTTAAAGTCACTAAGCTTGAGAAACACTGGCCTGGCGACTGCATGCATTCAAATGCTACTCTTGGCTAATTTTAATCTGGTTTATCATATTGCTTAGGCCCATCCCAATTTAGTGCATTCATGATATTGTTAAATAGTAAAGAAAATGGGTTAATGAAGGAAATGAGTTTCCTTGTGAATGTGGCCAGTGGTCTGAGGAAATGGAGAATATGCAATACTCTGTGTATGCTCAGATGACAGCCTCCTCTAGATTATATTTCAGTCTGAGTTAACGCAGCCAAAGGAGGTTATGAAGGAAAACCTGCCTTCAGAGTCCTGTGTGCTTCACGAGAGGCTTTCTCCATTGACTTAAAACATTAAACTAAAAATTACAGGTGTCCCCAACCACCAGCAGCAGCAACCCACACATCCGGGTCTTTTCCCAATATAGATTTCCAATCCTTTTCTTTTTCATTCTCTTGCGGGTAGCATTTCAGATAATTGCCGGTAGCCTATCAATGACATTAGCTGAACGCCCAGCGCCTTCCTCACCCAAACCGACGCCAGGAAATCACGGCTGCCCTTCAAAAGAGGCAGCACCATCGCAGCAGCTTTGGGGGCCTCGGCAGGAAAGCCCACCTAAGGCGGGAGGAGACCGCAGGAGAAGCGGCCTCGCAAAGGATGGGCCGGGGGCTCCCACCGCCGCCAAAGCTGGGCAGGAGAGCAGCTCTTCCCCGAGCCCGCTCCCCCGAAGGCGGCCGCTGCCCTCCTTTCCCCTCGGACCGGCGGGAGGCCTCCTTCGCTTGCCCGCCGCTGAGCCGGCAGCCCCGAGACGGGAGCAGCCCCCTCGGCGGAGTAATCGGCGCTTCCGTGGCGCTTGGCTTCGGGGATGGCGAGCGGCAGGGCCGGGCTGGGCCGGCGGGCTGGCCCGGCGGGGGGAGCGGGGCGTCTCCGGCTGACTCCGCAAAGGGCGCCTGCTTGTTGCTCCCCAGGCAAAGCGGGCCGAGGGGGCAGGGAGGGGTCGGGAGACCTGCGGGGACAGCTGGGGGGCTGGAGGAGCGGCGGGAGGCGGCTGGCCGGCTCTCCCCTTCTCCCATCAGTCACCTGCCCGGCTCCCGCTTGGCGCCCTGCAAGGACCAGGCTGGCTGCGGAGGATGGGACGCGGAGGGCGCCTCGGAGCCCCCGCGCCAAGGAAGGCGAGAGGAGCCAAGCGGCCCCCGCGCTGTGGCGTCGCTCCCTTTCCCGGGGGCAGCAAAGGGCTTCGGGGGCGGAGGAAGGGGCGCTCTTACCCCGGCGAGGACCCTGAGGAGGGTCTGGGGCCGCTTGGCGAATTCCGCGGGGTCCACCGCCACGCCCGCCCGCCCAGCTCCGAAGGAAGCGCCCTCCATCGTCCCGCCGCCGCCTCGAGCTGCGAAGGCAAAGAGAGGAGGGGGCGGCGGCGGCGGCGGGTGGGGACGGACGAGCTGGCGCCACCACCTGCCCGCCCGCCAGCCGCGCAGCCCGCGATCCTGCTGGCGCTGCCCTGGCCGCTCCGCAGTGCTGCCCCCCCCCCCCGCCCGGAAGGGCTGCCCCGACGCGCCTCTGCCCGCCGAGGGCTCCCACTTCCCACGTTCATGCCGACACGAGTGGAAGACCTGCACCGAGCTAAACCTCGGCGACGCGAGGCGGAGGGAAACGGCTCTTCCTCGGCCCCACCAAGCTAAGACGCCGCCAGCTTTGGCCAGCCTCATTGCCCGCCCCAGTTCGACTATCCCGGCCCATCATTTTCAGTCAGTTATGAGCTTTGTAGTCCGGCCTACTTTGGACACGGCTGCCGACCCCTATTGGGTTACTGTACTGCACACCCTGTGGGTTTGCTTGTTCGTGCTTGGCTTGCAAATTCTAGTAGTGCCGATGAAGATTTCTGTAAGCCACGGTTAAGCTAGCAAACTAACCAGCGTTTTAACAGTAACAGAGTTGAAAGGGACCTTAGAGGTCATCTGGTCCAACCCCACGTTCACACAGGAGAGGGATATACTAGGGATTCGAACTGCCGACCTTTCTGATCCCTGCTTTAATGCCCCTCACCTCTCTGGATCATTGGCCCCCACAGCAAACTGCTCTTGCTTCTGCATTGCTGTCCTGACATTAAATCCATACTGATCTTCCTGTAACTGCTTGTCTGGTTCTTTGGCCCAAGTCTTCTCTTTGCAATTCTCAGGTGGTCTCACCTTTCCTGCTCTTCAAGCACTTCCCTGTTTTTCTAAAGCCTTTTAGCTGACCATTAGCTTTCTTCTGACTGGGCCCCAGCCATTGGTTTCCAGTTTGCATTTCACTGGGGGCATCTGCAGGAAGGGGAGTGGGCAGTCAAAAAGGTTAAGATGACTATTATTTTTTGTTTTATTTTCTAATTTCTGAAGCTTCTCCAAGATCTTTCAGAATAATAGACGTTACCTGAGGAATGGAAGGAATCTTGGAGGAAGAGGAGAGAAGGAAAAGGAAGCACAGAGAAAAAATAGGCAATCACAGTATTCCAGCAGAAAATCCTTAGCTTTATTCACCGCAATATTTAGTGGTACTGTATAAGGAGAGAAGATAAAGAAAATTCCATCCCATAAACCTGCCATTCTGTCTCTTCCCAGTGAAAGAGTGGCTGTTGCTGCATATTATGGCCCTAAGGAGGGTTGTGTGTTTCTATTTTTAAAAAAGCTGGATGAAAATGTGTAGAAAGAAAATCTACAAACATCTGCAAAGGTGGAAAAACAAACATGCATCTTGGCAGGACAATAAAGTTGGGAGCAACGTAGGGTCTAGAATTTGCCCTTTGTTTATTCCGCTGCCTAATTAATTTGTATCACCTGCAGGCGGCTGCTGCTGCTGCACAAATCCAGAAATAATCCTGCTGCCATTTTTCCAAGTGGGTTTGTAGTCTGTATGTGTAGAGCAATATGAAAGGGGAAGGAAGAGCAGAGTTCAGGGTTATGCGTGAGCAGTAGGAAAGGGAGAAAAGGGCGAGGTGGAAAGTTTGCCTCCAGGGAACAGATGTTGGCTCATTAGCTTAAATTAAAAGCTTTTCGGATAAATGCAAAGGAGGTTATGAATCTGATCCATAAGGGCTCTGATTTGACTTCCAGCTGCCATGGAAGAGAGAGGCCACAGCCTCAGTTTTCCTACATAGGTCTCTCAAATGACTGGTAATAATCTGCTCTGCAGGGTTGTTGAGATGCTCTCCACCTCTTTATAGGAAGCATCACCGATAATGATCTGAATCAATATTTAATATTTATGAGCTACAATCTGCGGTTCACCCAGCACTGGAAGCAGCTGATAAAACAGTTTTCAAGCATCAAACTGCAAACACAGTGAAAGGATGACACATCTCAGATAAAGCAACCTCTTTATTTTTAATCCTATTAAAAGCAGTTATTAAAGACAACATGGATCAGTCCACTGGAAAAACTTCAAAGTGGTACCAGGATTTGCAGGTGCAAAATCGTCAGTGGGGCAGCCTGAAGAGGAAGGAAATATTGAAAAGCAGAGGCCAGGGGATAAATCCACTAGTGGCAAGAGAGGCATAATTTACAGGCTTTGTGTCTCCCCTAGCCCCATTTTAACCAGGTTGCCTATTTACCCAGAAGAGGGAGACCCTTCAAAGCAAGCAGCATATTGCCATATTGCTTTGTTTTCTCAGTGCTGTCTTCCCAAATACTCTTGTTGCCTTTATTTCTAGTATGCAACAGCTCAAGTAGGCAAACATTTCCCGTTCTCTTATTTCCACAAGACTGCTCTGCAAGGTAGGAGTGAAACAGAGAGAGAGAGAGAGAGAGACAGACAGACAGAAAGGGAGACAGACACACACAGAAAGAGAGAGAGAGAGAGAAAGAAACAGAAACAGACAGAGAGGCACAGAAAGAGAGAGAGAGACAGAGAGAGAGAGAGGCAATCAGTCAATTGCAAAAGGCAGCTTGACTTGGAATAGATTCCATCCTGCAATGATACCTCTTAATACCATAAAATACCAACAACTGCCTATCCCAGGTCCTTGGGAATAAAAATGCCAAATCCAGTCTCAATATCTGGCTAGCTGTATGCTAATCCATCATAAACCCTGCAAATATTAAACCCATTCCCGTTAACTCAGCACATAAAGATCTGTAGTAGACTAGTTCTTTCTTGAATGTAAGATGGCCTACCTAGCAGGGTGGTTGTTAATTACTCTGGCAGGATGCATGTAACTTTTTTTGGAATAGCGATAAAAAATTATTATCACCATCCCTTTCCCTGATGTTTAATAACCAATAAAAATATTTTAATAACCCCAGCTTGCAGTCAGGCTGTGGTGCACACTAGCAACCTGAGTGAGCAAATGGAGGAAGTAGTTAGTGTGGATGTCACACAATATACCAGGAGGATTTTTACATCACAGGTGCAGCCGTGTTCTCCCCACCCAACTCATCTAATGTCACAACAATGATTTTCATTCCATAGATACTGATGCCATGACAACTATGACGTCACTCCTCAGCTCAGGAAAACACTCGCTTATCCCTCCTCCTGCTAGAAGAAGGAATCCAGCAGAATCCAGTCAGGTCCCGTCCCGTCCCCCCACCATCTCCAGCCATCGGGATTTTTCCTGTGCCTCAGTTTCTCCTCTTCCAAGAAAAGCATCAGGCCTCTTGACTCCAGATTAGAGCCTGCCTGCCCTTGTGGAGAAAGGAAAAGGGGGATCCCGCCCCCCCCTTCCGGTAGCCCCTTGGGAGTCAGCCTACTTTTATAGGGGGGTGAAGAAAGTTTGAAAAGCAACACCTTCACAACACCTTCACAATTCATGGTGATGGTTTCTTCCTTCTTTTCAGTTACAGATGACTTGCATTTTACTCACGTCCGCCCACTTTTTAAAGGTTACTCAGCAATATAACATTTTAGAAGTTGAAAGAGATTGAAGGGCCCTCACTTGACAAGAAGAGGGGCTGGAGTCTCTGGGTGAAATCAGGGGGCTTGTCCTTAACATTTTCGAAGGGGTCTGCTAATGTTTGGAGGAGTTCTGTTTTTTTTTTTTAAATTAAGCCTATTGTAGAGGTCCCATAAGGACCACATGCTAATGGCATTTCAGCAATTGCATGTAAAGAAAAGTCCTCTCCCCTCCTCCCACTGGGCCCACCCCCACCCCCAGCAAAAGGAGACCCTTTGGAGTAGTATAGGACCCCCTTCTCTCCTCTTCCCCAAAGGAGAGCTATTCATCTGGAGTTCAACTGGCTTTAGACAACAAGAATCAATCTCTGAGCTTGTGGATTGGTTTCTGAACATTTTGTTACCAGGCTAGGTAACATATTCAGTGGAATTTAAGGAATGGTGAATGCCAACACTGACATTCCCTAAGCTTGGAGAATGAACTGACACCCTCATCCTACACCCGAGCTACAGATATTTGCCATTATTGCAAACATGAATCAAATATTACTGAATGGGTAAAATACACGGGGCTTCTCCTATTCAGCCACCTTCCATGCGGCCTGAGACTGCTCTTCTGAAAAGAAGGGAAACCAAATAAGTTTCTTTCTACCTTAAATGAGACCCATTAAATGTGAACAGTTGTGAGAAGGATCTGTAAACAGTTAAGGCGAAAATTGTGGCTGTTTTGAAGAGAGAGCCTTTATGGAAGAGAAAAGGCTGGAAAAACTGGCAAAGGAAAATATTATACAAAGGGCTGTTGATTCATACGTTGCAGGGTTACAATGACTGGTTGTAGCTGAATAAAAGACTGTTTCTGTTTGATAAATGCAGTAGGAGAACCTGGTTTATTTATCTGAGAAATGTATGTGGTCACCAGTCTCAGTCTAGTAACCGGATAACACAATGTAAAAGGAAACAATGGCTTGCTGCTACTGCATGTGAAGCACAACTGATCATTCTTTATAAGCCTGTTTGCAGCGAAGTGAACAGCCCCACATTAACTTCTTAGTTTGATCTTGGCTTACAGGAGAAGTGACAGTGGGATAACTTTGTATAAATACTGAGCCATAAACCATGTTTTACAGCAAGCCCCAATGGCTGGTTTCACCAAGATAAGTGAAGAAGCCACAGTATAGCACTTTTGTTACATAACCCAAGCCAACGGTTGGCTGTGATAATTACGTCAATTTCATGGTGTCAATGCCAACTCCAACCCCCTGCAACCCTCCTGCAGGTCAGAGAAGGATTGATTGCCGCAGAGGGCAACAGCTGAGACCAGCATTCCCACTACCAGAAAACTCTCCTTACCAAAATGTATAGGAAGAAGCATAAGGGCTCAGTGGCTAAGACGCTGAACTTGTCGATCAGAAGGTTGGCGGTTTGGCACTTCGAATCCGTAGCACCGTGTAACGGAATGAGCTCGTTGCTTGTTCCAGCTTTTGCAGTTAGAAAGCACATAAAAATGCAAGTAGAAAAATAGGGATCACCTTTGGTGGGAAGGTAACAGGGTTCCGTGCGCCTTCGGCATTTAGTCATGCCTGTCACATGACCACAGAGACATCTTCAGACAGCGCTGGCTCTTCGGCTTTGAAATGGAGATGAGCACCGCCACCTAGAGTCGGGAATGACTAGCACATATGTGCAAGGGGAACCTTTACCTTTATAGGAAGAAGCGGCAGTGCAGATACTCAGGTGCCTTACCCCTCCTTTTCCATTTTTTATAAAATAATCTCTGGATGATGTGCTTCCTTATACTGTAGGAAGGCTGGTGTGATGAAGAATCAGTGGCTGAGAGCATTGACAGAGACAACTTATTCCAAGGAGGAGGAGGAATATAAAAATAGTACACACCTATTTTACAAAACTTACAGGAGATATTTCTGACGTTAGAAGGCAAAGATCCCAGTTATAATTCTATATAACAACAAAAAAGTTTATGCCAATATGTAAGGAACAAGAAGAAAGTCAAGGAGACAATAAGTCCACTAATGACAGCAGAGGGCATGAAGGTGACTGGCAGCAGAGAGAAAGCAGAACTGCTTAATTTCTTCTTTGTGTCTGTTTTTATGCAAAAGGAAGAAATAACCCAATCTATCAAAAGCAGCACCAAGGGAGACAGAACAGGTGCAAAAGTCAAAATAGGCAAGGCCATGGTAAGAGAATACCTATCCACCATGGATGAATGCAAATCACTTGGACTGGGTGGTTTGCACCCCAGGGCTCTGAAGGAGCTCATAGACGTATTCTTGGAGCCATTGAGTATAATCTTTCAGAGCTCTGCTTGTAGCCCAGGGGAACTACCAGAGAACTGGGAAAGAGTTGAAGTGGAACAAATCTTAAAAAAGGGGGAAAATGGATACAGGAAATTATAGGTCAATCAGACTGACGTTAATAACTGTCAAAATTCTGAAAAAAATAATCAAGCAGAACATTTGTGAGCACCTAGAAATGAACAAGGTGCTGCCTTGAGCCCAGTAATCTTCAACATCATTATACATGATCTAGATGAGGGACTAGAAGGGGAAATTTTCAGATAACACCAAGCTGGGGGAATTGATAGCACTTTAGAAAATAAATTCAAGATTCAAAAGGATCGTGACAGAGTTGAACTTTGGGTCGCATCCAACAAGATGCAGTTCAATGGTTAGAAAAATAATGTCCTGCACATAGGTAGGAAAAACCAAACGCACAGGTATAGAATGGGTGGTAGCTGACTCAGCAGTAGTAATTGTGAGAGAGATCCTAGTGAATCTTTCTTAAGGATGAGAGCCAGTGAAGTCCTAGGTTGCATCAACAGAAGGATAGCATCAAGATCATGTGAAGTCATAACAACACTTTATTCTGCACTAGTGAGGCCACACATGGAATACTGTATCCAATTCTGGTCATGATACAAAAAAAAAAGCTGATACCCTAGAATGTGTGCAGAGAAGAGCAACAAAGATAATAAAGAGTCTGGAGGCGAAATCATAAACAGTTGAGAAGTCCTGACAGGTGCTACTTTGACTGCATACTTGGAAACACATTTTTGCCTCATCCATTTATTTGGAATTTAAGTCAGATTTCATTATTTTTTCTAGCATTTAGTTTGATTTCTGTCCTACCCTGCTTACCCATTGTTGCATCTGCTATTCAGTTGCTGCTTTCTACTCATTATTGGTGGAAAATATATGCTCTGCTCCTTTTCTCAGATTTTTTTTCAAGTTTTAAATTTCTATCTCTTACAGTAAATTTAATGGAATCGAATTTGTTTTATGTATGTTTTATACATTCAGAGCAGGCAACGGTCCACTTGCACTTCCTCTAGAATGTTTGTCCCTGAAAAATTTCTACCCCCTCTTGCTAAAGATTTTCAGCAGCATCAAAATGCTGCTTTGGTGGTTGGTTTGGTTTCATAGTCATAGCATTTTTTCTAGAGCTCTTAATTACTCAGGTGTAGGGTAGATTCATTCATGCATGCATGCCTTCCAATTCCGTTAACTACACTAGACTTGGTTAGACATGTGTTAGATTAAACTTCATTAGACTAGACATTCTAGAACGTTTAGTCTAACAAAGAGAAGGACTGGGATGGATATTGCTATCATGTCAAAGATAGCAATATCTAAGGGGCTGCCTATCGAGAAGAGGGAGTTTGACCTATTCTTCAAAACACCTGAGGGCAGGACAAGAAGTAATGGGTGGAAGGTCATTCAAGACAGATCCAACCTAGAACTGAAGATAAATTTCCTGTCAGTGAGAACAATTACTCAATGGAGTAACTTGCCTCCCAAAGTGGTGGGTGCTCCATCACTGGAGGTTTTCAAAAATAGACTGGACAACCATTTCACCAGGATGGTATAAAGTCTCCTGCCTTGAGTAGAGGGCTGGATTAGAAGACCTCCAAGGCTCCTTCCAACTCTGTTATTCTGCATTCTAATGTCATTAGATGCTGAAAAGCTCTTTGAAACACTTCATATCAATTTTTGAGAAAGGTCATGATTATATATAGATTTTCTACATTCTCTCTTAAGTGGATATCAATACATCTTTTTATCTTATTGCTAGAGTTCAAAGAGAGCCAGTTTGGTGTGGTAGTGGTGGCATCAGGCTGAGTTCTAGTCCCTCCTTAGACATGAAAGAATGCTTGGTGGCCTTGGGCTAGTCACTTTCTCTCAACCCTAAGAAAGAAGCAATGGCAAACTACTTCTGAAAAACCTTGCCAAAAAACCTGCAGGGACCAGACTGGATATAATATTAATTGGGATAAATGTAATTTACTTCCTTTAGGCTTGGATATCTTATTTGAGTGGTGTAGACAGACAGGATTTGTGTTTTTTTTACTAATTTTATTAAATATTTTGGGATTCATAATTTATAAATCCCCCCCTTTAAGGCAGGGGACAGTGATATATACAGGGAGGCCAGGGCAAACCTTAGAAGAGGCATTAAGGTGGCTAAACAATACAAACAGAAAGTAGAGAACCATCTGGCAGATAACAACCCGAAGCACATCTGGCAGGGACTGCAGCACCTAACTAACTATAAGGGCAACACGAGGAACACGGTCAACATTGATGCCTCATTGGTGGAGGAGTTGAACACCGTCTTTGCCCACTATGAGGTGAAAAGACCAGATCCCATAGTTGCTGCCCACCGGCCTTCTGATTCCCAGCCACTCTCGCACTACGAACACTAAGTGAGAGCTGTATTAAAGGCTGTGAATCCTAGCAAAGCTTCAGGCCCAGATGGGGTGCTGGGGATAGTGGTAAAGAATTGTGTCGATCAATTATCAGAGGTCCTGACAAAGATCTTCAACATCTCCCTGCGAACGGCCTATGTCCCATCATGCTTGAAAGCAGCCACTATTGTCCCAGTCCCAAAGAAAACAGCCTAAATGACTACAGACCTAACGCATTAACGTCTGTAGTGATGAAATGCTTCGAGAGATTGGCTCTCCAACACCTTAGGACGGGGCCTCCCACCAGACTTTGCCAATGATCAATTATTTGCCTACAGGGGGAATAGGTTGACAGACAACGCCATAGCTACTGCTATACATTCTGTAACGATCCATCTGGAGAAACCCAGGAACTATGTCAGGATGCTTTTCATAGACTGTAGCTTTGCCTTCAAAACCATTCTGCCGAGGATCCTTATTGAAAAGCTAAGTGACTTGGATTTCCCCTCTTCCATCTGCGACTGGATCAAAGACTTTCTGAGGGATTGGCCACAAACATTGAGGCTCGGGTCTGTCCTATCCACCTCCCTGCAGCTTAGCCTGGCTCCCCACAAGGCTGCGTGTTCTGTACACATTGTACACGCATGATTGTGTATCATCTGACCCACCCTCTGTGGTCATTAAGTTCACACATGACACCACTGTATTAGATCTTATTACAGGTGGAAATGAAACAGTGTACAGGGGGGAGGTTCAAAAACTATCCACACGGTGCTTAAAAAACAACCTGCACCTGAACATCAGCAAGACCAAGGAGATGGTGTTGGACGTCCGGAGGAAGAGAGAGGAACCTGCCCCACTTTACATCGAGGGTGGCTGTGTGAAGAGAATCTCCTCCTTTAAATTCCTGGGAGTCCATCCCAGCACAGAAGAAAAAGAAGAAAAAGGCCCTCCACACGGACAGCAACCAATCACGGCACAGCTCCCGTATATAAGTACCTTTAGTGGTATGCGAGAACCTCCTTGGGAGGGGAGGGGCTGCACCTCACAGGACCCAGGAGGGGCGTTACTAGAGAACCACTGGCTCTGCTTGTCCAAAGGACTTTAAACTAAATCTGGAAGGGGAGGGAGGCTAATCTTTAGGACCTAATCCTCAAAACAACCAATCAAATGAAAGTAGTCCTCAATTTATAACAATTCATTTAGTGACCATTCAAAGTTACAATGGCACTGAAGTGACTTATGACTGTTTTTCACACTTACGACCGTTGCAGCATCCCTATAGTCATGTGACCAAAATTTGGATGTTATCAACTGGCAGATATTTATGACAGTTCAGTGTTTTGGGGTCATGTAATCCGCTTTTGCAACCTTTTGACAATTAGTCAATGGGGATGCCAGATTCACTTAACAACCGTGTTACTAACGTAGCAACTCCAGTGATTCACTTAACAACTGTGGCCAAAAAGTTTGTAAAAGGGGGCAAAATTCACTTAACAACCATCTCACTTGGCAACAGAATTTTGGGGCTCAATTATGGTCATACGTCAAGGACTGCCTACTGTACTGTGAAAGAATCCCCTTCAGATATGAAACAGGGGCCATAGGAAGGAAGCAAATGCAGGGTCAGCTATAAAAGACCCAGGTGCCTATGCGCTAATGCTCACAGTACGGGAGGCCCCTGTGCTAAATTTCAAGTGGTGTTGCAAAGTCTGACTACTTAGGCCAATGTGACATTTCCATTTTTTCTTTTTAATAAATTTAGACGTTTCTAAAAATCTGTTTTCGCTTTGTCATTGTGATGTACTACTGAGTGTAGATTAATGAGAAAAAAATGAACTTCAACTGTAGAATCAGGCTGCAGCGTAACAAAACTGACAACAGTGAAGGGGGTCTGAATGCTTGCTGAAGGCCCTGTACATGGAGAATTTGGAAAAACGGTTTCTTGTAAGTCTCTCTCCTGCAGGTCAGGCACAGCTCCTGGGGATGTGAGGGAGGCACTCCGTTTTCTTGGCAAGAGTACAGAAGCAATTTGCCCCCGTCATCTTCTAGGATGTTTTCTTTCCAACCCAGCCCATCCTATCACTTTGTATTCCTTGCAAGCTTGCTTTCAACTTGGTACACATCAATCATCCTTGAATGATAAATATTATCTGGACAGTAATATCGTGACTCCAACACTAGTAGGAACTATAACATTGGGGAAATGTTTACTTTTTAAAAATGGAGAGGAAAACAAATGAATATTTACTTTTATTTGATTAGCAAGCACAAACATAAATTAATTGTGAGACACATTTAAAATTTCCCTCATCAAATGCATTTAAATAATTTATTTTTTTACCAATGAAAAGCATACCACACATCTGCCAACAGATATTGGATTTTTATTATCTTTGATGCAAAATGTTAGACCTTTCCTTCATCAAACATCCATTTGGCTTTAGAAATAAGAGCTGTGTAGTGCTTGCGAAATCCTTGGCCATAGGGCATGGCTGTCCTTTTAATGCTTCTAGGAAAGATACCCTTTGACAAAGACCAGATGCCATTTCATCACCAGCCTTATTTCTCTGCTGCAGGTTTCCAGATACTGAACCAGAGTCAACAGAGAACGAAGACCAGAAGAGTTGTTCTTCACTGTGCTTTGCATATCTGCATGTGTATTCACTTTGCATTAATTAATGGGACCTGCTTTGCTTGGGCAATAAACCCAGACCTTAAGCAACCTCTGTAAAATGAAAATATTCAGGTTAACGTATCTTTTCCTAGTAGGATCCCCAAATTTAATAGGTCAGGAAAAGTAGAACCAACACTGAGAAATAAATTCATCAAACTATAATTATAATTAACAGGATTTGATAGTTATCTTTTCTGTTAAATGTTGTAAATTCAAGCCAAAGTTTCCCACGTTCAGATAAACCAAGAAAGTAAATTATTGCAAACCATAAATTTCTTCCCAGAAGTAGCTTATAAAAAACTGATATATAAATATGGTTACCTCTAAACAATCAATGCCTCCCACATTTATCTCTTCAATCAGTTTGAATTTCATTGGCGATCTTATATATAAGATGATACAAAGTAGAAGTTGAAAGCAAAAACTTTCTTCATATTTCTTCACTCCAACCTTCTCCTTTTCCTCACAAGGCAACTGTTGGTGGTTCATTGTAGCTAGCCTGCTCTACCATAAAACATGATTCATCTTCAAAGTGGCATATCACAGCATATTTGTTTTCCGCTTCCAGGCATGAGACACACAAAGTTCAGATAGGTAAAAAGAACACTTACTTGAAATAAAGAGGATACCCTTTGCTCACACCTTAAATGTCTGACAGTATATATGCTGCAGAAATGTAAGCAGACATAGTTTTCTAGCAATTTATATTGTAGTACTTTAAAAAAAGGATTAAAAGTATTATAGAGTTTGAAAGGGGAAAATCTGATGAACACAAAAATGCAAGCAACACAATGAAGGCAAATGATCCTGGGCTCAGAGGAAGGCTGCAAATAGTTGCAGAAAGGCCATCTCAGATTTCCAGGGATTAAATCAGCACTGAGCTGAGAAAGCACAACGTCCTCAGGTTCAGAATGGTTTCTTCAAGCATAGTCTAGGCTTCTGAAGGCAGCACTTGCTGGTATTTGAAATAATTCAAGTGGTCAGGAAAAGAGCACAATCAACAGGTAGAGGCTCTGTATGAAAATCATGAGAGATCTATTCAATATTAATTTTTCAAAACCAGAAATGGAAAATACATATTAAAGCCCTTTGCCTGTTTCCATCCCCTCCATTAATAACAAACATACAATTTTGTCTCTAGGAAAGGTCCCTCATGGATTTTGCTTTTGGGGTGTTTTGTTGATTTTTTTTAATCAAGTTGGAAAAATATCCAGCAGATCTAATCACAGGATCCATCCTTCCATCCATCTCGCCATCGTTGGTCTACGAGAGAGCAGTCAAATTCAGGCTTCCCCAGCTTCTTATTTACTTCATTATGAATCTGGCAAAACCACTGTGTCAAATTACGTCTGTTGCTGGCATCTGGTTGGTTTTTTCTTATTCTGTGTCAAAGGAAACCAAATACAATTAGTTGCCATTTTATTCTGAAGTTCACCTCAAAACAACAAGGTCCTGGTTGGAAACAGACAGCTGCAAGTTGTGAAATGTGATTATCCCCCATCACTCAAGAATATACTTTAATGTATTGCCGCAATTTACTACTTGGATCATGCACAACTCAGTAAACAGCTCCATTCAGTCGCCCTATCCCCACCCCAAATCTGAGGATTACAGGGTCATAAAAAGAAGAAAAAAATATCTGGATCTTGCACAACTAGACTCAAGATTGGGGCTTAATGACATCAATTCGGACTTAATGTAAATGTTTCCATGAAAGAAACATTAAGCATACGAGCAGCTTATTAGCTACAAATAGATAATAGAGGCAAATTCACCTTTACTTTTTTGATAGTTCATTGTTAAAATGTCTGCTTAATTAAGCAGTCACAAGTCTGCTTAGTTTTCACAGAATAAACAAGTCGCAGAAGTAGAGTTTCTACTATGTTAAAATTAAATCATCTCATAGCAGAAAGTTAATTCCTTTAAGGTAAAGGATACATAAATTTCAGGCATTAAAAAAAACAACAACCCCAACTCTCACCTATTCCTGAAATCTTCTCCACATTCATCACAAGGAAAAACTTTGGAAAATAATTGGATAAACTGTATCATTTCTTGCTGCTGAATTTTATTGGGCCGGTCAGGATAAAATGCTGCCATCGTGTGTAGAAATGACCATGAACATCTCCCTAGTTCTTCTCTGTCTAGGGGGCAATTAGATGTTGATTCCTGGACATTTGTTTCCTAGTTAGAAGAACACAGTACAAGTGAGAGAAGGCAAACAAATTGTCTACACGTTATGCAAACAATACATGCAACATCTTAAAGCAAATTTCTCAATATAGGAGATTCTTGGTGGAGGTTCTCAGTGGATGAAGTTAGACAGGCAAGTTTACTTCCTCTTTCTTTTCCTCTGATTCAGGAAGCTCTTCTCACAGACCTGTTCCAGGATGTCCCTACATCATCTTTTAAGAATCCTCCTGAACAAAAGCCACAAACAAAAGCTTATTCCCATAGCAATGTTATCTGCAAATGCTGAAATTGGCAGCATTTGAAATGCTTATTTTTGTGATTCCAGTGACATGAAGTCACCCCCAGTTCATGTTAGTGGGGGCACCCCAAGTGCCGTGCAACAGGATGCGTTCCCATCCTCCCCCGCCCATCTAGCAAATGTGAGTAGATTAATAGGTACCACCATGCTAGCCACATGACCATGGACGACGCTGGCTCCCTCGGCTAAGTAAGGCGGGTGAGCCCTGGACACCAGTGGACAAGGAAACCTTTCCCTTTTTGCTTCATTGTTTTGTTTGTTTGTTTGTTTTATTGCATTTATATGCCGCCCTTCTCCCAAAGGACTCAGGGAGGCGTACAACATTAAAAAACACACATCCCGAAAGTTAAAAAGAAACTAAATACATATCCAAAAAACAAACCCAATTTATAGGACAATAAATTTAAAAAATGAGATAAAATTAACAGGCCAGGCCGGCTTGCTGGAAAAGCCAACTTTTTAGGGCGTGTTGGAAGGACCGGAGGTCAGGGATTATGCGAAGCTCTGGGGGCAGCTCATTCCAGAGGGAAGGCGCTCCCACAGAGAAGGCTCTCCCCCCTGGGGGTCACCAGCCGACACTGCCTGGCCGACGGCATTCTGAGGAGGCCAACTCTGCGGGATCGTACTGGACGGTGGGAGGCTACTGGTGGCAGTAGGTGGTCTCGCAGGTACCCTGGGCCTAAGCCATGGAGCGCTTTAAAGGTCATAATTAGTACCTTGAATAGCACCCGGAAAACAACTGGCAACCAGTGCAGGCCGCCTAAAAGGGGTGTAACATGGGAGCACCTAGGTACCCCCATGACAACCCGCGCGGCCGCATTCTGGACCAGCTGAAGCCTCCGGGTGCTCTTCCAGGGCAGCCCCATGTAGAGAGCATTGCAGTAGTCCAGGCGAGAAAGGACGAGGGCATGAGTGACTGTGCACAGAGCATCCCGATCCAGGAAGGGGCCCAACTGACATACCAGGTGAACCTGGTAAAAGCCCCCCCTGGTCACGGCTGTCAGGTGTTCTTCTAAACCGGTGGAACAGGCGCGCAATTTGGGCGTCCTCCTTGATGCCCGGCTGGCTATGGAAGATCATGTGGCAGCCGTGGCGAGGGGGGCGTTCCACCAGGTTCGCCTGGTGCGCCAATTGCGACCCCTTTTGGACCGGGAGGCCTTGCGCACAGTCACTCACGCGCTGGTGACATCTCGCCTGGACTACTGTAATGCTCTCTACATGGGGCTCCCCTTGAGGTGCACCCGGAGACTGCAGTTGGTCCAGAATGCAGCCGCGCGGGTAATTATGGGGAGATCGAGGTTCTCCCATATAACACCTCTCCTGCGCGAGCTGCACTGGCTTCCTGTGGCCTACCGGGTGCGCTTCAAGGTGTTAGTCACCATCTTCAAAGCGCTCCATGGCACAGGGCCTAGTTATCTGCGGGATCGTGTTCTGCCCCATACATCCCTGCGACCCATTCATTCACACAGAGAGGGACTCCTCCGGGTGCCATCCTCCAGAGAGTGTCAGAGGGCGGTGCCCAGGAGTAGGGCCTTCTCTGTGGTGGGCCCTACCCTTTGGAATGACCTCCCCCCAGACATTAGGACAACAACCGACCTCCGCTCCTTCCGTATGAAACTGAAGACCTACCTGTTTCGACTAGCCGGCCTGGCATAACTCTACAGCTTCTCCACCCCTTGGTCATTTTTTAACCATCAATTTTAGTTTTTAAATTTTTAATGTTATTGGGGTTTTAACTTTTTCTAAGCACTGTAATTTATTTATTTATTTTTACCTCCTCTATATGATACTGTTTTGATTGTTGCTTTTGTACGTCGCCCCGAGTCCCTGTGGGGAGAGGGGGCGACTAACAAGTTCAAATAAATAAATAAATAAATAAATAAATAAATAAATAAACTAAGCCGCGTATCCAGGACTCCCAGATTGCGGGCCTTCTATGAGGGGGCTAAAATTTCTCCCCCAATCATCAAAGATGGAACAAGATGTGCAAATCGGGATGACGGAAACCACAGCCACTTCTTTGCCCCTATATCATTCAGCGAAGGGGTGTAAGGGTCCACCTCAACTCCTCTCCCAAGAAAGCGAAAGTCTTGAAACTGGTCAGATTCCCAAAGGGACTTTTACGAGAGACAGTCTCTGCAGAAACATCAGGCAGAGTAAAGCTAATTTTCCCTTTCATCCCCCGCCTCAGTTGTTAGCCGCAAAGGTCTTTTGACCTCGGCCTGGTGCGGAAGAGTCGATGATGGAAATGGCGTGAACGTCAAGCTCCCAAGCAGTTACAGGGAAGTGAAAGCATGTAAACTCTTTCTCCCTTCCTGGGCAGTTGGGACATGGACCTGGCAAAGGGGGAGAACCTGAAACGATGAGACCTACGAGGGACCTTTTGTGTCTGCGGGATAAAAGGGCCCCTTGGAAGCTTAGCTGTTTTCTTATGAGATTTCCGGTATTCCTCCCCTCCCCCCATCTTGGCAATCAGCGGGCCTGGATCCCCCTGGAGCGGCCCCGGGGGCGCCCTCTGGCGGCCATCAGCGGTACTTCTCGCCCAGCCTTCAGTGCCAAAGGTGTATTAACAACCCCCCCCCCGCCCCTTCCGCCTCCAACGCAGCGGTGGGAAAGGGAGCCTCCCCTTCAGCCCAGCCCTCCTCGGCCTCAGCAGCTCGGCCACCCACTCCCTCACCGGGCCCGCCTGCTTCTTCTGCTCCCGCATCCAGCTCCTGAAGTCCGTACAAGCCCGGCAGGGCGGCTTCTTCCGCCTCTTCTCCTCCGACGGCGGCTCCTCGTTCGCGGGATGCTCGTTCGGAGAGCCCGGGAAAGGGAAAGCGCGCCCCGGGTTGGGACTGGGCGCCGCCATTTTGCCCGCGCGCAAGGCACGCTGGGCCGGTGGCGGCCTGCTCAGGCATGGACCGCCGCCGTTACCATGGCGACGGGGGAGCGGAAGGTCGGATGCAGGGATTGAACATCCCTGACCGGACGGAGCCAAGAGCTCCTCTTAATGGGGCGGCAGAAAGCCCGGCTGCTCTCCAGCGGCTTAAGCTTTCAGAGAAAATAGGAAGGTAGAGAAAACCCTAGTCAGCCCTTTCTGTGGCCCTGGCTTTAGTGCTGGCTTTGAATTCAAAACTCCTCCAGTGGTTGGTTCCATGCGTGGAAAGGTTCAGCCTTAAAATTCAGAGGGTGTGTTGGCTCCTAAGACATTGATGTGGAAGTGGAGAAACCTTCATTGCGAGCTCTGCCCTTTTGTACTTGCATCCTGAGGTTGTACTTCAGTGCAAGGTAGCAGAGTTGGTATCACAAGACCAGGAAAGCCGTTTCTGTGGATTCCCATGGATTCAGAGGGCAGCAGGCACCAGCAAAGGATTGAGGAGGGCCTGAGACTCCAACCTTGAAAGGACTTCATTTAAAAAGGAACATATTCTTTTCCACTCTCTGCCAGCAGCTTAGCTAGATCAGAACCAAATCTGCCTGCTTGGTTAGGAATGCTGAAAGCAGACCCTGCAGAGAAACCATAGCGCAGGGTGCACCGGATGTGCATCTCTAGCAGCTTGTTGCAGCTTAGGTTGAGGGGCCAGCAGGGGTGGTACAGGTCATGCTAAGACATTGGTAACCATTGTATGGCTGTTTTGAATTGCCTGTATCTTGCAGTATAAAAGCAGAATACCAGTCCTGCTCAGTGTTCCTCCCATCTCCTTTCCTACAGAAAGTCCCTTTGCTTCTGATCAGAAATTAAATGATCAATTTCCACTTTCCTCAGCCCTGCATTATTGGTTGGCTCTTGTGCTGGGTAAACAAACCCCAGATTGGAGCTTAGCCAGCAGCACCAAAAAGAAGATTCAGGAAGATGAGTGTGAGTAGCCTTGAGAAGGCTGTTGCAGGCAAGCCGAGTGAGGAATCTGTTAGCACTCCTTGAGCACTTAAAAGGACACCCAGGAGGAGGTCAGGACCGGATTTCTTTCATGCCAGAACGTAGGATCCAGGATATGAGGTACAGGAAGGCATAGTCGACTTGAATTCCTAACAGGCCAGTTGGACAATAAATTACCTAGAGGTGGGAGGGGGAGTCTTGGAGGTCTTCTAATGCAACTGGCTGCCCAGGGCAGGAGACCTTGCACCCTGGACAAAGGGCTATGCAATCTTTTCTTGAAGACCACCTGTGATGGAGGAGCACCCACAACTCTGGGAGGTAAGCTGTTCCTAAGTTTGGATCAGTGTGTCTTGGAGCTGATTCTATGTATGTGGCTGCTAAGAGATCACACCAACTTCATGGAACATAGTTTTTGCAGAGAAAATTGCCTACAAGGAAGAACTTTTTGAAGTTTTTCACAAATATACAGTTTAAAAGTATGCCAATTAAACAAACTTAGAGACATCTTGGAAAGGATTCCATGAATGAAAATCTTAAAGTGGAAGACAAGTCAAGAATCTTGGGAAAGTGAAAAATATGATTATAAAAGCACAGTCCAACACAATACCACTAAAAAAATAAAAATAAGAAATCCAAGAATAAACCATCGTGACTGCACAAAGATCTATCTTATAAGCTAAAGGACAAAAAAGAAAAGTACAAAAAATGGACAGAGGGACATATACCAGTAACTAAGACAAAATATCAACAGATAGCCAGAATCTGCAAAGACAAAGTCAGAAAGCAAAGGCTCAGAATGAATAAAGATTTGCAATTTTAAAAGTTTCTTTCAACATATAAATAATAAGAAAAAAAATCAAGGAAACAGTCAGCCTAGTAAAGAGAGAAGACATCAAGGAAGTAACAGGCAGGAGAGAGAAAGCAGAGCTGCTTAACTCATTCTTTGCTCAGTCTTCATACACACACTTCATATACAAACTATAGTCCAACCTACCAAAAACACAACTGTAAAAGACCGACTAGAAATAAGCAAAAAAAAAAAAAAAGGTAAGAGAATACCTATCTGGCCTTGATGAATATAAAACTCCGAGACCTGGTGGATTACATTCCAGAGTTCTAAAGGAGCTAGCAGATGTCATCTCAGAACCACTGTACCACATCTTTCAAAAATCCTGACGCACCAAGGAACTACCAGAAGACTGGAAAACAGCTAATGTGGTTCCCATCTTCAAAAAAAAAAGTGGGGAAACAGACCCCACTACAGACCAATCAGCCTAATATCAATATCTCGGAAGACACTGGAAAAGATAATCAAAAAACATTGCCAACATCTAGAAATGAGTAAAGTAATAACTAGGTCAGCACGGGTTTGTTAAAAACAGATCATGCCAAACCAATCTTATTTCATTCTTTGACAAAGTGACTAAATTAGTAGACCAGCGAAATGCTGTGACCATGCCCCACTCACTAGAGACCCCTGGATCCCCTCCCCAACCCCGCCCGGTCCCCACAGGGACCACCCATACGAGTGATGTCAAGCTGCCCACACCCCAGGCCATGCCTAATCTTATTTCATTCTTTGACAACATGATTAAATTAGTGGACCAGCAAAATGCTATGGGCATATATACTATGTGCTTGGATTTCAATAAGGCATTTGACAAAATAGATCACAACCTATTTCTTACGTAGTTTAAAAATGTGGGATAGACAGCATCACCACCAGATGGATTCGTAACTGGTTGACAAACTGCACTCAATATGTAATCCTGGACTACTTCTACATGGAGGGAAGTAAGCAATGGAGTACACCAAGGTTTTGTATCTTTATATCTTCATAAAATGATTTTAATGAGGGAATAGAAGGGGAATTCTTCAAATTTGTGGGTGACCCAAAACTGACAGGAATAGCCAATACCCCAGAAGATAGGCTTAAGATACAGTGACTATGTCTAGTCAACTGAAAAAAAGGACTAGGGCTGCCACAAAGAAGAGGGGACCATTTTTTCCCCAAAGCACTAGAAGGCAAGACAAGAAACAATGGATGGAAACTAATCAAGGAGAGAAACAACCTAGAACTAAGGAGAAACTTCCTAACAGTAAGAAGAATTAACCAGTGGAATGGCATCTCTCTTTAAACTTCAGAAGTATGGGTACTCCATCACTGCAGGTTTTTAGGAAGAGATTGGACAGCCATTTGTCCAAAATGATATAGGGTCTCCTGCTTGTGCAGGGGGTTGGACTAGAAGACCTTCAAAGTCCCTTCCAACTCTGTTGTTATGTTAATTCTTGAACAACATTCAACAGATAATCAGATGTGCTGCATACACGTGATGGAGAGGAGAGATGGAGAGACTTTCTTGAAAAGAGCATCCATCAGTGATTTTAAGATCTGGCCACTTATGAAGATGGACCCAGGAGTCATTTACATCAGAGGTAAAGTACTTGCAAGTTCTAAGATGTGGTTATACCCCAATTCCCATTATCCCCTCCCAACCAACTATGCTAGTTAAAGCTGCTTGACCTCTACTTCAGCGAAATCCGGCAGTCAAACATTTTCTGACTTTGGTTTACAGTTTTGGAGAAGACCTAAACATTGTACCGTCTGTTTGGCTTTGCTGTAAGCAATGGAGAGTCTTGAATAGGTTATTCTGCGCTACTTATCTTGGAGAGCAGGTTAATAGTAATCTAATTAAAGCAATCATAAAAGGTTCCGTTGTGTTAATCCTCTTTCTGAAGAGTCGCTGAAACAAATGGAACAGCTGCTCAATGTAAGCCTTACAGTACTGAGAAATTAAGGAGTCATCACTTTGGCTTCAATAGATTAACTTGGCTATTCTTTTAGAATTTATATAACAGTTTCCCATAATCCAAGCCTTCTGGATTGTTCTATGTCACAGATCAAGACAAGATTGGGGAGATAAATTATTTCATGAAAAACATTTAAATTTTCATTTTTTGCAACTTCCCTCTTTGTAAAATGTTATACCTGTGATGTATACCTCAAAAGTGCTTTTTCAAAAGGCAACTAGATTATGTTTTTTCCTTGGGGAAGACGTTTTACTTCTCATCCAAGAGGCAAAGAGTTAGAGGTCTCCATTAGTTCTCTGAATTTGTGGCCCAGATATGGTAGCTTTATGCAAGGCTTTGCTGTGGAATTGCTCTGACTACAAGCAGTCCTTGTTTAACTACTGCATTTGAGACCAGCAACTTGGTCATTAAGCAAAGCAGTGAAGTGAAACATCTCAATTTTATGATTTTACTTCAGATTTTCTTTGATTTACAGAACTGCAAAGCTCATGATTGTAGCCGTTGCTCACAGAATTACTTTTTCGCCACCATTGTAGCTACAGGTAGCTGCTGCCTAGGCAGTGGCTAAGCAAGGGAAGTGCCTGCAGTGCAGTGGTGTCATTGCCCCAAACTGACCGCAGCTGTGAAATTATCACAGAAGCCCTAAAATAAAAGAGGAGAGCCATAATTTATTTGGGGGGGGGGTGGAGGGGTGCAGTCACTTGGCATTCTGAGCCTGAGGGTTGTGCCCAGTGCCCTCCCTGCCCCTCCCAAGGCCATCTAGCCCGGCAGCCTGAAGAAGGGAGTCCCAGCTCCATGAAAACGATGAGCACCTTCGCTTGAGGGCTGAGACTAGCGTGACGGCTGTCTCAGCCTGAGGAAGAAAGTGGGACAAGCAAGCAAACTCCACCACCACAAATGACAGGCTTAACACGCTCCTTTCTCTCTTGCCCGTAAACCAGCTCCAATCGATGACCCAGTAAATTCCCAATTTCCCTATTTGTCCCCATTTCCATTTTCTGCTGTTCACTCTTACCTCTGTGTTTGCTTTCTTTGGTCTCCTTTGCTTGTAACGCCGGTAGGTTTTCCTCCGGACAAGAAGAGACTTTGAAGGTACTGAATATATGGTTGTTTTCTCCTGAGGTGGGACTTTATACCTGGTGCTTCTCCTGGGATGAGGGGGCTTTGCCTTGCTCCTGGTGAAGTAGGGTGAAGCATGGGGCTCCTCGCAAGTGGAGGAAGGTATATATGAATTGGCAGATGTGGGACATAATTTCTTATCTGGGACCCTCTTCTTCACCCAATAGAACACCAGCATCAGATGGCGCCTTTTCTTCTTGCTTTTCTCTTCCATTTTAGCTGTGTGGGGCTAAAGGTTTGGGTACTCGTCATGAGATTGTCTAAAGTGGAATATTGTTCCTGCAGTAATGCAGGAAATCTCCTGAAGGTGACAGCAAATTCACCCAAATGTTACCTCAAACACTGAGAATTCTCAAACTCCAGTGAGGAAAGAATTCTCCAAACACTATAAAACCTTGATGTGATCTTAACTGACTGAAAGCCATTGTCTTCTCTCCTCTGCTGACTCCTGTGTATCATCTTGCTGAAATGGGTTGTGTCATAATGGGTCTTTCAGGCCTAAAAAGCAGGTGGTCAGCTTGAAAACTGTCCCCATTCAGCAATGAATCCTTAGGCAAAAGGTAAGTTTCCGCAACAAGGGTTTGTGGTGCATTGAGCTTTGTTTGCCAATAAATCGCTTTAAAAATATTGGTAGAAAAGCAGGAAATAAAGAACAAACATGAACTGTGTAGTTAAGTCATGCTGGACACTCCATTTTGATGCAACATAGAGTTCTATGTATCAATAAAACCCAGCATAAACTGGCTTTTGGTGACCTCAATTCATTCCGATTTTACAGCTTCCTGGCACCAGCTCCGTAGAGTGCTAGAGTTCTCCCTTTCTGATCTGGCTCTATGGCCCCTTGGAGTGCTCAGAACTTCACAGTTTTTCACACAGCCACATTTGATTTCTTCCATCTTAACATTCATTATGATTGCAATCGTGTTTTCTAATATTGCCTTCCACCCATCCTGAGCTGCTTTCCTTGCTCAAAGATATTTCTTTTTGCTTTGAGATCATTAAAATCTGCTTTAAACAGCCCGTTTTACGACTTCCGGTGGACCGAGTAGGTCCATTTTTCGCCCTCCCCAGGTTCCAGAGGCTTTCTAGGAGCCTGAGAAGGGCAAAAAACGGCCCAATATACAAACCAGAACAGACTTCTGGGTTGCCCATTAGGCCATTTTTCTCCCTCCGGAGGCTTTAGAAGGCTTCCCTGAAGCCTCCGGAGGGCGAAAAACAGCCCAATGTGCAAACCAGAAGTCCAAACTTCTGGTTTGCGCATTGGCTGGTTTTTTGCCCTCCGGAGGGAGAAAAAACGCCGAAAATTAGGGCCAAAAATCAGCTGGTGAGCGTGCCCTCAGAAATGGCTCTGTATGCCACTTGTGCATGCGTACCACAGGTTCACCATCACGGGTATAGGTTCTCCTGCTTCAGGGGGCTGGACTAGAAGACCTCCAAGGTTCCTCCAAGATTCTATTTTATTCACAATTTACCAAGCATGTTTTATTCATATATAGTATTAATGAATCCCAGTGTCGCCTCTAAGGTGCAGGTATCAAACATATGAGATGGTGGATGCAGTGTTGCAATTAAAGTTCCAAATCTTTTGTACACGGATCAATATTGCACACTCAGGTAGAAAATGTGTGGGGCTTTGATTGTAAAGCTGGCCTGCCATTCTCTCCCTTACTTACTCTGCTCCCCTCTGCCAATGCCCACCCAGTTCCCTCTACTGCTTGGTTGCCTCTATTCTCTCTCATTGCAATCTCTTGATATCCTTCCATTGGAATAAAAATCTGGTCAGTTCTAAGATGGGAGAAAGAGGCTGGAAATAAAATGGAGGCTGGCTGGAAGGAAAGAAGGTCTCTGTTTATTTGGTTTTCCAGAAAATTTAGTGAAAGTAGTATGCTTCTGGGGTGACTGATCCATTGGCTGGGTGAGCGGATGGGTTTTTATAGGGTTCTGAGGTTTTGTGATTGAGATGCTTCAGAGGTGTTGTGCAATGTGGTGAGCCTTGTGTCTTTTGCTATTCCAATAGTGGTGGGCAAATCCTATTATGTTTGAAATTGGGTGGGGGAATGTAGATTTCAAGAGTCTTTGTTTTTCTATGCTTTAATTCCATCAACTCCAGCTTTCTGTGAGAAAGCTGAAAGTGTTTTGTTTATGAATCGGTTGCCCGGGGAGTTTAGTGGAGCTAAGATGGTGGACAGGCAGCAATGGCTGCAAAGAGCTCTCCCAAAAGTAAAAAGGTTTTTTTTTTTACTTTGTACTTTTAATCCATTTTAACCCATAGCTGACTTTTTATAAAAGTGCACATATTGGAGAGGCTCCCATTTTGTTTTAGCTACATCTTAACAGTACTAGAAGCCAAAATTTTTAAGAATGGGGAAAAGGAGAAAGAAATACACACTCTGCAGCATAGAATTCATCCAAGCCATTGAAGAGAGCAGAAAACGGGAGATTCTATTGCAAACAGACAGTCTGCTCCAGTAAGTAACTCATTTGCAGTCTCCTTACCAGATAGATCTAATTTATGTGACTCATTGGAATGGGGCTTACAAACCGAACTTGGAAGCAAATAGCATATAGAACTTTCTTCTTCTCTCACAGGAAATATCTCCCTTCCTTGGAACTAAGGGGTCTGCTCGGCTGCACAGGATGGGAATCAGGTGGGTTTCAAATTTTTTTACTACCTATTCTGTGGGTGTGGCCTATTTTGAGGATGTGGCTTGCCTGTCATGTGACCTGGTGGGCGTGGCCAACTTGTAAAATGTGGTGAAACTCCGTTAACAATGCTCTTGCTTAGCAACCAAAATTTTGGGCTCAATTGTAGGCATATATTCTCTTTCTTTCTTTCTTTCTTTCTTTCTTTCTTTCTTTCTTTCTTTCTTTCCTTCTTTCTTTCTTTCTTTCTTTCTTTCTTTCTTTCCTTTCTTCTTTCTTTCTTTCTTTCTTTCTTTCTTTCTTTCCTTTCTTCTTTCTTTCTTTCTTTCTTTCTTTCCTTTCTTCTTTCTTTCTTTCTTTCTTTCTTTCTTTCTTCTTTCTTTCTTTCTTGTCTCTCTCCATCTTTCTTTTTTTCTTTCTTTCTCTTTCCTTCTTTCTCTTTTCTCTTTCTATCTTTGTCTCTCTCTCTTTTCTCTCTCTCCCCTCCTTCCTTCCTTTTTTCTTTCTCTCTTTCTCTTTGTCTCTCTTTTTCCTATCTCCCTTCCTTCCCTCCTTCCTTCCTTTCTCTTTCTTTCCCTTTCTATCTTTGTTTCTCTGTTTTTTATCCCTTCCTTCCTTTCTCTTCCTTTCTCTCTTACTCTTCCTTTCTCTCTGTCTCCTCCCCCCCCCCTCTCTCACACACACACATCCCTTCCAGTTGGTGAAAATTTCTCTGCGCAACCTCCCCGCCACCCCACCAACCTGGGGACACTCCTGGCTCTGCTGGACAGCTGCTCCTTCGTGTCCCATTGCCAGCTGCAGTTGGCTTTCTCCTGGCGATCCTTCCTGGCCGGCAGAGACTTTCCGGGGCAAGATTTTTTCCATGCACACAATGGCTGCAGTGGGGCGCTATTTGGGCTCACCCCCCACCCCAAGGCCCTCCTGCCTGCTTGTCCATCGCTTGCTCAGCCGCCCCTCCAATCCCCCGACTGGATGTAGCCACTCACCAGCCACTGGAAAGGGAGGTTGTCTATCACCTGTTTGCCCAGCGCTCGCTCCTACCCACCCACCCACCCCAACATCCCCCCCCACCGCCTGGACGCAGCCACTTATCAGTTCTTTCTTCTTCTGGTTCCAAACTAAGCCCTGGTTGGTTGGCTGCTTAAAGTGCGGGTTGGATCCTACTGCTCCATCACTGGAGACTTTTAAAAGGGAGAACGTTTTGGCGGCTGGCTGGCAAAGAAAGCTCTCAGCCATGACTGGCACCACTGCCGCTCCTGCCGGTTGGGCGGGCAAAGGAAGTGGGTGGACGGGGCAAGTATGGTGCGGACAGACGGGGCGAGAGAACGAGCGAGCAGCAACCGGCCTGGCGGGGGGGGGGGGGCAGGAAGCGGGGTCAGGCAGGGGACCGTACCGGTACAGGGGCATAGCCAGGCCACCGCCACTACCAGTCCGCAAACATAAGGCCAATTTCCGCTAACGGTACTGGTGCCTACCGGGAGCAAACCACCTCTGATGAGAATGTAATAAATTTTAAAAGGGAGAATATAACAGACTTCTTTTCCATACAATGTTTGCTTACAGTTCAAACAGTAAATTCAACCTATGAACTTTTATGAACTATCATAAATAAAGGTGACTGCTTCAAAGAGTTTGAAATATCCATTTGGTTCAGTTCCAGGCTGGGAGAAAAACACTGGAAACCTGGAGGCTGAATGATGAACAGAACCGCCAAGGTTTTTGGTTCTGGTGCAGCTGACAAAATGGAGTTGGGAGTGGGGGAGGGGTTGATACCTTATTTGGGCAAAAGAGGAAATGCAAATCCTGGGTGTTTCTCTGAGCTAATCTGGTCAACCTCTGGCTTGTTGTTTATGTCGGCTCCCAGGTTTACGGCTCTGGGCGCGGTGCAATGAAGGGGTCTGAAAGGTTGTTGGGCAATTCCTATGGTGACTAATGGCTTCCGTCCTCTGTTGGATCTTGGGTGAGATCTTCCACCTTCACTTCAGTCAGAAGTGCCCTTAACATCTTCTCACAAGACAATCCCCAACTGCATTCCCCCCCCCCCAATGGCTATAAATCTACATGGGTTCTAGGTGGGGATTCTGCTGAGACAATCACTAAAGATGTAGAGACTCTGATCCAGCTATCAGCTGGTGACCAAGAGACAGAGGGATGCCTCAGTGCCCCACACAAATGCTGGGGCTATCTTTGCGGTTGCTGATGATGAACCCATAGACCTAATTCCTAATACAATAGCAGAGTTGGAAGGGACCTTGGAGGTCTTCTAGTCCAACCCCCTGCCTAGGCAGGAAACCTTATACCGTTTCAGACAAATGGCTCTCCAACATCTTCTTAAAGACTTCCAGTGTTGGGGCATTCACAACTTCTGGAGGCAAGCAGTTCCACTGATTAGTTGTTCTAACCGTCAGCAAGTTTCTCCTCAGTTCTAAGTTGCTTTTCTCAGTTCTAAGTTGCTTCTCTCCTTGATTAGTTTCCACCCATTGCATTCCACCCATTCCTACTTTCAGATGCCTTGGAGAATAGTTTGACTCCCTCTTCTTTGCGGCAGCCCCTGAGAAGACTGCTATCATGTCTCCCCTAGTCCTTCTTTTCATTAAACTAGACATACCCAGTTCCTGCAACTGTTCTTCATATGCCCAGTCCCCTCATCATCTTTGTTGCTCTTCTCTGCACTCTTTCTAGAGTCTCCACATCTTTTCTACATCGTGGCGACCAAAACTGAATGCAGTATTGCAAGTATGGTCTTACCAAGGCTTTATAAAGTGGTATTAACCCTTCACGTGATCTTGATTCTATCCCTCTGTTGATGCAGCCTAGGACTCTGTTGGCTTTTTTGGCAGCTGCTGCACACGGCTGGCTCCTATTTAAATGGTTGTCCACTAGGACTCCAAGATCCCTTTCACAGTTACTACTGTTGAGCAAGGTACCACCTATACTGTGCCTGTGCATTTTGTTTTTCTTGCCTAAATGTAGAACCTTACTCTTTTCACCATTGAATTTCATTTTATTAGATAGTGCCCAATGTTCAAGTTTGTCAAGATCCTTCTGTATCTTAAGCCTATCTTCTGGAGTTTTGGCTATTCCTGCCAGCTTGGTGTCATCTGCAAATTTGATGAGTTCCTCATTTATTCCCTCATTCAAATCATTGATGAAGATGTTGAAGAGTACTGGGCCTAAAACAGAGCCTTGGGGTACTCCACTGCATACCTCCCTCCATGTAGATGCAGTTCCATTGAGGACTACATGTTGAGTGCGGTTGGTCAGCCAGTTATGAATCCATCTGGTGGTGATGCTGTCCAACCCACATTCTTCTACTTTATCTAGTAGTAGGTTATGGTCTACCTTATCAAAAGCCTTACTGAAGCCAAGTAAACTATATTGACGGCATTCCTCTGGTCCACTAATTTTGTCACTTTGTCAAAGAATGCAATAAGACAAACCAATGTTAAATGGGTTTGTCTAGGTTAAATGCATCTAATAACCAACAATATCTAGCTTTTGGTGACAACATCACCCCTCATAATTATCTTCCAACAAGCATCCTAACTGCCGGCAGTCTAAAAAAAATTGCTGGCAATGGCAGTGGTGACCAATGGAGCCGGTTCGGGGGCGTGGCCTGCCTGGGTTGTTGTTGGTTCTGCAGTCCAGGCTGGCATACCACTCCCCGTTCAGCCGAACCAGTCTGAATCGGTAGGAACCCACCTCTGCTTGGTACCCCTTTAAAAGATATGGCTTCTCCTCAAGTTGGACTCGGTCCTGATTTTAATAATACTTATCTCCTTCCGTCACTAAGAAATGCTGAAATCACTGCTGTATGGATGGAGTTGGAACACTATGTTAGTAAACTCCTGAGGGAATACCCAAATGCCAGGGTCCTACTAGGGGGAGACTTCAATGCTAAATTGGGACCAGATGATTATATATATATAATCATATACATACATACATACATACATACATACATACATACATACATACATACCTACATACATATATATATAATCATATACATACATACACATACACATACACATATACATATCTTTTTTATTGTTCAAATTTTATTTTAAAAGTTTTACAGGGAAAAGGGATTATAAGGTTATAGGACATTTTGACAGCTACATCGTGCAGGGGGGAGAAGCCCCCCCAGGTCTCACAACTTTTACAAACAAAAATAGAAAAATATCAACATTTACATAGGTATTAGCAGTTTTGAGTTTAACACAAAATCATCAGTATGTTTCAATCATCATACGCCGGTGACTGGAAAGTGAGGTTGTCCACCACCTGTTTGCCAGCACTCGTTCAGAGACATCCTAGCTGCTACCCCCCCAGCCCCCCCCAACATTCTCCCCTGCCTGGGCACAGTCACTCACCAGGTCTTTCTTCTTCTGGTTCCAAACTAAGCCCCGGTTGGTTGGTTAAAGTGCGGGCTGGATCCTACTGCTCCATCACTGGAGACTTTTAAAAGGAAGAACTTTTCGGCAGCTGGCTGGCAAAGAAAGCTCTCAGCCATGACTGCCGCTGCTGCTTCCGCCTGCTGGACGGGCAAAGGAAGTGGGTGGATGGGACATACATGGTGCGGATGGGCGGGGCGAGAGAACAACCGAGCCGATGGGGGGAGCGGGGGGGGGGTAGACCAGGGGACCATACCGGTACAGGGGCATGGCCAGGCTGCTGCTGCTACCGGCCTGCAAGCAGACAGCCGATTTCCGCTAACGGTATGCCCGTACTGGCTCGTACCAGGAGGAACCCACCTCTGAACCCAACCTTGCCAAACTAGGCTTCTCTCCAGCCTCCACACTTAAGTTGGACCACGACCAAGCAAATCAAACCTTGCGACAAAGGATGGAGGACATGGAGAGGCAAAGGGACCTAGAGAAAGCTCCGTCATTTCTGGCCCCAGACTTTATTAGATATGTTGTTACTCTTGCCAGTTATCTTAGCCAGTTGGATGGAGAACCACCGGGAAGCATTTTTGCTCACACGGTGCCATGCGCTTCCATCGGCCGTCCTGTAGGGCGAGTATAAAAAGATACCATTAACTAAAAGACTGCAGAGCTGGAGACCATTGGACACATACTCCTTCAATGCTCTTTCTTATTGACATATTCAAATAAAAACTATCCTCCCAATAATCAATAGTTATCCTGGCGGTTCCGACAATGATTATCTCCAGCAGCTGCTTAAGGACGAACAGACGGTGATTACAGTGCAGGGGGCGAAATTCTGCCCAGCAGCCCTGGGCCTTTATTGGAAGCACACGATTGATCCACCATAGCCATTTTACACAGCTAATGCAGCCAATCTTTTTGCATTACTACTCTTTTGCATTTTAGTATTTAATGACTACGGACTTCACAGTTTAAGGGTTAATCTTATAGTATAGTTAGCCCATATGTAACTAACAGATTGGATGCCAAATTGTGATTTTAATATAGATTTTATATATTAAGTATTTTATTCTATAATTTTTAACTGGATATTCCTTGAGTGTTTTTATTTGTTCTGGTCTCTGGTCTTTGACCGTAATAAACTTGATTTGATTTTGAATAGGTTGGCCTGGCTTTCTTAATGGTACAAAATCTCCATCTCTAAAGACTGCAGGCTTCTGCTTGAGGCTGTTTTCCTATAGCAGGAAGACGGGGGCTGCTTTCTGCCTTTAACAACATGTTTCTCCTCTCCGCCTTTAAGAGGAATATAATATTTTACCTCTTTTAAGGGGAGGGGCTTCCCACAGGGAGAAAAATATCACTTTCACTCCCAGTATATCTAAGCACAATTTGAGGTGGTTTTATTTCCAGGCAACACCACAAGGACATTGCAGATAAAAGGCTTGTGGTGGTTTGTTTGCTTTGTGCGGTGCAGCAAGTGGGGAAGGCCCCTATTCGGTGCCTGCCGTGCAGGGCTGGCCACTTCCTGTTCAGATGTCATCTCTTTTGAATCAGTTTCAGTTTAGAAAATTCCCAGCACTGAAGTTGAAAGAAGGGGGGGGGGTGTCTGCGTCCTTCCAAACTTCAGAGTGCCCACTTGTTTGGAAGACTGAATTTGGGTTGCCCTGTATCTCTGTCCCTTTGATAATACTTATTTCATCAGGATTCAATGGTGAATCAAATCAAATGATAATCAAATGCTAGGGAAAATGTAACATTTGACAGCACTGTTACTTCTAGGATTACTTAATTCAGGGGGGGTTTACCACCAACTTGTCTGCTGGAAAGGCTCCGTTTGCTGCTGCTAATAGAGCCAGAGATTTAAAGACCTTTCATGAACTCTAAAAGGAATAATTTGCCTCTGAACATAAAAATAGGCTTCATGCATCAATTGGAAGGTAAATCGAACCCAATTGAGGACAGCAGTCAGTACTTTTATCAATGTCTGATATGTACCTTTCAAGAAGGAGGTTCTACCATACGTACTGCATGTTCAAATTTTATATATATTTTAGTCTCCCTTTATTTATTTATCAGCACAAATACAACACACACACACACACACACACACACACACACACACACACACACACACACACACACACACACACACACACACATATATATATATATATATATATATATATATATATATATATATACAGCAGTCTGCATGCTTTGGTGGAGGCCTCAAGTGCAGGTGTGCCATCTCTCCTGAGGGAGCTGCATTGGCTGCCGATTTGGCTCCAATGGGGTACAATTCAGGAGGCTTCTCCATGGCTTAGGACCAGGTTCTTTGAAGGACTGTCTTTGCCAGTTCGCACCACTTTGGGAGAACCGGTTGTTCACTTTCTGAGCCGTGTGGTGAACTGGTTGTTGGAAGAGATCATGAAGGCAGAGAACCGGCTGTTAAATTATTTGACTCCCACCACTTGTCTTTTCCCTGTCACATCTACCCAACCCACCAGAGCAGGGAGGCAGGGAAGGTTACGCATGAGATGGGCCCATCTCACGGGACCAAGGAGAAGGGCCTTCTCCATCATGGCTCCCTTCCTGTGGAACATCATCCCCACAGAGATAAGATTAGCCCCACTTTGACATTCTTTAGAAGGCGCTAAAGATGTGGCTTTAGCTTGGGGACCCCAGAGAGGGATGGAGCCCATCAAATGACATATTTGATTGTTGTCGATGGGGGAGGAGGAGTTACCTTTTAGTTGTTGTTTTTCTTTGTAAGTCACTCAGAGTTACTGAGAGTGAATTGGGCAGTCATATAAATCTTCTTGCATAAATAAATAAATATCCTCTTCTTTGTAACAAACACAACTTCAGCAAAAAGATTTTGGGAATGTTACAGAGCAGTGGTTCTCAACCTTGGTTGTTTTAAGATGTGTGACTTCATCGCATGGCTGCTTGGAGAATTCTGGGAGTTGAAGTCCACACATCTTAAAGTTGGTAAGGTTGAGAAGCAAGCGATAAGTGGCAGGTGCCCCTTAAATAAACAGTTTCAGTTAGCTTGTAGTGTCCATCAGAGAAGAACAGGAAACTGTCAAACATGAGGCCTATCACACATGGGCTCTGCTCACTGTTTCTCTCCTATTAATCTGGTCTGCCACTAGCTGGTTTAGCCTGTCCCAGATCGGATTTGTCTATATGGGCTGGGATTTTCACATCTCCCAGCACTCCCTATAAATTCCCCAAAGACAGTGGGTGGGGAGGGTGACCCTCAAGCCAACCTTCTTTCACTAACACTAAATGCCAGAGTTTCAATCTACTTGTCAGTCAATCCCAGGACACTGTTGATTGTGCAGTTGGGGCAATCAAGGCACAGGTGCTGCATCAGAAAGAAGTGCTTCATATTGTAAGGTTCTAGCAGTTTTCCCTGAGCCACTGAGATGCCCAAGAGAGTGGAGAGATGTAGCTGTCAAAATTTTCTACACCTATTTACCCTTTTCCTCAAAACATTTGTAAAAAACCAATAAAATGTTACAATAAATAAAAAAAGAATGTGCCTAGCTTTGAAGTCAAGAATAGAAGCGAGACGCAGCAGTGAAATAACATTTGCAGTCCAGTATTAAGGTTACAATTTGCTAGGCTAGAAAACAACTAATTTCTGACAGTATATAATAATATACTCTAAGCAGAAGCAAATATTGATTCATATACTCCTTCAATATCGCAATTGAGAAATGGATACAAACATCTGAACTTAAAAATAGTTGATCCCTAATTGTACACATATAGTAATCCCAGGACATGTTGGGACACCAAATTGTAGAAAGTTGGTTTAGCTCATATTAGCCAGAAAGGTGTTTTCCCAAGGAAGTAAGATAAGAAATTATCGTAACTGAATTGTGATGTGTGCAGGAATCAGGGAAATATTTGCACTGAATCATGAGGAAATCAGAAGGCACACATAAACCTCCTGCAATACATTGTCAATATTTGATCATCTTTTACTGACATTGGAATAGATTTTTGACACTACTTTTTTTATTCAACTATATCAAAAATGGTTTTTCATTAGCCTTGCCAGTTACCACCAGAGGCCAAGTTTCTGAAGCAGAACTTATGGTGAGATGGTTTTGATAAAGGAAGATTTCTGCTACCTTACATGTATTGTCATATGCCCATAGATTCCACAGTGGCAGCTAGAAGTAGACACACATGGAAATTCCCCAATGAATTTGTGGGCAGAGGAATAAAAAGCTCAACCTTACACGGACATAGCCATTCTGCTTTCTTCAATTCAATTTCAATTTATTTGTGCTTCTAGACCGCCCCCTCTCCCAGAAGGGACTCTTGGTTGCAGTACCCAAAGGGATTGCCATTGCTTTTCTCCAGAATGTATTGCTACCATCTGAATTTAGCCTACAGGATTGATAGTTCCTGGCGATTTAGTTGAAGGGATAGAAGGAGAACTTATCAAAATTGCAAATGACATCCAAACGGGGGGAAATAGACTCAGGAACTTGACAGACCTGAACACTGGGCACTATCCAACAAAATGCAATTCAATGGTGAGAAAAGTAAGATTTTAAACTTAGGCAAAAAGATCTCCAAACATAAAATAGGTGGTACCTGGCTCAACAGCAGCAATTGAGAGGGTCTAGAAGTCCTAGATCACTTAAATAGGAGCCAGCCGTGTGCTGCAGCTATCAGAAAAACCAATGCAATCCTAGGCTGCATTAACAGAGGGAGAGAATCAAGATCATGTGATCTATTAGTATCACTTTATACTGTACTGGTAAGGCCACCCTTAGAATGCTATGTCCAGTTTTGGTCACCACAGTGCAAGAAAGAGGGTAGAGAACAGCAAAAAAGATGACAGAGCTTCAACCATATGATGAATAGGTGCAGGAACTGGGAAGGTCTAGTGACTAGTCCAGCAAAAAGAAGGATTGGAATGACATGAGAGCAGTCTTCCAATATTTGGGAGGCTGTCACAGAGAAGTGGGTCAACCTATTTTCCAAAGCAACAAGAAGCAACAGGTGAAAGATCATTAAGAAGAGAACCAACCTAGAAATCAGAAGAAATTTCCTAACAGAACAATCAATCCATGGAATGACTTCCCTCCAGAGGTTGTGGGTGCTCCATCACTGGATGTTTTAAGAGATTGGGCAGCCATTTGTCTGAACTGGCACAGGGTCTCCTGCGTGAGCAGGGGGTTGGACTAGAAGACCTCCATGTCCCCTTTCAAGTCTGTTGTTCTGTCAGGAGATTTTTCCTTAGTTCCAGCTGGGCTCTCCATTGTCCATTATGTACTCAGCAGGTTTTGGTAGCTAACCAACACAATTGATGCTTTGAAGCTAATTAGAGTGAAGCTAATTAGAAGGGGTTAGCATTTGGATGGGCAATCACTTATGAAGATGTTGAAGATTACTGGGGCCAAGACTGAACCTTGACATACCCCCCTGAATGCTTCCCTCCAGGTAGATGTAGCTTCCCACTATACGCGCTGAGTGTGCTGGTTAGCCAGTTATGAATCCCTCCGACTCTATGAAGACATGGAGATTGAAGGGAGGTGTAGAAATGTGATAGATAAATAAAATAATGTGACCACCATATTGATTCTTTTATAAGGTCCCGGAGGTTTCCCTGAGCCACTGAGGTGCCAAAGAGAGAGAGACTCCAGACGAGGGTTGCAAAAAATAACAGCTTTTATTTATGGCCAAAGCAAAAGCTGGGTGACAAAACTATATCCAAATGCATGTAAGGAATAAGCCACACCTGCAAGAGCATTATATACATTTTACACAAGGTTTACCCAATCAGAGACAAAGGTTCATTACCAATGTGATCTTTAAAGCATTCTTTCTTCAGGCCCCTGCCTCTCTCTACCCTGTTTATGGAGCGTTCCTATAGCCTTGTGTAGGAGCAGCAGTCCCTCCCACCCAGCCAAGTTGTTTATTCAGCAGAATGCTTTCAGGATTCAGAATGTATGAGGCAGGAAAACTCCCTATTCTGGTTCCTTTATGAGGCCTGATATTCCTGGGTAACAGTTTCTTCTATATTTTCAAGGATGTGCCCAGCTTTGAAACCAAGAATAGAAGCGAGACACAGAAGCAAGATACAAACTTTGCACTAATGCCAACCAGTATTAAGGTTAAAAATTTTACTAAGCTAAAATTAGTTCCTGGCAACTAATTTCTGACAGTATACAATAATATAAGCAAAAGCCAATAACAAAGCTTAATTCCTAATAAATAATTTCTAGCAGTATATTGTGTCAGAAGCAAACAGCAAATATTGGTTTAATCAGTAACAATTATATAGTAGTGTAAGCAATTCATAATAAAAGCTAATAGCCAATGTTAGTTTGATTCATATACTCTTTCACTTTTGATCCATCACCCTTCTCCCATGTACTCCCATGCCTACTATTATTTACTTCTGCATGGTTTATGGGAGACACAATTCCTTTTCCACCTTTGATTTCAAAGGATGGCCTTTGTCCTTTCTCCCAGGTCAACTGGAGGTTTAGTTATCTTGATCAGTATTTGACCAGTGCTTCTAACTTCATGAGTCTCATGATCTACACTTTTTATGTGTTGACAAAAATAGATCAAATGCTAGAACGTTCTCAAACTTCCTGCTTTTATGGGCATCAAGCCATTTCCTCCTTGGAAACTCATTTAGAGTCACGTCTGAGTCAGAAGGCAGATACATCAGAAATGGGGAACCGATGGGGTCCCTGAGCACATGCTTGTGCTACCTGGAACATGCTTTTTTTCAAGAGGCAACTGGACTGTCTTGTTTTTCTTTGAATGTCTTCATTCCAAGAAGCTTCTTCAGCTCTGACTGGATGGAGGGGAATGGAAGGATTTATACTCCTTGCAGACAGCTGGTCATTTGCATCCTTTTAGAGAGTTGTTGAGGCACTTGGAGGTTTATCAGTGTCCTCAGGGTCACCTGAGTAGTGCAAATGGGCGAGGAGCCTTCTTGGAACTGCTGAAAGGACTGTGTTGTAGACTGGAGATAGATGATGTCGTATCCTTTCCCCTCTGTTGAGAAGAGCTGTTCAATTTTGTCATAGATGGCCTCTTTGACCCCTCTTTCAAACCAGCGGTCCCCTCTGTCCAAATTGTGGCCTTTGCTGTCTTCAAAAGGGTGACCTTTGTCTTTCAAATTCAGATGGACTGCTGAATCTTGTCCTGATGGATTTATTCTCCTATGTTGTGCCATGCGTTTATTAAGTGGTTGTTTTGTTTCCCCAATGTACAGATCTACACATGGCTCACTGCATTGTACTGTATATAATGGATAATGGAATAACATCCTTCCATTCCCCACCATCCAGTCAGAGCTGAAGAAGCTTCTTGGATAAGAAGTGAAACATCTTCAAAGAAAAACCAGAAAGTCCAGTTGCCTCTTGGGGGGAAAAAAGCACCTTTGGGACACCCGTGACCTGGAGGACGGAGAATCTCCATAGGTTCTGAAACATGCTTACAGGTTTTATGGCCCAACTGTTCAAATCAGTCTTAATCATTTATTTTTATACCTCCTTCATTATTTTTATAAATAACTCAAGGCGGCAAACATACCTAATACTCCTCCTTCCTCCTGTTTCCCCAGCACAACCACCCTGAGCTGAGCGGGAGCAACTGGCTCAAAGCCACCCAGGCAGCCTTCTTGCCGTTTCCCACTCTTCCCATGAGAATTGTAGGCAAGCACAGCTGGCAAAGGGATGTGGCTATGGCACACAAACCCCTAAAAGGGAGGTTGGGGGGGGGTGCTTGATAATCAAGATTGGGGTGGCAGGCAGAGCAGCTGCTGCTTCCAGACGGCACCCAAGAAGGCAGCATGCCCACCCACTGAAATGAGGAAATGGTGCCTGGGGCTTTTGATTCCTCTTTGGGCAGGGCAAGGCACTCCGTGCGTGTATTTTTTCTACACCTTTTCCTTAAAGGATGCAAAAATCCTTCCCTCCCTCCCCCCTCCCATTCTCTGCAAGAATTCTGGGGTGGGGGTGGTTTCCCTGCGGGTCCAGAGGGAGCCTTGCCAAGTGGAGTTTGAATTGTGTGTGTGTGTGTGTTTCCTGCCGGGAAAATCCTTGCCACCGTTCTGCATCTTGCGGTGCTTGGCAAGAATGGAGGGGTGGGGCAGAGGGGCGGGCAAGGCGGGCCAGCCACTGCTGCGGCTGCTAAGACACCTGTCCGCCCGGGCAGGGCTCCAGAGCTCCTCTCCAAAGCAAGTGGGAAGGATGGGCAGCAGCAGGTTTCCCGTGGACGTGACCGCTGTGGGCTTGCTGAAGCACGGCCGGCAGAAGGTAACCTGGCCCTGAATCGAGCTGTGGGGCCCCCTGGTAATCTGCAGGGGGCCCTTGGAAAGCCTGGGCTTTTATGTTGCTTTTGGTGCTAATTTCCATTTTTCTGCTTATTTTGAATATTTTGACATTTGGATGGCATTGTAATGAAGTCTTTTTATGATGGTTTGGATCTGTGTTAATTGCCATGGCTGGGGGGCCATTGCTGGCAACTGCCGTTTTCTTGGCCCACTGCTCCAGTGCCAGCTGCTGCCTGTTCCTGCCTTGGCATGGCCATAACTGCAGTCAGAGCTTTTCAGGCAAATTGTTTGCTAGCCAGTTTCCACCTTAGCATCTGAATGACAACTTGGGTCATAGTGGTAACCGAGCCTTGGCACCGTGGCAACTTTGGATGCCTTAGTCTTCTCCTCTTTTGCTCCCTGGGAGATGCCTCGGTCAGCCCCCAAGGCTTAATCTGCTCTCCCTTGCAACTGAGTTGCCTGCCTATTACGACTACCACTGTATTCTTTTTATTTCTTTAAATAAAATAAGTGGGTATTTCTTGGTAATTGTCTTGAGTTCCATTTCTACTAGAAAGTGAGCATTGCATGATTTAGATTAAAGTGGATTTTGTTTTTTTTTCCCCCAGACCAGCATGCTCTCTGTCTCCTGGTCTGATCAAACCCAGGTCCTCATTTACAGGACATTTGAAGAATTTCGGACCCTCCATGTAAGTTTCAGTTGAACCCGGGGTTGACAGCTTCCTTGCACAGCTGACCAAGCAGCAGTAGCTCATTTCTGGCTTTCTTTTCAGAAAGGACTGAAGAGAAAATTCCCCATTGAGAGTGGCTTATTGAAAAAGTCCGACCGGACCCTCCCAAGATTTCGAGGTAAAAGAGAAGACTGGGCTTTTCTTGGATTTTAGCTTGAATGAGACTGGGGAAACATTCTGTTCACCATCCTTGCTGCTCTCCCTCAGTAAGATTTAGAGAGATTTGTCATTTAAGGCTGGACACCCATGGCCGACTAAAGTAGCAGCTCCCCTCCCGATGATGGAAGTGCTAAATCAGCAGCCCCTCATCACAAACCATCTGCACAGTGGTGCATTTGTGTAAACTGAAACACATGGTGACTTTGTGCAGAGGGGAGTAACTCTGGGGAGTGCGTTTATTTGGACTTTGGGGGGCACAGAATGTTGGCTTTAGGGGAGACTTGGAGGACGGGGGGGGGATGGGCACATTAAGTTTTGCAGAAGTTTGCCTACTATACTCTTGTAGAAAAAATATCATTTTAATTTTCGAGCAGAGTTAAGGGATACATTAATTTCATAAGACTTAAAACTCTTCAATTGTTCTCTCCCAGGACTACAAATGCAGGCTTTGTCTGGCCACAAAGATCACAACAGAGGGGCTGCTTTATACTCAGGGCATTACAAATTAAAAACAGCTTCTTATAATCCTGGATCTCTGTTCTTTGTTCAGTCATGGAAAGAAAGATTTGTCAAATGCAATATATAATTTAGTTTCATTCCCTCCTCCGAAGGAATGATTTTACAGTATTGATGCTCCTTTAAGTTCACAATGAAAAGGCCTGCTTGTGCTTTTCCACCCCTGCAGAATTCCACACACTTAGATTTTTACAGAGCTGGGCATTGCACTCCACACAACGTGTAGGGCTGAAAAACCCACAGGCTACATGGAAGCATGCCCAGAAGGGGAACTCCTTCAGGTCAGAGGTGGTATTCAGCAGGTTCTGACCAGTTCTGGAGAAGCAGTAGTGGAAATTTTGAGTATTTCGGAGAACCGGTAAATACCCCCCCTGACTGGCCCCCATCTATTCCCTGCCTCCTGAGTCCCAGCTGATCGGGAGGGAAGGGGGATTTTACAGTATCCTTCCCCTAGCATGCCCACCAAGCCACACCCACCAAGTCATGCCACGCCCACAGAACTGGCAGTAAAATGTTTTGATTCCCACCACTGCTTCAGGTGTAATTCTCCCCTCCCCCTTTGCAGATGCCAAAGCGATGCTGAGGAAGAATCAGAAGCTCAGCCGCTGCATGGAGACTCTGAGGCTGCTGGAGGTTTATTGCCAGGAGCTGCTGAAGACTCAAGCCAAAATCTCCCGAGGAGAAGATGTGGTTAAGTTTCTGGAAGCCCACAGCCAGGATCTGGAGCCCCCCTTTCCAGAAAACAGGTACATCTAAGAAAAGAGGTTTCTTAGGGAAGAGCAGGGAAGAAAGATGCATTTCAGGAGGCTCAGGGGCACAACAGTGAGTTCAAGCCATTCAAAGTGAAGTCTCCCAATAGCTTTTTTTATTCGTGTGTGATTCAGACAAAAAGCGAGGCAAGCGTGCAATTCAGCTCCATTAGTTCTTTTGTATTTGTACTTATGCTTTTTTAATTTCAAAGTTACCTTACTACAATAAGTTATGCCCACTCAAGTTGCTGTAAGCATTGCTGCTCAACTAGGCTACTCATTCAGGCAGTGCTCACCTGCCCCCTCAACCGAGGTGATCAGGGTGCATTAGAGTGGGCTGGGAAGCAGACTCAGGACTTTGGGCTCTGCGTTCAGTCTTCAGAATCCATGTGGATCAGGGGGGGGGGGTTTCAGCTTCTGTGACTGCTGGTTTGCGCCCGCTCTCGATACATGCTTTATGCGCCTGCCCAGTAGTAAAAAAATTGCTTCTGTGCATGCGCAGAAGCAAAAAACAAGACAGAACCACTTTGGGGGCGTGGCCAGCCGAGTTCCTACCTCCTCTGCCAAACCGGTTCGAACCCGCAGGAACCCACCTCTGCTGTTCGTTCCAAGACTCCCCTGCATTTCTCACCCTCATTAATGCTCTACCTGGTATCACCAACAATAAACCAACAAAATGCACATACTCAGAATCTTTCCTTATCAGTGGTATGCACCTTCCAGCAATGTGAGTTTCCCAGGGAGTTTGTGACAAGGCTAACTATGTTGTATTATGGGCTCTATATTCATAACTTATATTTGTGATATATTCATAACTTATAACATAAAATATGTCACATCAGTTCAAACATCAAATCATGTTGTGGCTTCAAGGCAGAATAACCGCAGCCGTAGTTCAAGCCATGAGCCTGCTTTCATCTCCAGAATGCTTTTTCCTGGAGACCCAGAGACAAGGGGGGAAACCCCCTGCCCTGTCACCTCCAACCACCGAGAGTAAGTACCCGGGAGTCAGGCAGCTCCTTCCAAAGCTATCAGGTGGTGGTTGTACATGAGGGGAAACTCAGTTGCAAGCCATCTCAAAGGAAAGGCTAAATACACGAGAGATAACAGTGTCCACATCAGCAGAGGAAAACAATTTGATTTCTGACCTGCCACTACAAGAATAAGAGACAGATGGAAAGCGACTTTCCTGCCAACTAACTCTTTGTACTGTGAGACTCAGAAGTATGGGCTTTGATTTCACTCGCTTTCCATAGACAACAGTCACTGGAATTCTTTCAGGTTGGCTTCTTAGCTTTCCTTCGGTAGCACCTTGGCAAAAGTTCCAAGATTTCTGCCAGCCTGCTTCAGACGGCTTCAATCCCAGTCTGCAGGGGAGAAAAATTCAACAAGAATTGTTTTCTGATATTCAGAAAAGCCAACCCAGTCCTGCTTGCTGAAGGAAGCCCTCTTGTCTGCCTGAGAAAGCCCCGTCCTGGAGGAGAGACCTCTTGACTCTGGGGGGAGCTGCCTGAGCTGTTTGAGCCAGTCCCCAGAGACGAGAGGAGTCCTCTTGGCAGGGGGCAGCAAGCAGGGACCTTCCCTACCAACGTCCCCTGCTGACTGGCCAAGCACCCGCAGGCGCCTCACAAGCCCCTCCATTCAGCACTGCAGTACTTTGGGCATTCGCTGAACAAATGGTCGTAAGCTGAGGACTGTGCAGTTCTGTTCCAAGCTTTAGGACTCCCTGGAAGAAACTGCGGTTGCAACGTCCATTTGAATGTCATGACTTTCCTCCTGCAGCATCATTGTTTTGCCTTCCGAAATGGGAGAGAGGAAGAAAGAGGGTCCCGGGGCTCCCAGCCTGACCATCACACAGCCAGTCGTCTCCCAGATGTACCAATGCATTGCACCTTTTCGAACTCAAGACACCCAGAACAAGCCTTTCGAAGCCACCAAGGCAGAAAAGCTGGAAGTGCTGATGAAGGACAGGACAGGTAGGGAGACCAACCATGGGCCTTCCGGCAGAAACTGCATGCTGCCTGTTGTCTCTGGGCACTCCTAAACCCTGTTCCATTTGTTATCTATTTATACACAGTGATTGAATGAATTTATTTATATCTGCCTTTATTATTTGTAGAAATAACTCAAGGTGGTAAACATCTCTAATCCTCCTTCCTGTTTTCCCCACAACCACCCTGTGAGGTGGGCTGGGCTGAGAGAGATTGACTGGCCCAAAGTCACCCAGACAGCCTAAGGCAAGACGAGAACTCCTCCTGGGGATTGACCCAAGAACACTCAATTGGCTTTCATGCCTAAGGCTGGAGTAGAACTCACCACCTCACACTTGAACAACATTGGCTAGGTTTGCACAACAGTATCCCAGGCATAGTTTATAAACAACTTCTAAGCCACAAATCATGATTTACAAGGTACCCTTGGAAAGTTTGCACAGCAGGCTGAACGAAAATCAAACCAACCATATTGTGCAGATGTAAGAACCGAACGGGAGATAATAAGAACGATATTCATGATCCACGCATGCTTCTGCAGTATTCTCCTTCGATTAGCCAGATTTATTTTCATCCTGGGCTTCCCTTCCTTGCAAAAGCTGGGAGGATTGCAAAGCCACTCACATTTCCTGCAGGGAGCAGCTTTTCCAGGAGAGTTTGCTGCTCAAGTGGCATGGATGGACAGAGCAGCAGTAGCCTAGACTGGGTTTAGATGCCTTTCCAGAATTCCCTGGGCTTCAGCAAACGACTCCCTTCCATTTGCTGCCAGATGCTGAAAGAATCTCCTCTCTTTTGAATTGGGCTCTGGCAAGAGCAGAGAAGTGATTTGCCCCTGCTGTTTGCATGGTCCCTCATCTAAGTATTTTTTTACAAGATATTTTAATCCCGCCTTTATTGTTTTTATAAATCATTCCAGGCAGCAATCGCATCTCATCCTCCTTCCTCTTCTTCCTTTCCACCCCACCACAACCTTGTGAGGCAAATAACAGTAAACAACAGTAAAAAGGTGGAAGGGACTTTGGAGGTCATCTAGTCCAATTCCCTGCTCTCACACGAGACCTATACTATTTCTGATAAATGGCTATCCAGTCTCTTAAAAGCCTTCAGTGATGGGGCACCCATAACTTTTGAAGGCAATTTTAATTGTCAGGAAATTTATCCTTAGTTCTATGTTGCTTCTCTCCTTGGTTAGTTTCCCTCCATTGTTTCTTATCCTGCCTTCAGGTGCTTTGGTAAATAAGCTGCCCCTCTCTCCTTTGGGACAGCCCTTCAAGAATTGGAAGACTGCTATCATGTCACCCCAGACCGTCTTTTCACTAGCCTAGGTGGACCTCCTAGTTCCTGCAATCTTTCTTTGTATGTTTTAGCTTCTAAGCCCCTAATCATTTTTGTTGCTCTTCTCTGAACTCTTTCCAAAGTCTCAACATTTTGTTTGTATTGGTGCGACCAAAACTGGAGGCAGTATTCTAGGTGTGATCTTACTAAGGCTTTATACAGGGCGGTACTAGTACCTCACTTGATCTTGATTGTATCCCTCTGTTAATGCAATTAAGGAGTGCTTTGGCTTTTTGGCTGCTGTCACAAACTATTGGCTCATATTTAAGCGACTGTCCACTAGGACTCCAAGATCCCTCTCACAGTTACAATACAATATTTATTTATTTTATTTATTTCTTAGATTTTTAGACCGCCCCTCTCCCAAAAAGGGACTCGGGGCGGTGTACAGTCAATACAATAAAACCAGTCATAAAATTAAATACATTTAAGCTACATTTAAGATACATTTGGAGGGGGAGATAGGCTGTACTAAGAAATAAATAATTCTAATCCTAAAAACATCACAATTAAAACCCCAAACCCTAAAATAAAATAAATCCCTGGGAGGTAAAACTAAGAAAGTGCCAGGCCAGCTGATTGAAACAGGTGAGTCTTTAACTTTTGCCGGAAGGAACGGAGGTCGGTGGTAGTTCGAATGTCTGGGGGGAGGTCATTCCAGAGGGTTGGGCCCATCACAGAGAAGGATCTACTCCTAGGTGTCGCCCGCTGGCATTGCCTAGCAGACGGCACCAGGAGGAGCCCCTCCCTGTGTGAGCGGATAGGTCGCAGGGACGTATGTGGAAGGATGCGATCCTGCAGATAACTAGGTCCTCTGCCATGGAGAGCTTTAAAGATGGTGATCAATACCTTGAAACGCACCCGAAAGGCCACAGGTAGCCAGTGCAGCTCGCGCAGGAGAGGTGTTACGTGGGAGTAACGTGTACTTCCCATAATAACCCGCGCGGCTGCGTTCTGAACTAGCTGCAGTCTCCGGATGCGTCCCAAGGGAAGCCCCATGTAGAGGGCATTGCAGTAGTCCAGGCGAGACGTCACCAGCGCATGAGTGACCGTGCGCAGGGCACTCCGGTCCAGTAGGGGGCGCAATTGGCGCACCAGGCGAACCTGGTGGAAACACCCCCCTTGCCACGGCTGCCACATGGTCCTCCATTGACAGCCGGGCATCAAGGAGGACGCCCAAATTGCGCGCCCGCTCCACAGGGGACAGTTGTTCGCCCCCTATGGCCAGCGATGGGGTCAGCTGACTGAACCGAGGTGCCGGTAACCACAGCCACTCGGTCTTGGAGGGGTTGAGTTTGAGTCTGTTGTCCCCCATCCAGACCCCGACGGCTTCCAAACACCGGGACATCACTTCGACAGCCTCGTTGGGGTGGTTTGGGGTTGAAATATACAGCTGAGTATCATCAGCGTAGAGATGGTACTCAACCCCAAAACCACGGATGATCTCACCCAGCGGCTTCACATATGCGTTGAACAGGAGAGGCGAGAGGACCGACCCCTGTGGCACCCCACAAGTGAGTGGCCTCAGGGACGACCTCTGCCCCCCTGTCAACACACATTGCTTCCGGTCGGAGAGGTAGGAGCCGAACCACCGCAAAACGGTGCCTCCGACTCCCATCCCCTCCAACCGGCGCAATAGGATACCATGGTCGATGGTATCAAAAGCCGCCGAGAGGTCTAATAGGACCAGGATAGAGGAGCAACCCCTATCTCTGGCCCTCCAGAGATCATCAACCAACGCGACCAAGGCTGTCTCAGTGCTGTGCCCAGGTCGGAAGCCGGACTGGCGTGGGTCTAGATAGTCGGATTCGTCTAGGTGTCGTGGGAACTGCTGCGCCACCACATTCTCGACAACCTTCGCCAAGAAGGGGAGGTTGGAGACTGGACGATAGTTAGCTAGCTCCATTGGGTCGAGCGAAGGCCTCTTGAGCAAGGGTCTCACCACCGCCTCTTTCAAGGCGGCTGGTAAGTATCCCTCACCCAGTGAGGCACTCACCAGGCCCAGGAGCCAGCCTCGTGTCACCTCCCAGGCTGCCAGTACCAGCCAGGAGGGGCACGGGTCCGTTAAACAAGTGGTGGGTCGCAGCCGTCCACGCAACCTGTCCAAATCCTCGGGGGCAACAGAGTCAAACTCCTCCCAGAATGGTCTCTCAAGACTCGCTGTTGGCGGCTCGTCTGGTCCACTGATGGAGGTCCACCCGCTCCGGATCTGATCGATTTTGTCCTGAAGATATTCCCCAAACTCCTCTGCTCTACCCTGTAAGGGTGTCTCCCGCGCCCCCTGCGATAAAAGGGAGCGAGTCACCCTAAACAGGGCGGCAGGGCGGTTATCCGCGGACGCAATAAGAGCAGCACAATATCTACGTTTGGCCGCTCTTATTGCCACAAGGTAAGTCCGCAAATAGGCTCTTACCTGTGTTCGGTCAGATTCGGAGCGATACAATACAATAGTAGAGTTGGAAGGGACCTTGGAGGTCTTCTAGTCCAACCCCTGCCTAGGCAGGAAACCCTATACCATTTCAGACAGATGGCTATCCAACATCTTCTTAAAGACTTCCAGTGTTGGAGCATTCACAACTCCTGGAGGCAAACTGTTCCACTGATGAATTGTTCTCACTGTCAGGAAAGTTACTAGTGTTGAGCCAGGTTTCAACTAGTCTGTACTTTTGATTTTTCTTACCTAAGTTGAAGACCTTGCTTTTTTGTACATTAAATTTCATTTTGTTAGATAGGGCCCAGTGTTCAAATCTGTTGAGATCCATCTGGATCTTGAGTCTGTCTTCCCAGGTGTTGGCTCTTCCTGCCAGTTTGGTGTCACCTGCAAATCTGAGGAGTTCTCCTTCTGTTCCCTCATCTAAATCGTTTTAAAAGTACGGGGCCTAATACAGAATTTAGGGGTACTATTCATGAAGCTGCCAATATCCCAGGTCAACTGAAGGGAGACTTTGGAAGCACTTCAATGCAAAGGGAGAGGAATTATTTGCTGAGGCCCAGATCCAAGCCTTGCTGGCCGTGTCAATATGCCTTCTCCCTTGACCTGCTTTTAAAGTCTAATTATGGCTCTTGAAGGAAGCTGAGTGCCTTTAGGTGGGAACAGAAGATTATGCCAATTTGCAATCCCTCCATGCCTGCATGTCTGACTTTTCCCCCAAGGAATGCCAGGGAGCACCCAGCTCATTTATTGACATCCCATCTTTTTCCTCAGGATGGTGGCTAGTGGAAAACAACAGAAAGCAAATCGCCTGGTTCCCAGCTCCGTACCTGGAGGACAGCAAAGAAATGCCCATCATGGAAGAAAATGACGAGGAAGGTGAATCCTAACTGTCCCCCTAACTCTATCCTGTAGAGAGCAGTGTTTTCCAAACACTACAACTTTAAGATATGTGGACTTCAACTCCCATGCTCCCTGGGGAATTCTGGGAATCAAAGTCCACATATCTTAAAGTTGCTAAGATTGGGAAATACTATTGTAGTAAAGAGATAATGGCAACCCTAACCCTTCCATCTGTTTTAGATTATTTTACTTTTTTAAAAGGAATGTTATTTTGGCAAGAAAGCTTACATGAGCCAACTGGCATCTTTACAATATGGGCAGTCCTTGACTTATAACTGTTCCTTTAAAGACAGTTTAAAGTTACAAGGCCTTGGAAAAAGTTACTTACAGCCTGTACTAGTGCCACTCTGCAAGTACGTGCTCACAATTTAGCCGCTTGGCAACCAACTCACATTTGTGACTGGTTGCAGGATTTTGTGGTCACATGATTCCAACGTGCAACCGTTTTTGCAAATTTTTGGCAAAAAATGGCCATGGAGGAAGCTGGATGCACTTAAAGATTGCTGTACAACTTGTCATAAAATCAGGTCTGTCTCAACTTACAACTACAACGACTTAGAGTGGAAATTCCAATCCCGGTTGTAACCAAAGTCATGGATTATTTATATTACACTCAAAACAGATTCAAGGACTAGCTGGCCATTTCTAGCAGTATTTTGTGAAAAGAACACTGTCTCACAGCAGCCTCTTTGTGATAGCAAAACTCTTAAAATACCGAAGGCGTCCATTGCCTCAAACAGTCCATTGGCTGCCTCAGTAGAAGCTGTTTCCTGAGTTAATGTCTCTTGTTTTGAAGCTGGATGGGAACCGATGCAGCTGCTTTGTAATAAGGCCGGTAGTGGCACCTTTGCACTCACACTTCTTCTTTCCTTCTCCTGCCAGGGATGCTGTATTATGTCATCCAGTCTTACAGAGCCAAGCAAGCAGATGAACTCTCCCTCGAGTTTGGGATTGTGGTGGAGGTGCTGGAGAAAACAGACAGTGGCTGGTGGCTGGTTTGGTAAGTCAGGAGGTGGGCTGGGCTGTGGGGGAGGAACTCAGTTTGGGCACACCAAGGGGGCACTGCTCAGTTTCTGCCCACGGACCATGACATGGTGTCTGCTGGCTGTTGAAAGCCTGATAAAAAATAACGGAACAACCAAAAATAACGATTAATAGACAAAATCTTAAGCAAGCATCAGGAGGATCTAGTAGCATCTTTTCAGATTAACAAATGCTATGAAGAGATTAGCTTTCCTGAATGCCGTTCACTTTGTCAGAAGCAATTAGGTATTAATTCCGTGGAGGTCCTGTGAAGACTGCGTTGCTTGTTGGGCTGAGTTGGATTTTGAGGACAATCAGTGAGGCATCCCAGAAGAAGGAAAGCCTTGAAATTAGGGAGACAGGCCTAGCAAAGGCCTCTGAGGAGCTGGGAAAGGCTACATAAGATCCTCCACAGGTTGATCAGCTCTTAGTCGTGACATGATTTGTGTTGAGGAATGAGGGGAATCCACTGGAACCGGGGTCTCCGACAGTGGCTGTTGTCCCCATTCTTGCTTTCTCCTCTTTGGGGAGAGCATCCAAATCTCTGTGGGGCTAAAGGAGAGTTCAAAATTTCTTTCAAAATCCGTATGCATAAATTCTTTCCCAAAAGTAGAAATTTTGCAAGAGAGTTAATATGAGGACATTGGCATTCAAGAAATCAGCTTTTATAGAGCTGATTGGGGATAGAGATTGGGGATGTCTATCTCCCCACAATGCCATAGATCCAGTTCTGTAGTTGTTGAGAAGCAGCAAACTTAGATCCCAGCAGAAAGGAATTCCCTGTGTTGGGTTAGGCTAATCAAGCAGACCTTGTCACAGTGCTGAAGTGATGCCCTCCTCTTGACCTGTCCCCCTTTGGGCTTTCCAGGTACAATGGAACCACAGGCATTGTTCCCTCCATGTTTCTCCAGCCGTACAGAAACCCCCTGAGCAAATTCCTGGCTCTTGCCTCTCCCTCCTTAGGCAGCTCCTTGCCAAGCCTCACTGAAGCCCCCAGTCTCAGCAGCAAGAATTGCGCATCCCAGCAAAAGGGGAACCAGGTTTATCTCACCCAGAAGATGCAAAGAGAAGACACTGGCTCACTCGAGGGCAAAGGCATTCGTTCTCCAAGTATAAGTCCCTCCTCAGGCAATTCCAGTCCAGCCTCTGGGAGAGAGAGTTGGTCAAGCAGCTCCGGGAACGTGAGTGAACAAGGATTCTGCGGTTCCTGTGATCCCGAGGGCCACATTGTCCTGACAAAGATCCAGGAATCTGGCAACCTAGGAAGCGCCTCCTTAAGCCAGCAGCAGAACAACTCTGGCTATGAAGAGGAATCTTCTGGAGACCCTGTCCATTTGCTTCCTTCCTCTGGTATGGGGTCCTTGTCTAGAGGGCCCATTGTGCCCCCACGCCCCTCCCCTCACGAAATCCTCCAGAAATGCAGCAGCCTAACAAGAAGGGCTCTGCAGAGATCTCTGGAGCAGCCCCGCCGGTTCCCAGCTGTAGAAAGCAAAGAAGGTGCCATCTGACACCATTGGACTCTGAGGTTTATTAATATACAAAATACTTGTTGTGTGTGGAAGGAATCAGTTCCTTATGCTTAGGGTTAGAATTGGGACATCCTTCCAGTCAGACTGAAGTGGTTCAAGGGATGGATGTTCTTCCACAGAGGGACACTCCTCCATTTTCCTAAAGAGACCAAGCTGAAAGGACCACTTTGAGGGCTTTCATCTTGGAGCCAATCCCTTGGAAGGGAAAGGAGGGGACAGGTTGGGGTGCCATTTGGCCATGCTGGATGGAGCAGACACAAACCTGTGTGGAGCACTGGGAATTTCTTGTGAAGGACTTAACCCAATCCTGCCTGAACAAGAGATTGGCAGGTAGAACTAAGGCTCTAGTAGTCCAACTTCTACTCAACTTTCAACACCCATGAGTTGTTGACTGCTGCATCCAAATTGGGGTCTATAGTAGATATTTATTTAATAATATAATATAATATACTGAAATGGATGCATTTTAATACTTTTAGGTATTGCTTACTTATTAATGTATTTTAATATTTTAGTAACTGATTTCTATCTAGAGGCTTGAGTATATATGTATACTTAGATATATACAAATATGAATTAATATGCTGTACTTTCCAATTCCAAGTAATCTGCCTGTGAAAAATAAAATTACTTAGTTTGCAATTTCTTTGGGAAGTCTTCTATCTTTCCATTTTTTAAAAGTATATTGCATTTCATATAACTTTTCCTTACTTCTCTCATTTGCAAAATAAAAATTCCTGTTATGGGGAACAACTCTATCCACCCATAAACAGTAACAGGGTGTGTATTAAATTTGGAAATTAGTGTGTAACTCGCTGCTAGACAACTAAATTTAAATAAACAAATAAAGCACATTAAGACAAGCTGGGTTGCTTATTTTCTATTTATTTCTTAAATTTGTTTGCCACCCATCTCACTACAAAGTGATTCTGGCCATCATACAAGGTTGAAGTTCTTCTATACTGTAAAAATACTATCCAGATAATAATCATGGGCACTGAATTTGATGGGATAAATCTGGCAGCTCTGCTGTGATTGTTTACTATCTGTGTGGTGGGTAGTACTCTTCCTTACTCTGCTCTTTTGTCATCTTAATGTCCAGTTTTAATGTTTCTGAGCTACCCAGAGGAAGGAACATAAATCTAATACATTGATAAATAAAACAGCCCTCTGAGGTAGTCCAGATCAGCAGACTCTGGAAGGCCTATTGGAACTCTCCGTTATTGCTAAAGGGCCTAATAAGGGAACTCTGAAGGCCTGGGGGGGATGCTCTCTACCCACCCCCTTCTTATAGCAACGAGAATCCAAGTGAGGAATCTTGAGTTTCTTCCTCACTTCATCCTGTTTGGGGGCTCAGCTGGTGTTAAGCCAAAAGTTCCTGCATCCCTACTGTGAGGCACTGTGCAAGCTCTTGTTCATCCCAGCTGCAAGAGATGCATTCTACTGGATGGTTGGTTTGGTTTGGTTTAGCCTTAATATTTTGTTCTAACCATATCAACTGTGGTGAAGAGCAACCGGGGCTTAGTTCAAGCTTGTTGAACTAAGCTACGCCATCCACCACCACCCTCCCAAAAGGGGATTGTGAAACTATGTAGATTAGTTCATCAGTATTGTTAAGGAATTAAGTGTGTTTTTTTAAGACACTGGGGTGGAGAACTTGCATGGTCCAGCAAATGAGAGTTTATTTATACAACTAAGCATGTACTTATTATATAAAGCATTCTTTTAAACATTGTTGGTGAGGGAGTGTCACACTGTGGGCAAGTCCTGGCAGATGAGCTTCAGCCGTCATGTCTCCATCTCTTCATCCCACCTGGGAGCCTCAGCCAGCCTCATGTTTTGCCACATGAAATCGAGGAACATGGAGGCCTGGAGTAGCCGGCCCAGCCTCTGGAAGTGCCGTTCTGCAAAGAGGAAAAAAGGAATGAAAACTAAGGAGGAAGGCAAGGGCAGCTCTTACCTACTCAGCCTCACTGGAAGTTGGTGGTTTTTAAGGCTGGGACTAAATGTATCAGGTTCTTGCATGGGAAGATTGCTTCCCTCTCCTTTGATAACATGCAATGAAAGGCAATCTCAAGGAAATGCGCTCAGTGGTGGTGGCATTAAGGAGGCTTGGCTACCTCACCAGATGGCAGTCCAGGCTCTCCTTGAAAGCCTCCAGTGATGAAGCTCTCACAACTTCCGAAGGCAACTTCTGTTCCATAGGTTGATTGTTCTCACTGTCAGAAAATTTCTCCTTATTTCCAGGTTGAATCTCTCCTTGATCAGTTTCCATCCATTATTCCTTCTCTGGCCTTCAGGTGCTTTGGAGAATAGCTTGACCCCCTTCCTCCTCTCTGTGGCAGCCCCTCAAATATTGGAAGAGTGCTACTGTGTCTCCCCTGGTCCTTCTCTTCCCTAGACTAGCCATGCCCAATTCTTGCAACCGTTCTTCATATGTTTTAGCCTCCAGCCCCCTAATCATCTTTGTTTAGGACAACTGGGCTGACCTTTTACTTGTAGCCTACAACAATTCTGTGCATAATAGCACAGGGTTCATCCCATTTAAGGTGGCCTCTGGTCAGAATTTTGTAGCTATGCCAGAGCTGCCCCAAGAAAAACCTCAAGTTACCCCCCTAGCGGAGTGGACAGCCCAAGTCCAGAGCACTTGGCCAGTAGCCCAGAAGGGGCTGGAAGATGCACGTCAGGCGTAATAGAAACAAGCAGACAAAAAGATTTTAAAGAGGGTGGCAGAGTTTACCGCTCATGAAATATTTACAGTGCACCCAACAGTCGAAGAAACTGGGACCTAAATTTGTGGGGCCATTCCCCATTGTTAGGGTAATTAATCCACTCACTGTGCAATGGTGTTGCCTAAGAATCTCAGCGTATTCACCTGGGCTTCACTGCAGCTTTTTGAAACCTGAAACTGTGTCGCCTCTTCGCCCTGCACCTGACGCCCCTCCTGGGCCCATTTTAATGGAAGGAGAGAGCAGCATTTGGAAAGGAAGGAAATCCTGGATTCAAGGAAACACCTGGCTGCATGTGGGGAAACATTTTCCCTCTGCACAGTCCGAATGGGTGGGGGCTAAACATTTCTGAGCTCCTAAACTCCTCTGAAACTTTCACCAAAAATGCCCTGAAAACCCTGAATGTGTCCATGACCTTCTGTGCGGATGTGTTATTTTGTTCTACCTGTGTATTTTGTGTTTTTCTTTCTTATAGGGTTAAAGCCCTGTAATGGGAGGGGGGAGGGAGCACGGAGGGCAGCCTCCTCCTTTGCTTGCTTGCTGTCAGCTGCCAGGGGGAGGAGGGGAGCGTTGAGCACATGTGGGGAGGGGGGAAGCGTGCAGGAGGAGGCTTTGCAATGGCCAGCTTGCATTTTGCTTATCTGTCCAAGGCCATTTCTTCAAGCTCTGCTATGCAGCAGCCAGAGACCATTCACCCCAATCAAAGACTTTTGGCCATTGTTTGAACCCTGGTTGCCTAGTTACAGGTAGGGGGGGGGGCTCTTGGGGTTGTTTCACATGGTTTTGCCTCAGATCTTGCCTGGATGAACGGCAGTAAAAGTACCTTTTCTCCAAATCTATTGATTTAAGGGCATTTCTTTCCTAGGAGTTGAGTAGAGGCAGACCGGACAACAACTCTGCAACCACAATATTTTTCCTGTAGGAAATCTACTCTAGCCAAGGGACACTTTAAGCAGAGGGCAAAAAAAAAACAACCTGCTGCATTGTAGAAGACGTGGCTGTCTCTTGTCAATATCTGGACTCCATTTTTCCAACAAGGAGCAAAGTAAAGTATTGTCAATCAACTTGATCAAATTTCTATGTCTAGGCAGTTTCTTATTTAGTCACATAATTATAATTTTGTTAATTTAGATCCTATGAACTAATAGTCTGAATTGATAAAATATGCCTGGCTTCAGTTCATGGTCAAAGCCACCATTCTAACTTCTTTAGCACACACACACACACACACACAGAGATGTGGATGTCTTTTTTCATTGACATCCTTCAAATGTGTTGGACCCATAATATCTTCCAACCTTTGCTGAACCAGCTGAGGATTAAGACAAATGCAGCTATTCGGGAATCTTTTCCAAGGCTGAGGGGCAAAAAACCCTCAGCAGAGAAACATTTAGCTTCATATTCAAAGCAACATAAGAAGATGCTGCAGGCTCACCGGGGAAATTGGAAGTGACATCTGCTCACATAATAATGAAACACCCTCATCTTTGCTTTCCTGGACAGAGTTCAGGGCCCCAGCTGCCATCTAAGGGTTTGGGAATGTCCCTTTTGCCCGGAGCTACAGGAAGGGGGGGGGGGTGCTTGGGCCTAGAGAAGACTACATGGAAGGGTTTTTCTACCTTGGTGAGGCCTTCCTGGAAGGATCAGCACTCATCTATACTTTTAAGGCAGAGGTGGGTGGCTCCCAGTTCGGCCGAACCGGTAGTGGAATTCAGGCCTCGGTTGCAGAACTGCCACGCCCCTGAAACGGTTCCCTCACCACTGCTGGGCCGCCACTGTTTTTGGTTTGTAATGACTGCACAGTTCATTGTAAATTGTTGTCTGCATGCACAAAGAAAAATTTGCATTGAGCAGTGCATGTGCACACACTGTGTCAGGTGCGTGCGGGGGTTGCAAACCGGTAGTAAAACCGGCAGCAATTCACCCCTGCTCAAAGTCCCCCTTTGGCCTCTGAGGAGCTCACACTTGCATGCACACCCACCCTGAAATCAGGTTTATGATGATGCAGAAACTAACTTCTGCCTGGCAAAAAAAGCCAATTTCCATCGAGTCCCAGTGAGCGGCTGGATGATGTAAGAGGGAATCAGGACCCGCCCACTGAAAATTCTCTTGACCCGAAAGGCTGAAAGTGGGACTGGGACGTGTGCGTGTCATTGTCCCACATATATTGTTTGCTTCAGACAATATAAGGTACCCAAATGTCAGGCCCCACTTTGAAGATGAGCCACGATGGGCTGAAAAATAGAAACCTGATGAAGAGCCCAGACCTCCAGACCAATCAGAGTTGTGCTTGTGATAAGGCTGTCACTAGAAACTGAGCCAGAGCACACACGAAGAACTTGTGCGCATTTCCCAAAATATCAAATGTACATTTCAACTGTTAAAGTCAAAGCCGTTCCGTTCTGTTTCAGAGCAGATTCCTTGGAGAAAGAAGTCGGAAGAAGAGCCACTTGCCTGTGTATGGCAGGAGAGACTCCACGGCAGTTTTGATCCCTTCGTACTTCAAGAGATCCTCTGGAGTCTCCTGTTTGAGGAGGCTCTCCACCACGGCCTGGGCCTCGTGGCAGTTCCGTGTGTTGCTGTTCCATGTGATGGAAAACTTCAGAACTGCCTCTTGGGGAAAAAAGCACAAGAAAGACACATTAGGAATGAGGGCCTGCTGCGTTCCTACCTGCCCTCTTAAGGGTGGTGAGATTAGGTGCTTCTTACCTACCTGCTGTACCAAACAGGCAAGCAAACATGGCCAGTTAACTCACACAAGATGACTCCAGGCAGCTTACTATATGAACATTTTACCACGTAATAATCCATAAATTTACCATTCCACCGTCCAGCCCCCATGACGGCAACCACACAATCACACCAGCAGCCTTATTGGCTCCATATCAACTGTGGGTCTCCATGTCTTCAGGGCTTTCCAGAAACATAGAAAGTTGGGGGGGGGTGTATCTCCAGGGAAATGGTATTCCAAAGGGAGGGAGCCCCCCCAGAAGAGGACTTTTTCCTTAGTCCCACTTCCCTAATAGATGGGATCTGCAACATACGGTGCCTTCCTGCTCCGGTGGGCTGCAGTAGTTCTTTAAGGAGTACACCTAAAACTAGCCCCTTCGATTGTTAATCAGCAACCAATGCAGGTCCCATAAAAAGGGTGCTACGTGCACAAATCTCAACTTGTGCTGAAGAAGCATGCGGACTGCTGCAGTTTGAACCAAGTTGAAGTTTTGAAACATAATACAATGAGACTTTGAAAGTTGGACACAAGAGGAAATTAGAAGGAACTAAAGATTACAATTAAAGAAAAAGAATACTTACATTTGACTAACAAATACAATATGAAGCAAAATATTTTAACATTCAATACACTGAAGTATATTTTTGAACCATGGGCCCACGAGTTGATATTAAGTGTCTGCCTCTAAATATAGTATTTAAAATATGTTATAGAAGAGAAACACATTTTATCAGACAAGGCTGAGGCCTGAGACTGATCTGAAAATGGATTTATAAAGGACAGGCAACAAGAATAATATGTAAAAAGATGCTACTCTGGATAGACAAAAGGATGCTGCTGATGTCTTAATAATTGAAAGGGATATACAAGCAAGAAACCAAGAAGTGACCTGGATAATTTTCCTATATAATCGGATTGTTAAAGCTTTGAATAATTATGTGAAAAGGAACAAAGAAAAAATGAAAATAAACTAGGTTCTAGAATATTAATTTAAAGGAACTAAAGATCAAGATTGTTAAAAAGAATGAATATAAAATTGGTTTATTTGATCACATTTAAAATAGATACGTGGTTATCTCTGGGCCCTTAATGGACTTTTGGTGATCGGGACTGAAATGATGAGCTCTTAAGGGTTTGTTTATAGATAAGAGATGGGAAAAGGAGATTTGTTTCATTTTCGGAAAAGGTGATAAGTTATTAAATTCTTTTATACTTGTGGATGAAGTCATTTCTTTATATATTTCTTATCATTTTCTTTACTACACTCATTTCTTTCTTTCTTTTCTATTTTCCTTTTTCTGTGCCATTTATTTTTTATTCCTATTTTTAATTTATATTAGTTTTTTATTGTTGCACCTCTATTTTTTTTAATAAAAATACTATTTAAAAAAAAAGAAGAGTGGCGTTCTTTCAGCTGGATTAATGTTTCCTGGGTGTGAAAGGCAAAGCTCCTTAGTTTGAGTTTCTTGGCTAGAGGAGGAGGTCCCCAGGAGAACTGTTCAATCTGTGAAGGAAAATAGGTAACTGGTCTGACTTCTTGTCTCCAGTCAGGAGAAAAAAACGCCAGGAGCAGGAGTGGGAGTATTTAACTAGAAAAAAAGAAGGGGGCAAAGGTCAAGCCGTTCAATGGTCTTTTGTTCCAAAGGGATTATTCCCCCTTCTGTTCAATCAAGTCTGATTGCCTGGACAAGTCCTATCTTTGCAAGGTTTTTTTTTCAGAAGAGGTTTGCTATCCAGTCTTTGTTAAAGCTGAGTGACTCCAGTTCAAGGTCACCTAGCTGGATTTTATCTAATGTGGGACTAGAACTCACAGTGTCCTTTTCTCCAGCCTGATGTCTTAACCACTATACCACACTGTGTCCCTCTAAAGGGTCAAGAAAGAAGTCTGGACCGAGACCTTCCTCCTATGACCTGCCTAGTTTGTATCTTTGTAAACACAGAGATGCCTGCATGCACCTGTATACATAAAAAAACCTCCATGTGCACGCAGAAGCTGGGCCAACTGGGGTGCATACTGACCCTTTTGGTCCTTCCGCAACTTCATCAAGTTCTTTGCCAAGTCTTCTTTTCCTCTGGGCTCCTTTAGGATGGCTGAGGGAGACAAGATCGTGATCAAATTCCCGCTGGGCAAAAACAATGGGACAAAAACGACCCCTCCACCTGCGATCTTGCTCTCTACTGAGGAAGACACCCTCCCTCCATCATATTTTCAGGGCTCCGTTGGACAAACCACAAACCTTGATCTACAACTGTAATTGAGCCTGGAATTATGGTCATAAGTCGTGGCAGTCACTGCCATGTGACCACACCCAAATTTGTGACCATTTTTGTGATGGTCATTAAATGAATCCATTATACACAATGGGTGCCTTTTGCCTTAAACCAGAAGTAAATGCTGAAAACAGCCCCCAAACCATGAAAACTGTGATCACGGGCGGCAGGACTCTGCAAACGCAGGTCGGTTACCAAGCATCCAAAATGCGATGATGGCAGGGTGGCCATCGGGATTTCAAACCCAGGTGGTAAATAGCTGCGAGGAGTCTATTGTAACTTTGAACAATCCGTAAATGACCATCAGTGATGTGATTGCATACCCAGGTTGCAAGTTTTTACCATGCTCATCTGAGTAAATGTAATATGCTGCCGATATCTCTTGATATTAATGTCCTTAAAGCACATTACAAGGACAATATAGTTATAATATATAATTATATATCTACTTATATAATAATATTATTATAACCCTTGATGTCCTTGTACTGTGTATCAAGATGTAGAATGTTTTGGGACTCAGAATCCTGGTTGTCCCTTTAGATGTTGCTCCAGGGGATATTTCATAAGAAAATAAGATCACAACCAAAGTGGGTCATCTTAGGAGAAAATTAAAGTGGATTTAATAAAATAGAACAAATGTTACTCTTCCTGTGTATTTACCATAGCTTTAAAAATCATGATTTTCTGCCAACATTTAGATTGGCGCTTGGGCTAAACTTTCAGATCTAGCCTAAGGTGCTGGTAGCTCTCTCTTTCCCCCCTCCCAATAGCAACATGTCCTGAAGAGGCACAAACACACATTTGGGGGTGGGGTAGGGGGAAGGCCGCTAGGTAGCAGATTCCGGGAGCAACTGTGTTCTTCCAAGGGAATACCTCCCCATCCAGCAATTACGATAAGAGTGTGATTCTAGCTGCCCATTCCCATACCCCATCACATCTCTGGGTGGTTCATATACAAAACAACTCTATTATGAAATGCGGGGGAAAATTAAAAACCCTTTGAAAAAGTAATGCTTGGGCTCTCTTGGAAATAAGCCCATGATAAGCCCTCCTTCGGTGTGATGTCCAGTGTCCGGCCACTGAGTGGGACTGGGGGGGGGGTGTCTACTGGAAGCCTTTCGGGCTTCCCTCTGAAACAAAGTCTCACCCTTGATGACGGTCAGCACTGTATGAGGCCGGTCCAGGGAGAGCGCCAAGCCCAGGGCCTTCAGGAACTGCTTCTGGTGCAGCAGATTAGCCAGCTCCTGCTCTCTGGAAGACATGAAGATGCAAATGGGGGCTGGAAGCTGCCCGCTAGAGCTTGGGGCCACAGGGCTAACCCGAAAGCAGCAAATCCAGCCAAGGCAGCTGACAGGGGGAGTTTTTTCTACAGCTCTACAGTTCTACCCCCATTCCTCTGTTGTGTTGGCCATTTAGCTTTTACTGAAACACAAAGTGGCCCATGGAAACACACTCATACAGCCACTGACTGACCAAAGCCTGCAACAGGGAGATAGGGGGCAGCAAGAGAAGATGCCCTTCTGCCAACCCAACCGGTAGGGGATGGCTGCCTTTCTAAAAGTCCTTCAGCAAAGGAACCTAAAAGCCACTGGGCAATTTAGCAAGGATTTCCCAAAATGTTCATAGCAGCAAAGACCCCAAGGAGGGCTGCTCTGCTGAGGCCTGGTTCCACTTCTGAAAACAAATCCCTTCATTTAAAATGCCTAAGTATGTGCTTCCTACTTTGTTTGGGCTGGTAGTGACTCTTTTTTCCCACCTGGATCCAGCCCTGAAGCATCTAGTCCATCTTTTCCACAATCCAATTGTGCTGGGAATTATGGAGGTAGCCACACTGGGTGAGCGGGACCACATAACCCCTTTGGGGAGCCACTTGCCTGGGTAGATGAAGAAATGCTGAGAAGCTGTCATACATGAACATTGTTCAAGAGTTTTTTTTAGCGGAAGCTCCCCAGTCCAAGTATAGCATTTCTTCATAGCAGGCAAATGAATTAGACATTTTATGCAAATTCATACTTTTCATAATCTTATTTGCAACCCTACAAGCCTATATTTATTGCAGTTAATTAAGCAATATATTAAAAAGCAATTAGATGCCACCAATTGTATGCAATTTGGAAACCTGATTTTTATCTAAATAACCACATTCAAAATAAATATAAACAATACGTGGAAGATTCCCAAAACAAATTTAGACACTTCTCTTTGCACAATTACGCCTTTTCCATAATACCTAAAAGCAAAGCACAGATCTCTAAGTATTCAGAATGCTAACTATATGCAAATATACAACTCTATGGAAAGCAAACGCTGCCGTGCCGGTCGGAGACGATGGGCCCTCTTGCCTAACGACTAAAAGAAGCCAGATGAAAACAGGCTCCAATGCTGCCTGGGGATACTCACTTCAGGATCTCTTCCTCTTGCTTGGCTTGCTCTTCTTCGAGTTCTGTTTGAGTGACATCCTTTTAACAGACAGAGACATGAAACACAAATAGAAAAATCGCCAAATGGAATGGTTGGTGCTTCAGAAGAGAATCAAACCTTCCAACCACATGAGATCCTGGCAGCTTTTGGGAACCAAAGCAACAGCCATGCATAGAGCACAACATTGTTTCAAACTGTTGGGCACATGGTCATGAAAAGGTGCAACCATATTAATTAGTCAATAATACCAATTATTCTGAGTCCAGAGTAAAATTATTTTAAGAACCTTTTAGAACATATCGGAAGTGATTTTATGTTTTAACATCTTTGGATGGCTTTGGAAAGCAACAGACCATAGACCTGTCCAATAGACGGAGAGCATGTGACAACCCCTCCCCCCTCCATCAGCTGCAATGGCATCAGTAAGCATCCCTCCCCAGGAACTTTGGACAGTGGGTCTCAGGCAGCCCCAGGCAATCGGGTGGGGCTGGTGTTTGAACACTTTTCCCCTTCAGGATTCTACTCTGCAGAAGGTTAAGATGCTGGAAAGACAGCATCTCCTCTTAATCACTGTTTTTTTTGCTGCTTGTAGAAAGTAACAACAATTTTTACAGAATAAATTTAACATAATGATTTGAGCCATTTGGTTATTGTGCAAGTTATCCCATTAGGGGGGACTGAAAACTATCTGGGTATTGCTAAATTTGTTTCATAATTTCGTGAATGTATTTCCTTGGAGGAAGCACTGATTCTTCCTCCCTTGCTTGGAAGGCCGCTTGATCTTGAATCTCTCCATTCATCTCTGGAATGCTCTAAAACAAGATGTAATTAGGATGCATCGACTCTTTTACATGTAACTAATTTGGAATTGGATTGAGGCACTTATAAAACCAGGGGAGGAGAAAATGTCTGTCAATCCTCACTTTCTTTTCAGCAGCCTCAGAAGACAAAATTCAATCAACCACTTCGGCTCCAATACCTGGCTTCAGATTTGGAGTTGAAATATGAAAATCCCTCTTTTTAAAATTAACTAAGTAATCCTAGACTATACTGACTGACTGAAACATGCTCAATGACATGGATATGTTTTATATGAAAATATTCAATGTTTAATGAATTTATTATTTAATTTTTTAAAAATGCAGACTACCTACCATTCAGATGATCTTCAGGTAGGTTATAATCCAATTCATTACATATCTATTAAAATTTATCTAATTATGTTATGATGTACCTTAAATTATGTCTTTTAATATTTTTCCTATATTGATTAGTCTTTAGGCAGCTTGGTCTACATCAGTGATGGCAAACCCTTTTTGGCTCGCGTGCTCTGGGGGGAGTGCAGAGGGGGGTCTTGCATGGATGTGCTGCACCCATAATGCAATGCGCGAGGCCCACACCTCGCATGCACGCATAACAGGAACTCCCCCCCCCCATTTTTTGCATGCTTTTTGTGCCCTCCCCAGGCTCCAGAGGCTTTATAGGAGCCTGGGGAGGGTGAAAACAGCCTCCCTCGCCCCCCTGGAGGTTCAGGAGCTTCCCTGAAGCCTCCAGAGCGCAAAAAAACCAGTCCTACGGGCAAACCGGAAGTTTGGAAACAAACTTCTGGTTTGCTTGTAGGGCCGGTTTAAGCCCTCTGGAGCTTTCAGGGGCCTTCCAGAGGCTTCCCTGAAGGCTCCGGAGGACAAAAAAATGACCCTACGAGCAAACCGGGACTTCCAGTTTGTCCGTTGGGTAATTTTTCATCCTCCAGAGCAGCCCCTGAAGGCTCAGGAGGGCTTAAACCGGCCTTATGAGCAAACCGGAAGTCCGTTCCTGAACTTCCGGTTTGCCCATAGGGCTGGTTTTTTGCGCTCCGGAGGCTTCAGGGAAGCTCCTGAAGCCTCCGGAGGGCCTGGGGGGGGGGGGAGGCTGTTTCCGCCCTCCCCAAGCTGCTATAAAGCCTCTGGAGCCTGGGGAGAGCAAAAATGGCTTTTAAAAAAGGCTGAACTCAGCTGACAGGGCAACACCTTGCGTGCCCTGACAAATGGCTCCGCCTGCCACCTGTGGCACACGTGCCATCCTGGGTCTACATGATACCCCCTGGTTGTCCCCAGGCTATATAGGTAATTAAAATGAGTCTTCCCATAAAATACTACTACAAGTAAGTCTCACTGTTTCTGAGAGCTTCTTCTTGTGCTACTAGACCGGAGAGCCAAATTTCCATTCTTCTACTGGCAGAAGTACATTTACAGTATAACCATAGAATGACACCAATAAAAGTTGCTGGCAGAATTTGAAACATTTGCGCAAATCAAGTTCAACATTTGCTTTGCAAGGTTAAAAGTTCTGACTCAGATTAATCTCTATTTCTATTTCCTCCTCTGAAGTTGGAGACAATCAGGAAGAAAATGTGGTATCAAATCCTCTCAGTGGTTCTTGACTCTTTCTAAAGTTGAGGAGTCCTATGTATGAAAGCCACACAAGAGGAAATGGTGGAACTAAATAGGGGGGAGTTCAGACCAGCCCACTGGACTTCAGGGATCCCTCCCTGGAAGAGTCTTGGAGGATTGATTAACAGCTGAATTTTAGTTGATGTTACAGTTGCTATCTTGGCACCTATCTGAAAATGAGCCTTTCAGATAAGCTATTGCACAAAAAGTGCAAAAGAATCTATTAGTCACTCCTGGAATGAGAAGATCAATCCTTACAAGTATTCTAAAAGATGGGAGATGCACCACAAATACAGAGTAATCTTCCTGATGGCTACAAAATTTCTCTTTCTCTTATAAAGCAAAAATAGTAGCCTACAGTTGATGAAGCAGCTTCATTAAGTGGAAGGGCTTAGCAGATTGTAAATGGAACTGCTACAAAGCAACAATTCATCCATAAACCCCTTGGAATAGCACCAGCCTATCCCAAGTACCGAACGCCTTCTATCAGTCTGAAGAGATGCAACAATGAAATAAAAATGCTGACTGCTATCTCAACTGCCAAGATTCTTCTGGATAAGAACTGTGTTTATATGAAATTGAGAAGCTGGGATGATGCCATTCGTTCTTTGCAGCTCTCTGCTAATGTGCAATCCAAGCGAACACAGCACTATTGAGGAAGGACAGATCTAAGATTCTCTTAGGTAGACACAATATGGGAAACTTACCAAATTTGTGACAGCTTGCAAAATTAATTCGTAGTAGATTTTTAAAATTAAGATTAAAAAGGACTCAACTAAGAAAGCATTGTATATATATTCTCTTACCAAATGTTATTACATTCAATCCTTTACCTGTATTAATGTACTATAAAAAAGCAAAAACAATACCTGGACAAAGTACATTTGGGGGACAAGTCAATGTAAAATACTGAAATTCATGAGCTATCCTAACAGACACAGGTGTGCTTTTCTCCTCTCTCCTGCTCACCTAGGTGGATTCCTCCCCTGAAGAATAGAGGAAAGTAAGTGAGGCGAATGCTAGACTCCAGCGCTTTGCACAAAAGAAGCAGCAAGCAGCAATAGTAACACCCAGCAGAGAATGCTGGTTTGCAAAATGTGGCCATGAAAGGGTCCTGGTGGAGGAGTGGTTAGAATAATGCACATGGCAGGCTGACTCTGCCTACAGGAACTTGATCCTGACTGGCTCAAGGTTGACTCAGCCTTCCATCCTTCCGAGGTCGGTAAAATGAGGAGCCGGATTGTTGGGGGAAACATGCTAACATTGTAAAACAACCCAGAGGGTGATGTAAAGCACTATTGGGTGGTATATAAGTTTAGGTACTATTGCTATAGCTGCAAGAAGCAGACTTGGCTTGAATTTGGTTGTATTCTTATAAGAACACTGAAAAGCTCTTTCAAAGGGACTTTCAAAAGTTCAGCTGTGCAGAATGTTTTTGGAAATAAAATACTGACTATATCACACCAAATTTGTATCGCTCTAGTTTCAATTGCTTGTTTCAATTTAAGATTCTGGCTCTATTTTGTATAGGACCAGATTATTTGAGGTTCCATCTATATTCATGTGAATCTTCCCAGGTCCTAAGATCAACCAATATTTTTCTCTGGCTTTCCATTAACATCAACCAAGTTAACAGGTATCACAATGAGATCTGTTCAGTCGTAGCTCTATGTTTGTGGGGAAATGAGGAATTCCAGGATGACTTTAGTTTCCAAATTTTAAATCAATGGCACAGATTGATAAACTGATGGGCTTGGCTCCATGAAGAAATGAACAAGTAGCATTGACCAATGTCGTTGAGAAATGGCAGCCCTTTATTACAGATCGAATCAATACTGTGAGAGGATCCTTTCGCTTTTTGTGAATAATACTTAATCCTAGGGAAGCCTAATAAGGAGAATGATAAAAATCAAAAATAAGAAAAAAAAGAAGGTAAAGCATATAAGCCAGGCTAGAATTGGGAACTTAAGATCAGCCAACTTTGCAGGTTCTACCTTCCACAATAAGACCCGTGAATCTGTGGAGCCGGTCACCACGGTATCATCCTTCTTGTTAGCATGCAAGGCCCATACTTTGCTGTCGTGAGCATCTAAGGTCTTCACACACTCATTGTTTTTTATTGTCCAGAGTTTCAGGAGACCATCAGCACCACTTGGGGAAAGAGAAGCAAGAATTAAGAATGACCTTAAGCTCATGGCATTTATAAGTTGGCATCACCAGCCATCTTTGGAAAGGGAAAATTCACTCAAAATAGTTTATTTGCCAGAATTAAAATAACGGGGGGGGGGGAGGGAGGCGGGGGGGGGGGAAATCAGCAACATCCGAAGAGGAAAACAAACAAACAGAAGTAAAACTATTTACAAATGTATGCAGAAATAAGAATTCTTCTAACAGGGTTAGTGAGGAAGCCAGGCCAAGGCGATGAAATCTCCCACGGCTGAGAATTTGTCAGCAATGTTTTTTCTTGTAGAAGAGAGGGGGACAAGCCAGACATTGATTTTGGATGAAGGATGATTTCTCCCCACTTCAGCCAAAAAAGTATGTCAAAGAAAGGAGGAATCCTAAATGGGAATCCAAACTCAGTACAATAAAGGTAAATTGGAACAGAGTCAGCCAAAGAGAAAAAAACAAATCCATACTAATCTTGTGACCAGCAGAAAGTGTTTACAAATTTCCTTTCCTCAGAAAACATAGCAAAACCTCATCACACAAGAGCCACCCAGCCTGTTTTATCCCATGTGCTAACTGGGAGGTCTGAATGGAGGCATCAGAGGAGAGGAACCTTTGTGCTGGGGATGTGGATCAGGCCTGCATCTCTGCACCCCCCCCACCCCCACCCCTCCACTCCCTGGCAGCTCTTCCCTAGAAGGCCGTTTTCTGCCCCCCCCCCCCCCCCCCGGGGCCAGCATCAGCCCTCCAAGCCAGAGTTTTACTAGCCCTCCTTGGAGATGCTGAAGTTCTGCCACATCTGCCCCAGCAAACAATCTCTTTCTCTGGAGGCCATACCTGCTAAGCACCTGTCCTCCTTCACTCACAAAGATGACCTTCAGCACAGAGGCATCATGACCTTCAAAAGTCTGATGAGGGAAGGAAAGATGAGAGATGAGCATGATATTGAGGATAGTCTAATTCCTTCAGGCACATAAATAGCTGCACAGGTCAGAGAAATGATAAGGAAAGATACTGTAAAAATACTAATTTACTTCCATGCAAAACAAAATCTGTTATTCCAATCAAAGAAAAGCTAAGAGCCATAAGGATTCCTCTTTCCTAACAAGGCTGCCAGCTTTCATAACCAAAATATATGACTTTGCTTAGCAACCTTTCAAAGTTATGCTGGCAGTGAAAAGGTCACTGCATGACAGTCCTTGCACTTGCAACCGTTGCAGCCTCACGCGGTCATGTGCCCACCATTTGTGTCGCTCACAACTGGCTTCTAACAAGCAGAGTCAATGCTGTCTTAGCAGTAAAGCCACAAATCACGGTCACATGATATCAGGTTTCATGACTTCCAATGCCAAGTTAGACCAGTTTTCTAGTGCTATTTTTTTTCTACTTCTGCTGTTGTTTATAAGACAGAACCATTTAATAAAAGTGATGCTTTGTTCATTTTTGAAACTTTTGGTCTTATTCAATAATGAAGGTAGCCATTTAGCCTTCCATAATTTTCAATATCTTTTTCCTGCAGAGTATTTTTCCTTGCTTGCTCCTATAATAGATAAATTCCAGCTTCTCTCAGAGAAACAGTTTCCAACTTCTTGTAGATTATTCCACCCACCCTGGTCAAGTGCAATTTTTATTTCACTACTAGATGGAAATGCATTAATGTAAGCTGCTAAGTTTTTTGTCCACAACAATACCTTCAGACAGCTAAAGTCCTGCAGATCCCAGATTTTCACAGTCCCATCTGCTGAAGAGGTGGCCAAGACTTGGTCTACAGGGGAGAACTGCACACACCAGATGCCGCGTTTGTGTCCGGAGAAAACTCCGAGTAGCACACAATTTTCACAGTTCCACAGCTTGGCTGTCTTGTCCTGGGAACCTGTGGCGACTAGCTTGTCATTTGGAGACACTGCAACACTATTAACATCCTAAAAATGAAGACAGAACAGTGAACATTTATTATGGCACACATTGGCACATTTTGCCCGGCAGCATGGAAGATCCTTGGAACCTGGACAGCTCAAGCTCCTCTCAGGTAGGTGTGTTTCACATGACTTCAAGTCTATTTTATGAAATCTGCAGCTATTTCATTTATCTGATGTAATGGTTAAAGCACCAGGCTAGAAGTGGGAAACTGCAAGTTCTTAGACATGAAAGCTGATTGGGTGACTCTGGGCCAGTTATTCTCCCTCAGATCAACCCACCTCACAGGGTTGTTGTTGTGTGAAAAGGTAAATGTAATAAAAGTAGGATAAAATATCTAATAGTAATTAATTAATTAATAACTTACAACCAAGACATAGATTGCTTTTCTTTGATTATGAATCTAATCAGGTCACTTTATAGATGTGCATCTCTCTCCCTCTCCCTCTCTCCCCCTCTCTCAGACTACTTATAACATCATATTTCTGGTCTGATATGACAATAAAGCTTTAGGGATTGTTACAGGAAAGCAATAAAATAACGACCGAAACTTTTAAATGTAACTGCAGTAAGCATGATATAAAGAGTTATTCCCACCAGTTTTAAAAAAGTTTTGAAATTCCATCTCCCACTCGTAAACCATAGGAGTGATGTTTTTATTTCATCAACAGATTTACTTTTGTTTAAAAATACAGAACATTTAATGTCAAAATACAGAAATTCTGGTTTGAAACCAAGCAAGACCAGAGTTAAAATGCATGCACACATAATACTGCCTTAAAATTAATGATGGAAAAAGGGAAAGAAGATTCATGTGGAAAAGGGTAGAGGTGACAGATATTGGCATACTCTTGATTATGGTCAGGAAATTAAACATAGAGTGATCTATATATGGAGATCTGTTCATTGCTCGTCCTGAACGTGACATTCTCCAGATCCAGAAACATCCAGGGAATCCACAGGTTGCCTGATTCTGAGGAGCATAGAAATGTCTATCCATCCCACTCTATTTCCTTTTGTAATCGGCATCTGCCTCAGAAGGCAGTTTGGTGTAATGGTTAAGGCACCAGACTAGAAACCGGGAGTCTGTAAGTTCTAGTCCTGCCTTAGGTACAAAGCCAGCTGAATGACCTTGGACCAGTCAGTATCTCTCAGCCCGAGGAAGGAGGCAATAGCAAATCACGGCAGAAATGTGACCAAAAACCTGCAGGGCCTTGTCCAGGCAGTGGCTAGAGTTGAGTCTGACTTGAAGGCATACATACACTTACACACACACACACACACACACACACACAAACAAAAACCACCTCCCCCAGCATCCGCATCCAATCCCAGCTTTTCAGATCTTCTGAATGTATTACCTTATCGTGTGCCACTTCTGTTTTTGTGGCTTGTAACAGCACAATCTGGTTCTCTTTTTCACTGAGAGTAGGAAATTTAGGAAGAAGCCACACTTTGATTGTGTGATCTTGGCTGGCTGTGATCAGAAAATTCTCCTTTGTTCTGGAAAAAAGACAAACCAGGTAGAAAAAGAATGATATAGACGATGATCCTCATTGTTTGTTGTTGTTTTTATACTACTTTTCCTTAAAACTCTCTGGGAAGTTTATGTTAAAATGAAACCCAGATTTAGAGCACTGTTTGTCAACTACAAGGTCCAGCTTCCCAGGATGACCAACTGCCAGAATTCTTAGCAATAAGTCCACCTTCTAAAATTTGCCATTCTGAAGGTTGTCAAAATTCCTCCAAGATCCCAGAGGTTATCATCTTATTCAACCGAAAGTGCTTGGCTGCCGGCTGTCACTTTCCCTCAGCAAAAGACTGCAGGTAGATTCCATAAGAAGACAGTTACGTTTAACCATTTGGTTGAAGCTGCTGGGAATAATCTCTAGAGCATCGTTTCTCAACCTTGGCAACTTAAAAATGTGTGGATTCCCAACTCTCAGAATTCTGCAGCCAGCTCTCTGGACAATTTGCTGGGAGGATAATTCTGGGAGTTGAAGTCCAAACACCTTCAACTTGCCAAGGTTGACAAACGCTGCTCTAGAGGCTCACAGGATCCCTGTGCTACCCTGAAGTGAGAAGCCAGAGCAGGGAAGTTGTTGAGGGCCACACGGAGTGGCATTTAGGGAGCACATTGTAAGCGTTCTCACAAAATAGCTGCTATTTTATTTTATATTTTATATAAACGTTTATTTCAATAATCAAAGAAATGTCATATCTGGAAGGTTGCTCATTACTGCCCCCTTCTAACTGGGCCGTTTACCCTTTTAACACACACATGGCAACTTATCCAGGAGACGGGGATGCTCCAAGTACAATAAATGGTTACTAATGTTTACAGAAATGTAGGCTTGGATTTGTCTTTTAGTCAATGGGTGGCAGGTGGCTGGCCCTGCCCCCTCCTAGCAGCTGTTTTGTGACAGCAAAGTTGAGAGTGTGCCTCTACCACACTCATGTTCCAGATATGGCCAGAAACCGACCCCTCATCCACAGGGTCCTTCCAAGAGGAGAAACAAGTTTTTACAGGCAGTCCTCAAATTACAACCATTTATTTAGGGACCGTTCAAAGTTATAACGGCACTGAAAAATGTGATCTATCAGCGTTTTCCACACTTACGACCATTGCACCCTCATGGTCATGTGATCAAGTCATTGTTTATGGCAGTTGCCCTGTCTTGGGGTCACATGATTACCTTCTGCAACCTTCCTAGCCAGCCTCCCACAAGCCAAGTCAATGGCAGAAGCCAGATTTGCTTAATGACCACATGATTCACTAAAGAACTGTGGCAGAAAATGTCATAAAGTGGGACAAAGCTCACTTAACAACTGCCTTGCTTAGTACAGAAATGTTGGGCTCAATTGTGGCTGTAGGTCGAGGACTACCTGTACTGTAGGTGAAAAACTTTAGAAAAAGTACTGTAGGCCAAACTCCGCTCATCCCAGAGCATGAATGAGTCTGGAGATGATGACTGTGAAGAGAAAATGCAAAACCGATTAAATAAACCCTCATTCAGACCTGAAGAGGAGGATGAGGAAAAAAACCCCTCAAGATAGCCTGGCCGTGAGCCTCTGTTGGCCGGAGGGACAGTTGAGGAGTCTCTGACTCTACTACAGATTCTGACCAGCAGAGGCCAGGAAGGAAGGCTTCAGGCCCCAGAAGGGAGGCCTTCTGGAAGGGCCACACAGAGAAGCAACCAGTGGCTGGGTTAACTGGCGCCTGGCAGCTCCCCCCTCTCTCCACGGTCTGACTTTATGGGCCCCTTGATGGGACGTATCATTCCTATGGAGGCTTTTGGGTTTAAATGCACACTGCCCAGAGTCACTCTGAGTGAGGTGAGCACTTTCCAAGTAACAAGCGCACGCACACACACAGCCACTACAGGTAGTTCTTCTGGTGTTCATTTCCTGACTTGACATGAATTAACGTGCCTGGCTGCAGCCCTGACCAAATAAATACACCAAATAAATGCAACTTCTTGTCACTGACAAAAAATTCTGTCCTTCCAGATTTTTTAAAAATAGCTTTGGAAGCATTGCTGTGTATTGTAATTGAAATGTCCTCCCCATGACTTGTCAAAACAGGGACTGCTTTTGTAAACAGAGACATTTTAGACTTCAAAAGGAAGCCACACAAAGAATGTCAAAAATGTTCCAGCCTCAGGCACTCTCTTTGTCCTGACATCAGCTCAAAATGAAGAAGCTTGATGTATCTATTTCTGCCTTGAAGTATCGCCCGAGAAGATTTCAGGTGCAGAGCACACACCTTGAGGAGTACCTGAAGGCCCCTCTTACTGCACCTGGTGCCCGTGCTTTCTGCCAAGAATCTCATCGCTTTCAACAGCTGGTTTCCTGGGCCTGAAGCCAGCGCAGAGAAGCAGCCAGTTCACTTGCAGCGCAGGAGTTGACAAGGAGTCACAATGAGGAGGGCTTGTAGCAAAGGGCCCCCCAAGCATTTTGTCCCCACTGAGGCCAGAGGCTCTTCTGGGCTCCCCAAAAGTGGGAGGGGATCATCACCTACAACACTCCCCCCCCCCAAGCAACTGGTACTAAAAGGCCCTCTAGGTCACTCCTGGAAATAATGCCTGGTACAAAAACTATGTCCTCCCTGAATTTATTTAATTAACAGATTAACAGAGTCGGAAGGGACCTTGTAGGTCTTGGAGTCCAATCCTCTGCCCAAACAGGAGACCCTATAGTATGGCGAACCTATGGCATGCGTGGCACAGGTGTCACCCAGAGCCCTCTTTCTAGGCATGTGAGCCATCACCCAAGCTCAGCTTCACCGTGCATGTCTGCACACCTCCCACCGGCCAGGTGGTTTTTGGGTCTCTGCCCCACATGTGTGGGGCATGGGGAGGTGGTTCAACATGCATGTGCAGGGTGCATGTGAGGGGGCCATGCACATATGCACAGGGGAGCACGGGGTTCTGTATGCATGCGCGGGGGGCACATAAGGGGTGTTGCACGCACATTGCATTATTGCATGTGGCGACAAAAAGGTTAGCCATCACTGCACTACACCATTCCTGACAAATGGCAGCCCAGTCTCCTCTTGAGAGCTTCCAGTGATGAAGCTCCCACAACGTCCAAATGCAACTTCTGTTCCATGGGTCGGTTTTTCCCACCGTCAGAAGGTTTCTCCTTATTTCCAGGCTGAATCTCTCCTTGTTCAGCTCCCATCCATTGTTCCTTGCCTGGCCTTCAGGTGCCTTGGAAAACAGCTTGAACCCCCCCCCCCTCAAATATTAGAAGACTGCTATCCTGTCTCCCCTGGTCCTTCTCCCCAGACCAGCCAGGCTGACTTCTTGTCTTCTCCCAAATGCCTGGACGAAAGAGCCACGTCTATTCTAGGGGGAGACTCTGTTTAAGAATCAGGGGATGGAAACATAGAAGGTGTCAAAGGAGAAGGTACCATCACTCTTCGGGCATTTCCAGGGTATTGAACTCTTGATAGTTTGGGATCATTAGCATGGATGAATAACTACCCCAACCCTCATCACAGTGCGAAGCAGCTTCCTTGAATGAAGACAGTATGGCCACCTGCCACGTGACCTGTGCCCTCACCCCATCCTGAGGAAAGGAAGGGTACCAGGTATCACAGCCATCGTGCACAAGGGACTGTCCTCAAAAGCAGGGGAGGGGGAGGGAAGACTTCTCTTACTTGGAGCAGGCAAGGGCACCCACTTGATGGGTGTGGCCTTGTCCTTGAGCCACACATGACACCTGGCCATCTTCTGTCATCTGCCAAATCCGGAAGGTCTTATCCTGAAAGCAGAAGAGGTCCTTTGTTTTGTTCTGAGTGTCAGAAAAGGCTTCAAAAGATCACACTGAGATCCTAACTGGTTATGGAAGAAGTTGCTTACAGCTTGGTGACACAGAAACAAGTCTCCAATGTACTCTGATCTCCACAGCCCACACCAACCCCTCAGTAGCGTTTGCAAGGGAGGGAGGAATAGCAAAATGAGTGTCATAACAATGCAATGCAAAACACATAACTTATATACCTTCATGAGCCATTACAATGGAAGTACTAAGCTGAGTCCCTTTTGGGATGTTGGCACTATCGTTACTCTCTTGTGATCATCGTTTATTATGATAAATGCCACTGTTGCCACCACATCATCTCAGTGACCTCAAGCTTTAGGCCCCAATCCACGGCTCTTTTTAGCTGGCTTCTCTACCTCATCCGCCTCTTTGGCTCTGTATCCTGGAAAGAAACCTCTTCCTTTCCCCACCAAACCATCAAAATCAGTGGTGCTACTCTGCTCCTTTAATTCCCAACCCCTTTTCCTTTGGGGCACTGAGCACTGTAGTAACTGCTCCCCTGAACAGCAGGGCCTTGCTGGTGAGAGGGAAGCCTCAGAATGCCTCTCCTCCTCCAGCCTGCCTCTACCAGAGTTGGGCTTTTAAACATGGCTTGGCTTCCCTTCCCTTTTCACAGATCATTAATATCAGCCTTTTGATTTTCATTTATTTCATCATATCAACATTTTCCTTTGCTCTCTGATCTCCGTTTATTATTATATTACTGCTCAACACCAAGAGAATCTTTTGTACTTATAATTTCCCATAAATCAGTAAGTCCTAAGTAAACTAACAAATCCACAGGCATGGGGAGCCCCTCGGAAAAACATAAAGGGATTTATTTCCTGCAGTCGAGGGCAGGAACTCTCTCCAGGCAGCAGGACCTTCAACTACTCAGGTGGAGGGTGGCAGAGTTTGGCAGCGCTTCAAATGCTTCCCAAACAACTTTACTGCCAGAGTTATCTCTGTGTGCACGTGTCCCTTAATCTAAAACAGGAAATAATTTATTTACATATGCCATTATATATTTCACAACTCCTGAGTTAAACTCTAGAGGCCAAGATGAAGTGCCATTTCCTTATTTAGCGCATGGCATCTCACATATGAACTAGCAATATATATTAACATTAATTAATTAAGTGCCATTGATTCAATATCAGTGCAGAAGGCCCATCTGAAGGATGCCTGCAGGTAGCCCTCAGTCTATGACCACAACTGGGCCCTGAATTGTGATCCCGGCAGTTGTGAAGCCGGTCCTCAAATGCTTGGCCCCCGTTGTATGAGGAAACCTTTTCGGTGGTGGTCATTAGCCAAACCCTGCAGCTCTTCAGCCAGAGCAGAAGTGATTAAAAAAAGAACCTAGGATACCCAAGGGGCTTTTTTTAAAAACGGAAATATAAATGCTGATTTCCAGCCAGACACCCTGAAAACCAGTCATGGGACTCTGGGATGCTGTAAACAGCCATAAAGGAAAGCAAAGTGCCCAAACTGCAATCATGTGACTGCGGGGGGGGGGGGAGGGCAGGGGATTTGAACTTTGAAACCAGGTCGCAAACGGCTACGTGCAGGTCGGCTACAACTCTGAACAGCTGCCAAGACATAGTTGTGGAGGGGGGGAGGGACGCTGGGGGGGGGGAACTGACCTACATGGCAATTATAGGGCAATCCTCCCCCCCCTCCAAAAAGTGCTGTCCTCAGGGACCCTCCTATTGCTGAGTTTGTTCTCCTTCCAAAAGGGGAAGGACACACAAGATGGATTTTCCAACGAGTTTTGAATGCAACTCTCAGAATTTTGTTCATGATTTCCCAAGAGGTCATGAAGAACAGTTTGAAAACTTTCAGCTTAACAAGACATGTGAAATGTCTTCCAGTTGCTAAATTTGCTTACATCCCAACAGCTACCATACATGAAGTTCCTAGTTCAAACTCTAATATTCCTGTTACTTCTGAAATGAATTAAAAATTAAAATGCTTGATACCTTTGAACAGCTAGCAAATAACCTCCCCTTTCGGAAGACGTCCAAGGCAAGGACAATATCTGCAAGAAATCACATGAGAAAACACAGGAGAAAACACAGCTTTTGAGCAATCATTTCATATTGGTATCCAGCAAATGTTCAGGTAATTGTTGTAATTGGACTAACAACTTCCTGGTCCTAGTTATTTGTTAAGTTTTCAAGAAGTCATGGAATGCTTGCAAATACTTCTTCACTAACTTTGGAGATATTTGGCAGTAGTTTCTGAAATGGAAACAAATCCAAAAAAGGGGAGGGTGTAATTTAGCATATGGCATTTACAGAGGTCATTGATATACAACACATAATACATACAAACAGAAATATGTTTAAATAAAGCATTGGTGTATGTATGTATGCATGTATGTATACGGTTCTAAGGTTTTATGTCTCAGGACATGGTACAAATCATCTGGTCCTCAGCAGTTCTTTAAAATAGGTGAATTCAGCCTCAGATGAAGAACAACACGGCATCATTTATTTTACAAAAAGAAAGTGGAGAAGCCCTGTGTGGAAAACTTAAGTCCACCCTGACTTCTTCCATAGGTACGAGGAGGCTACGTAGCAGCCAGGAGCTGCTAATCTGGGGCCCTTGATCAACTGAGCATCAGCAATTGGGACAACCTCTACAAAAGCCAAAGTTTTAGGCGCTTGCTGTTCACACAATGCCAAAGAGGGAAGACATCAGAAAAGGTTTCCAGAGAAGCAATTGGTGCTGACCATCAATCTGGGAGGGGTTATAAAGGCCATTTCCAGATAATTTAAAGTCCACCATTCTCCAGAGAGGAAGATTATTCACCAGGGGAAAACATTCAAGGCAGTGCCAGTCTTCCAGGAGTGGCTGTCCCAGCAACCCCAAAGTCAGACCATTCAAAGCTCAGAGAAATTGCAAAAATTACATCTTGGATTCTACAGGCCTCTGTTAGCAAATTAAATGTTAAAGTCCACAACAGTACAATTACAAAAACTCTGAATAAGTGTGGTTTGTTTGGAAGGGACACCAGAAAGAAAGCTTCCTCTCTTGAAAAAGAGCATGACAGCATGGCCTCAGTTTGCAGAGCTACATCTGAACAAATCACAACTCCTGGAACCCTCTCCTTTCGACAGACGAGGCCTTTGGCCACAATGCACAGGATCATGTGTGTTGAAAACCAAACACAGCCAAGGAACACAAACATCTCAGACCAACTGCCAAGCACGGTGGTTGAGGAGACACAATTTAGGCTTGTTTTGCAGCCACAGGATGCGGGGGGCACCTTGTAGGCATTGAGTTGCCCATGAACCTCTCTGCATACTGAAGTGTTCTAAAGCCTGGGAGACGCCGGGTGCATAAACGAAGGCCTACAAACCTCAGTGAACCGAAGCAAAGTAAAGAGGGGGCCAAAATGCCTCCACAATGATCTGAGAGACTGATAAAAACAAGGGATCGTTGCTAAGGGTGGTTCTACAAGCTATTGAATCATAAGGTGCACTTTGTTCTTTACACACGGCTTCTCCATTTTGGCTTTTTTTGGGGGGTGGATGGGTAAAATAAATGATGACAGAGTGTGATAGATCATGTGTTGCTGTTAATCTGAGATTGCATTTAAACAATCTCAGATCAAGTACAGATGAATTTTGGTGTTGGAGAAGACTCCCGAGAATACCAGAGATAGCCAAGGAAATGAATAAATGGATCTTAGAACAAATCAGAGTTCCCACTTGAGAATCTGTCCATATTGTATTTGGACACATTATATGTAGCTCCCAATGTGGGAGTTGCATTGGCTGCCAATTTGTTTCTGGGTGCAATTCAAGGTTCTGGTTGTCACCTCATGCCTACCTGGTACGAGACCAGATTATCTAAAGGACCGTCTCTCCCCGCTTATGTCTACCTGACCCACCAGAGCGGGGAAGCAGGAATGTTGCAGGTCCCGTCTCTTAAGGACGTACATCTTGCGGGACCCAGGAAAGTTAAGAACAGAGCTGATTTCTTTCTCCATCCACCAAAAAGTAGAGTGGATGCACACTCATCGCACTGCAAAGGTCAAAGATGGAAACTGCCCGTGTTTCCCATCACTCACCTGAATGGCCTGGCAGAATCTGGCAGTTTGAAGATGACAACTCAAATACTTTTAGCTGGGGGCTATTGGTCGCCACAACTATGTGTGAGTCCTTTGGACCCAGGAACCGGACATCCAACACTTCTCCATTATAACCTGAAAACTAAGGGAGAAATTAAGAAACAGTGTTTTTTAAAAATTAAAAAAAGGAAACATTTCCCGCAATCATCAATTCTTGCAAGGAATTGTATTTGATTTTGAGCAATGATGAAATTTGAAGATTTCAAATTAACTAAACATTTCTGTTATGCTCATGTCTTACAAGTTCTGCTGAGTTCACAGAATTTCATCCATCCATACCTGTGATTCTTGTTGTACTCTGGCAATGCTGTAGACTGGCAGACCTTTAGTGTGGCACCAAGCTGATTAACAGGATTCCCACTGATTTCAGCAGTCCTAAGCTTGGCCAGCCTGCCTAGGCCAGAACAGAGCTTTCGTCCCCTCTTCCAAAGGGGACAAGACTTTCTCCTCTGGTTTCTTTTCTTCCTACATTCAGGTTGTTTGCAGTTGACAGATTCTTTGTTTCTTATTTCTTATTTAGTTACTTATTTATTCAATCTATTTGCTACTCATGTCTTTAATAAGGTGACACCCTGGTTCTATTTAGCTTTGGGGTCCTATCTGTGCAATCTGGGAGATGGGGGTTTGAACATCCTAGTATCTGCAGATGCCACACCCCATTGTTATGTTCACAGGGAGTGTCCTCAGATTACCTCAGTCTCCAGGCAATTGGGCTGTAACAATACCCATACAGTGACTCCTCCCACACCCCACCTCGGAGACCCATTTGGTGATAACATAGTGGCCCACATAAAAATAATGCTGCTAAAGGCCAATAGGTAGTTGCATGCCTTTCCCCTCCACCATGTTGTCTGCTGCTTTGCTTCCTTGGAAAGTGATAAAATTGGGTACCTGTTTCTTGAGCTCAAGCGTCTGTGCATCATACAAGCAGATATTGCGGTCAACATTCACAGACACTAATTCATTTTTGATTGGCACTAGACTGCAATGCATGAGGCTGTGTTGTCCAATCACGTCCACTTTAGGCTCTGCTGGCAGGTGAGGCAGGGACTGGCTATGTACACAGGTAGCTGTGGATGCGTCCCACACCCGGAGGACTCCTAAAGTACAGCACACAAATCGCCTGTCATCCAATAACTCCTAGAGTTGGCAAAATTGGAAACCCAGACACCTCCCTACTCCCGGAGAATGGTGCACATTTAAATAAACCCAAAATGGCTGTGAAGGAGACCTGCAGAGGGCTGGATTTGGAGACATTGAGGGTCTTATAATTCTGAGTTTAAGAGTCCCATTTTGTCCCTTAAAATCATTTCTTTTTCTTGGGTTTCAAAATTTGTGAGAGGTGGAATGGCTGCTTTGAGTCTGTTAAAGCTTCTCCCAAAGCCCTTCATTTCTTGCACCCCCTCCAAATAACAAAATATTGCCAGAAAGCCCACGTCCTCCTATGCTGAAAATGGATCGTTGGGGGTCTACTTCAGACCAATGCCTGCCCACCCCCACCCAGCCATCCTTCGATGGAATACCTACCACCACCCTCCATGCAAACGCTCAGCTTTAGTCTTCACAGGCAGCGGAGACAGAAGGCTCATCCCCCACTACTTGGATGAGGAGCCCATCATAAAAGCTTGACTCACCTTTGCTACCGGCAGTGAGAAAGTGAGTGCTGGATTTAGTCACACCCAAGTTCGATAAATCCAGTTCTTGTGGTAGTAAGACTACAGATTCAATGGTCTAAGATGGAAAGAGAAGCCAGTCTGAGGAAGAGTGATCAGCAAGGATATCAGAGAACATACATTGCTAACAGTGCACTGAAGTTCACAAAAGTTGAACACGTTACTATTGTCAAAGTTTGCCTGGGAACAAATAATCCATTTAGATACTGAATAAGGCCCTTTGGGTGGGACTGAGGAGAAGGAAGGAGTCTATCCATCAGAGCCCAGCCACTGATCTATGGTCCCACAAGTAAGAGCTGCCAGTGGGTGCCAGAACTCTCCTCCGGGCAGAAAGTGGGATAGAGGACTTCCAGAAGGGATGAAGCCAGGAAACTCAAGTGTATTGATTTCTTCATTTAAAATGTAGCAGATCAGCTTCTGGGTCCCTGAAGAAGCTGAGGCGGCATTGCAGCAGAGGTTAGCAGTCAGTGGGCAAATTCTGGCCTCAGGAGAGACTATGAGATGCCCACTGGTACTCCAGACAGCTGCTCCTTGCGGAAGTTGGAAATGTAGACAAAAAAGGACCTGCTTAGCGGATTCACAAAAAAAGCTACAACACTTTGGATTCTGAGCCTTTTAAGATTAATATACAATTGAGATCAAGGGTCTTTCTTTTGGGACTGATGGACAAACAGTTTCTATGGAAGCTCAATATAATTGACTCAGGCAAAAATTAGAAGGTACTTCACCTCATAGACAGGGATGGTGCTTTTGACCTTTTTGGCTTTCAGATCCCATACGGTGCAAATCTTATCACGGCCAGAACTGCAATCAAAACACAGACTGTAAACTCGACACAACTGAATGAACACAACACCTTCTGTCTAAGGAAGCAACTATATTATGGTTTCCATAATAAACTGGTACAGGCTACTCTCAGATAAGAGCTGGCTTTTCGCAAGTGCTGAACCATAAGTTATCAATCTAGTCCGTGAGTTGTGCAAAACCAGCCACAAGATCATTACCCTACATTTGCAAGTAGGAAACTGGATGCAGTTAATACATTTAAGAGCAAAATAGTGTCTATGCTGCATTTTGAAAGTCTCACTGAGCATGTAAAACTGTCACAATGTCCATATTGTACTACACGACAAGAGACTCAGAGGGATCGAGGGATCGATCAGGCACCTTATATTGCTGCCTAAGCATAACTTAAAATTGAAATACTGTATGTGTTCCATTTCTGTAAAAGCATGCAATTTTATTTTGTTTTCATTCCATTTGCTGTACATTTGCTTTTGCTCAATTTTAGCAGAGGCTGCATTTCACCTCCTCCTGCCTTCAAAGACAGCATTTCCTGTGCGAAACCATTTAACTGATTTTGTATCACAGCACATGACCCAGACCCTGATGGTGAAATGGGAACAACCAGCCAACAGGCAGTGTTACAAGCCATTGCAAAAATGAGAAGCACATTCCTATGCAAGGCTGCACAAATGCCAAAAGGCAGCCAAACGGACCCTTTTCAAGAAAGGGGGCAAGGCAGTCTTCCAGGAATCTCACCTGATGAGGGTCTCATTGTCTGGGCAGAATGAAAGCGAGGTGACTAAGCTGTAGTGGTTGTCCAGCTGGCTGACACATTGGCTGGACTTCAGGTCCCAAAGCCGGATGCTGTTGTCCATAGAGGAGGAGAACAGCTGAGGCTGAGAGATGTCTGGGTGGAACTTGACAAGGCTGGCAAAGAGAAAAACCAGAAAAATTCTTTCTCTTCAACTCTTTCTCCTGGTCACCTGCACAAGGTCTAAAATGGCTTCCCCTGTGGAAAAGAGCCAGTTGGCTTAGTGGTCAAGGTGCCAGACTAGAAACTGGGTTAAGGTGAGTTCTATTCCTCCCTTGGGATGGGAACGGAATGGATGCCTTTGAGCCGGTAACTTTCTCAGCCCAACCCATCACACATGTTGTGGGCAAAATAGGAGGGAGAGACGAAGAAGAATTAAGTACATCACCTGAGCTGTAAAAATTAAAGGCAGAATATCAAACAAATAAATAAATGGAAAAACAGAGATTTGGCTATACAACGACCTTCTATCTTGTATTTAAGCTGCCCTCATGGAAGTGGCTGGGGAGGAGGAGCAGGGGGAGGGCTACTCTGTGAATGGAGCTAGGTTTTCCGAAGTAAGAAAGATGTGAAGCTAAGTTGAATTGTCTCCCCTCACTCATTCCACTTGAGAGGTAACCAAAATGTACGTCTTTGCTTTCCTCTCAGCTTCCTTTTCTTCACAACACACCCACTAAGTTCCCAGAAGAAACCTGATTTCCTGTATGAAGAAACGCCCAGAGCAATGACAGCATCACCCTGCATTGCAGAATTGATTTACATTCACTCCTGAAATGATTCTCACCCAAGAGGAAAGAGAGCAGAAGGCATCAGGAGTATCTGCGTTTGCAAATGCATTTGTAAAAGAATGAAAACAGCAGAACGGGAGTGGCATTACATTTACTGCAAGTAGCCAGGTGACACAGAGAAGAAGAAAAAAGAATTTCCCATCCATTTATGAAGCATTCCCAAATTCTCCAGACTAAACTTCCCCACTGCAAAGAGGGAATCCTTACTGAACAACCCCAGAAGAGCCTTTCAGGTTGTGCGTGCAGTACTGCCGGGGAATGTCCCAGATCTTGATGGTGCTATCACAGCCACCTGGAGGGAGCAAGGAAGAGAAGTGGCAAATAAATCAGACCAGTCCTGAGCAGCCTCCGAGATTTAGCTGCAAAGAAAGCAAGCACTCAGGAGCTGAGCCTCCCCCAGAGATGATCCCTGCCAGAAAGGCAGGGGACTTGCTCTGATTGCAGCTGTCTGCTCAGCCACAGGCCATACCTGTGGCTAACAAAGTGGAAGAGGGGTCAAAGGTCATACTGGCCACAGGAGCTGTATGGACAGCCTTCCATGTCCGTGTGCACTTATTTCCTAGCCAGTCCCATTGCTTCAGCAGTAGCGCTTGGCTTCCTGTTACCAAAATCTAATGGAACAGAAGAAAAATAGAAAGAAAAATATGGTACATTTTCATTTCTCAAATGAAATTTGAAAGGAGTTTCAGCTTTGTTAATAATAATAAAAAAACCACCAACCCCTTCATGCTACAAAAAACGCATTCTTGATAACAGCTGAAGCAATTCAAATGACACAGTACAAAATATCAACTGATGAGATGCTTCATTTATCTTCATTTTTTCCTCAGTATGAAGTTTTTGTCTAAACATAGACATATTTTTAAATAATAGCGTGATTTTATATTTTTAAACATTGGAAGAAGCATGTGTAAATCAGGAAGGAAGAGCCCAGCCTGTTGTCCCTTGGGGTGTATGGCATGTGAAATCCTTCCAGTGTGGCTGTCGCAATATCCCCTGGAAGCAAGCTGGCTTTGCACGGTGCGTGCATTAGTATTACGGGACCTGCTTCCTGCCCCAGTGCTAGAAGAATCCCCGGCAGCCCTGCGGTCGTCTACCTCATCATCATCGCTGAGGGCGAATACCGTAATCTCGGTTTCATCATCCTGAAACAAAGAGTGGAAGAACAACTATCAGATGACTTATTTGCATCATCCTTCTAATTAAACAGTAACTGTGTTTTCAAGTATTATGTCTATTAAGCTAATTGATAATAGATAACAATTAATAATTCATAAATTATTCTTAACTGATTTGTTTTATATTTATGCTTGTGCTGCGTAGGTGAATATTTCTTCAATCGGAATATATAAATGTAAATACTTTTGATAACTATGTAGTATAAATTATTCTAGTTATTGAGTAATCTACTTAAGCCAGTATACCTCAACATCACTTTCCTTTTCCCCTTTTGATGATCCCATTCCAGTGTCACATTTGTTTAACTGGACTGTTCAATTGTCTAACTGCATAATAATAAGATTTTCTCAGCAATTATGACTTCCAATACTGTGCTATCATTTCCAGAATGTAAACAGAATGGTGAAGCTGGAAAAAAAGGATACTCCCATAAAGCGACCCTTTGAATTCATGACAAAAGAAAGGTTTGGAGGCTCAACTGCATTGTTAGCATCTACGTCATATACATCTTCACTGCACAGGTGCTTTTTGGGGGAGTGGGCATGTCTTAGTACCTGTTCAATACTGTGTATGATATCTCCTGTTTCAATGTCCACTATATTGACCTTGCTCCCACAAGCACAAAACATATAATCCCCAGCTTGAGTAACCTAGGTCAAAAACAGAGAGCAGAGTAGGTTTTTCAGCAAATGATGGTCAGACATATTAAATGCAAAGTAAAGGTAAATTTCTGTTGACCATTCATTACCTGAATGGGTCCTCCTGTGTAGAAAGACTCAATTTTCCTGAACACGGCATAACTGAAAGATTATCAGAGACACACCAACAATGAAAAAAGTGAGATTTTACTGTATCATGTTAACAATCAGAGCAGAGTTACCCTGAAGCAGAAACCAAGTAGCAGTGAAAGGTTTATTCTTTTAATTTGACTGATAAAGCTCAAATGCAAAGAATCATACTACCCACATCAATGCAGCCCACCCTGCACTTTCCTTCCCCACGTGTGACCTTACCTCATCAGTGGGATGTGTGGGATTGCCTTTGCCACCTGTTTCTGAAAAATGGCTAAAAACCATGAGATTGGACCAGCATTCAGCTGCTTTATGCAGAAGTGATAAAGCCAAGAGGGTGAGTTTATGACTGCTCTTTTTTTTAACCAGCAAAATGGCTGAAATGTGTTAAGTTACTACTCCCAATGGTAACAAAAACAGATAAATTGCTGCAACGGGATGGGGGTATTTGGTGATATATGCTAGTATATATGAGAGAAAAAGAGAAGTGGCAATTCCCAAGGAATTAACAAGGGGGAAAAAGAGGAAAAATGAGTTAACCAAACAAATCTGTGACATCCTTATCCAGGAAAAAAGACCCACTTACTAAACTACCCGATGGGACCAAACTTGACCTTGGGCTAGACAACCTACTGCCATGGACACTATTGTGCTCACAGCACAACACATCTATTTCTCTCCCCTCCCCCCCTTAAACAAATCTTTTAATTAAAACAAACAATAAATAGGCAAACTATTAGGATTCAGGAGCTTTTAGTGGTTTATCACAAGTGACACAGAGATTGAATAAATAGCCTTCTTTGTCAGAAGTAACCTCAAATATATTTATTTGAGCTGCCTATTCGCTGATGGCAACTCAGCCATCAAGAAACAAGAAATAAAATCACAATATAAAAGAAATAAAAAATAACAAAAAATAAAAAAACCCACCCCTGCACCCCCAACACACATTCGTACCAGCCATTTAGTGGCCTCTATCCCGCAGGCCCAATGGCAGAACCAGGTCTCCAGGGCCTTCTGAAAGAGCGTCAGAGCGGGGCCAGTCTGATTTCCAGAGGGAGGACCCTCCAGATGTATCTCCTTAGGGGAACGGGAGGCATGACATTACTTGCCTCCCCGCTCTAGTGGGTCGGGTGGAGGTGACTGGCAAGAGACAGTCCCTCAGATAACCTGGTCTCAAGCCATGGAGGTGACAATCAGCACCTTGAATTGCACCCAAAAGAAAATCAGCAACCAATGCAGCTTCCATAGGAGAGGTGACACAGGTGCATAGCGAGGTCTGCACAAAACCATGAAGGCCGATGCATTTTGCACCAACTAAAGCTTCCGGGTGCCTTTCAAGGACAGCCCCATGTGCAGTATATTGCCACAGTCAAGACTCTTGGTGACTAGGGCATGAGTGACGGTGAGTAGGGATTGTTGGTCCAGGAAAGGGCGTAACTGGCGCACAAACCGCAGTTGCACAAAGAACCTCTTGGCCACGACTGCCACCTGCTCTTCGTGCAGGAGTCATGACTCCCCAGATTACGCACTGGATCTGTTTGGGGCAAGACCAAAGCTTTCACAAGTCCGGAGGGACATGGGTCTAAAACACAGGTGCTCATGCGCATACTCCCTAGGATCTTGTCAAAGCCTTCCCAGGTAACAGGGCAAGAAGCTGCCCCAGGGGCCTCCACCGCACCAGCAACCACGTCGGCATCTAACTGGAAATGAAGTTGAGTGATTTTGTCTTCCAGAAAATCCTCACATTCCTCAGCTGCCCCTTCAAGTGGACCTCAGTCTCCTCCTTCCACAGGAGGAGACGGTTCACCTTAAAGAGGGTCGCTGGTCGATTATCTGCAGTCGCAAGAAGCCAGCCCGGTTCCCCCTTTAACAGGCCAGGAAGGAGGGAGCCTTCGAAGAGGGCTGAGCTACAAACGGAGGTCTCCCTCAGGACGATTGGACTCTTATAGTCCCCGCTGCAGAGCGCTCTGCCCCTCGCTCCTCCGGGAGGCCTCGCTTTCTCCTGTTACGCGCTACAGCCCTGGGACCGCCCAGAGGCCTCCCATCCAAGCACTAAGCAACCCCGACTCTGCCGGGATTTCCGAGCTGGGCCGGAGCAGCCACCGGTCGGCCTGGGCTCCCTTCTCGCTGGCTCTCTCGCAAGCCGGCTCTGGCGAGAAAAACCCTCTGCGTATGCTCAGAAACACGGTCCAACTAAGCACAGCGGGTCCCCAAGCCGAGGGCCAGCCAACGGCCCCACTGCAACGCGGTCGCTATGGCGACGGCGCACTCCCCCCCCCGTCGACAACAGTCGCGGCCCCCGTGTGCCCCCTTCCCCGGCGCCTCCCTTTCCTCACTTGCTTTTCAAGTTCGCCGAAGAGCTCGAGACCGCCATCCTGGAGCCCCGGCTCGCTCGCTCCGCGGTTCAACTCCCCTCGCCTGGACACCCGGACGACCTCACGTGCTTCCGGGAAAAATGCGTTCACTTCCGGCGCGTTGCCGTGGCGCAAGCAAGCATAGACGGATGAAAACGTGGAGAGGAGCGAACTGAGGCTCGAAAGCGCAGCTTCCTGGTCCCTCTCGCAATTCGCCCTTTGCGGAGGCGCCACTTCCCCAACACCGCCGGGAGGAGCAGGGCCGGCTGGTGGCGGGCGAGGAGAACCAATTCCTGGCGCACTCGCGACTCTTCCGTTCATTTTTTTCTTGCACATAGTTTGCGAGTTGCTGTTGCTTCTTCCACGGTTTGACTTGTGGTGTTCCTGGAAATCTCTTGAGCTTTTCTTGCAGACGTCTCATTGCTCACCTAGGTAACACCATCAGTGCTACAAAGGCGCAGCTTGTTCTCATTTTACACACTACTGGCTTTGTCAGCATTGGTGGGAGGGTTCTTGGTGGCTCTTTCATTGAACTGCTTGTCTGAGTTTCGATTGTTTCTTGGATTGGGGTATTGCTTACTGCTTGGTTGTTAATCCCTTCTAGCACTGAGGCTACTTCACTGAGAAATGAAACCTCTGCGAAAAACCACCAGTTCAACTCTGAACTAGAAACATTCTGTGGCTTGACTTGTCAGACTGGCCCTCTATCACAGGGTTTCTGGGTAACTGGGTTTCTAACCCTAGCACTAACCCACCCAAAGGCTAACCAGGGTTATCCTGATAAAACTTTGCAAACTTAAACCAATAGAGATGAATGCTTCTGATACAACTAGCTAGCCACCAAGGTGTCCTTCAAATCAGTGGTAAGTATACACAAGTGTGGGCACACAAATACACACACCTTAATTGGGGGGAAACTGTATATCTTTTGCTGATATCTTCCATGAGGCCACATCAACCCCCCCCCCCCACCTCAAGGCAAAAATGTTCTGGCCTACTCATTCTTATAATTGAAAATCAATGGAAATGGGAGTTTTGCATCAGTTAGGCTTTGCTATTGATGTTAGTTCTTAACTTTCATAGAAAAGTGGGACATGGCAGCTGCTTGGTATACATACATTGGGGTATTACATAAGCTCAGGAACTAGATAAATAATTCTCAAACAAAACATACATCACAAAAATGTTTATTTTATAATACAAAAAACCTTGCAAATGTTAGTCTCTTCACAAATACATTTTTATTCCTTTGGAGGAAATGATTTTACAACAGGTATATATCCTGTATATAAAATCATATATATTCCTCTGCCAACTAATCAATATACACAATAGCTTGGTACATCTCAATAGCAATAGCACTTAGACTTCTATACCACTTCACAGTACTTTCCAGCCCTCTTTAAGCGCTTTACACAGTCAGCACATTGCCACCAACAATCTGGGTCCTCATTTTATCAACCTTGGAAGGCTGAGTCAACCTTGAGCCTGGTGAGATTTTGAACTGCCAAACTGCAGGCAGCTGGCACGCAGAAGTTGCAGTACTGCACTCTTAACCACTGCGACATCGAGGCTCTCTAACTGTTGGGTCTCTGCCAATAGCTGTGGGGAAGAGAACACACCTTCTCCCAGTGATATGTAGAAAATTAAGATCTTGCAGCATCTAAGTCTTCAAAGTATATCTTCCTCTGCAGCATCTGTTGGGAAAAAATATGTGTTAGTATTTTGAATCTTAATTTTGAATCTTATTTCAACCATGTTGTATTTTCATGAGATATAGGAGCCTGGGTTTTATTGCCTAAAGACTATGCTTAAGGCAATAAGCTTAATGCTCCTTTTTGCTATGGGCACAGTTACCTCATCCAAGGCCACAAAGGAAGCCAAGGATTATTTTCAGACAGTGCCCTAAAACCCAAGAAGTCATAGCAAAGCAGCTTCTTTCAGCAGCTGAAAAGTTTCTAACACAAACTACCAACATTTCAAATTCAGCCTTGAGAGAACTCCCAGCCGAAGGTTATCTCTTGAGCAAACCAAGCTAGAGAAAACTGTACTTTATGTGCAAGTTGCACATAAGCAGAAAACACCCTACAAGGTCCAGCACCTGATAGCCAATAGCCAGCAAAGAGGTGGAACTGGGGCATGGAATGTGGTTAGTACCAACCACCCCTATTGAACAGGATGTAGGCTTGCCACTTAATTCTATTTCAGAGATCTGTTTGCTACATCATTTTAAAAGAATGTTCCCTTTCAATTTACAACCCCTTTATTAGGGATGAAGGATAATATAGTCCATAAGTGCAAAAGGCAATTTTAATAGCACTTGCCATCTGTATATGCTGCATGCATCTCTGGCGTCAGCATGCGAGGAACCCATCTTGCACAAACCTTCCGATACTGAAGAATATCAATAATGTGTCCCACACGTTCCTGTGAAATGCCAAGCTTGGCAGCAATTTCTCTTTGGGTGATCTGCCGATTGTCCTTGATCAGTTCATCAACCCTTTTCACATGAAACTGATCGGTGGCAGTCACTGGTCTTCCACTGCGTTCTTGATCACATAAATCCGTTCTTCCTGGTTTACCACCTTTACATTTTTTGGCCCAGCGACGCACAGTACTTACGTCCACACAATCATCACCATAAACAGTAAGCATTTGGCGGTGAATTTCAATTGGAGGAACTCCTTCCGCGGTCAAAAATTCAATCACGGCACGTTGCTTAAAGCGTACTGAGGAATATTCAGTGAAGGCTTCCATTTCACAAGCAATAGCAACACTATCTTTTCTCACTTCAACTTCCTGCCGCCAATGGAGGTGAAAGAACAGACGCTAAAGAATATACCGGGGCGTCTAACGCAGAACTGGAATTTGGAGGCATCCCTTTCATTCAACCCTCGTGATACCCAACACAACAACATCCACCAGCTGAAGCCGCAGCAACCACCGATTGTCTTGATTATGTCGTAGGCTTGCCATCCACTCTACTTCAGGAACCTGTACATAAAATTGAAAGGGAGGGTTTCTTTTTCAGAGTACCAAAAATGCCGCTTGCTCTTTTTATAGGTGGACAACGTAGTCCATAATGCTAAAGGTAGTTTCGACCGCACTTCCCACCTAAATCATTTGCAAAAGTGCAAAAGTTACTTTGAAAAGGACAGCATTTCAGGGCTGCTTTTTAAAAGAAAACAGAAGCAACGTGCAGAGTGGGACATTCGGCAGAAACATCAGCGATGCAACCAGTCGCCACGTGGAACAGACCAAAAGAATCTTCATTGAGACAAGCGGCGTCTGAATGTGGCCGTGAATTCTGGGGATCCGGGCTTTCAAGAGTCAGCAAAGAAAGACTTAAGCAATTCCTTTACAGCGGGACCGAAGTGCTCCGAGAGCGCCGTGCTTTATGCGGGCCTCCCGGGGATAAGACGACGGCAGCCGAAACCCCGCATTCCCACAAGCCATAAGGGAAAAGGCAACGTCACCCGCTCCGAGTCAAGGCTGACCCCAGCGACCCCCCCAAGCGCGGAAGGCGCCCCTTACCTTCCCGGAAAGCGCCCGCGGAGCCCGCATTTCATAGCCTGGGTCTTCTCGTCCATGATGGATCCGGCCGAGAGCGCGCCACGGACCGAGCGACTGTGCGCCTGCGCAATCGGTTTAGGGGTAGGGAAATAGGACTTCGCGCAAGCGCTTTGAAAGATAACGGATCTCGCGAGAGGAGCTGACGTTAAATACCCCTCCCTGCGCGCGTTCGGCCTTCTATTCTATCGCACGTAAGTGGCGGCTGGTGCCGTCCGCGGCGATATCCGCCGCCATCGCTTTCGGGGGAGGGGGAGGGGGAGGGGAGGCGCTGGGTCCGGTTCTGCGGGGCGCCTGGGAAGCTTCTCCGTCCTCCGAAGAGCAGGCCTTAGGGGCTCCCGCTTTCCATGGGGACGGGCGGCAGTAGCGCGGCTCCGCTGCTCGGGAGCTCCGGCCGCGCACGTGGCTTCATTAGCCGGGCGCGTGAATCGGCGGGCGGGAGACGCTTGGGCCGAGGGTGGCGGCCTCGGGCGGGGGAGACGCTGCTTGGGGTCGGCTGCCCCCCCCTTCTCGGAGCGCTTCTGGCCCCAAAGGCCCCGGGAGCCCCTTTCGCCCAGGCCAGAAACCGCCCGCGTGGCAGGGAATGGGCGGGACGGGCCCCAGGCCGCCTCGGCAGCGCTTGGCGGAGGGGCGGCCTGGCCCCCGCTGCGCTTCCCGCCGGTCTGTCCCGGGCTTGGCTGGCGGCAGAGGAATGGCTTCGCTCTCCGCTTGCCTTAGGGTCGCTGCAGGAGGGAGATGGGAGCGTGAAGGGGCTCTGGGGAGGGACTGGAGGCCGCTTGGGCTTCAGCCCGCCTTTTGCTCCTGGGCCGCCTCTGCCTCCCGCAGCGTCCTCGGGGGGGGGGGGCTGAAATGATTCGTATGCTTGCAAATGTAACTCTTCCCCCTCCCCCCAGCAAATGGCGGATGACGCCGGTGCCGCGGGAGCGGCCGGAGCAGGAGGAGCTGCCGCCGCCGCCGCCGCCAGGGGAGGCTTCCGAGGAGGCTTCGGCAGTGGAGGCCGGGGCCGGGGAAGAGGTCGTGGCCGTGGTCGCGGCCGTGGTCGCGGGGCTCGAGGCAAAGCTGAGGACAAAGAAGTGAGTAGTGACCCTGTTTGAGAAAGTGTCCTGTGGTTTCATTGAAACAAATGGAAATGGCTTTTCTAGATGTAGTTCCAGGTATGAAATGAAGGACTTCAGGGATGCTGATTATGTTTTCATTTTTATTAGGATTGAATAAATCGAAGTCAGAATACTTAACTGAATAAAGCAAGCAAGCCCTCTGGATGTATGCGCTGGTCCGTTTCAAGCCAGGCAGAATTCAGCAGAGGCCACTATAGTCAGATAACCTTTGGTTATGTTAATACATTTTTCTCAAATTATCACAATTACAGAAATTAAAGGTTCTGATCGGTTCCTGTAGAGCAGAACTGGACTTGGCTCTCTGGGGTCAAGTGCAACATATAATTGGGTGTCACCTGCGTAACAAAGAAAACTTGCAAATAGTTTGCAAGGGGATGGATTGTTAAAATACATACTGTCATGTACCATGTGCTATGTTGTTAAAATTTTAACTAAGCTCCAACTGGTTGCCTTATAAGCAATAATGTTATTGCTGCAGAAAGTTTGGGTTCTTTAATAGACTCATTTCTATTTTTGCAGTGGATGCCTGTGACCAAACTAGGCCGACTGGTAAAGGACATGAAGATCAAATCTCTGGAAGAGATCTACCTTTTCTCTCTTCCAATCAAGGTATTACTCTTAAAAACCTGGAGAAAGTAATTTCTCAGAGGATAACACAGATAGCTGCAGGGGACAGGAAAAGCACATTTGTGCACCCCATGCATTAGGTACCCAGTGAAATTGGTGAGACAATCCAGACAAAATTGGAAAGAAATTGTTCTGTTTAAGTTATGATTTATTATTAGTTTTGGGTTTTAAAAGGAGCTAGAGAAAATCCATTTTAGTGAGAGCTCCTTTGGTATCCAATTAAAAGCTACCTTAATTTTGAAAATCATCTGAATGACTTGGCCAGTTATTTTCAGCCCTAGGAAGAACCTATTGTCGGTCCACTTACAAAAACATTGTAAAGGAAATTGTGCCGACTTGTTCTGGGGGTCTGCAGAAACCATGATTGACTTGTCAGTCGAGTCAGCAATGAAGAGAGATGATGCTATTGTGAAATTTCTTGCAGTCCAGAGAGGTGGTTTATCGTGTGTTGATTTTTCAGGAGTCTGAAATCATTGACTTCTTCCTGGGTTCTTCGCTGAAGGATGAAGTTCTGAAAATCATGCCAGTGCAGAAGCAAACGAGGGCAGGCCAGCGCACCAGGTTCAAGGTAACCTCAGCTGCATTTTTCTTCCTGTGCTTGGGAGGTGTAGCTTCTATGGCAATAGAAATCCCTGATGTGAGCTAAACGGTTGTCCTTTTTTCTTGGTATGTTTACTTTGTTGTTAAAGCAGACTTCCCAATTGGGATTCATTTGGTTAATATAATGAGCATCACGTTGGGGAAGTAAGTTTGTTTGATGTAAAGAATGAACTTTTCCTGATACCTGAAGGGTATTCTGAAGGAGCAGACATGATCTTGGAACCACTGAATCGTATCTTTTTTAAAAATCCTGAAGCACTGGGGAACTGCCAGAGGACTGGAATTAGCAAATAAAAAGTGCTCCAGGATTCTGAAGCCATCATGCCAGACAAACTTTATTGCATTCTTGCTGTGAATATAGTATACTTCAACAAGTATTTGACAGAGTAGATCACAGTCTACTTCTTGGTAAGATAGAAGGATGTGAGACAGCTTTACCATCAGAGGGATTTATAACTCTATGACCACCCGCATTCAGCATGTGGTCCTCAATGGAAGTGTATTGACCTGGAAAGAAGCATGCAGTGGGGTATCCCAAGGCTCTTAGGCCCAACATCTTCATAAACGATCTAGATGAGAGGATAGAAGGGGAACGTGTCAAAAATGCAGATAACACCAACCTGCAGGGAACCCTTTAGATTCAGAAGGATCGTGACAGACTTGAACAGTGGGTCCTAGCCAACAAAATGCAGTTCACTTAAGCAAGGAAAACCAAATGTACAGTATAGAATGGATAGCACCTGGGTCAACTGCAGAGGGAGAACTAGGAGTCTTAGTGGCCAAACAAATATAGGCCAGCAGTGGGCTGCAGCTGCCAGAAAAGCCAATGCAATCCTAGATAGTGTCAACAGAGGGATAGAATCAAGATCATGTGAAGTGTTATACTGCACTGGTTAAGACCACACTTGGAATACTGCATTCAGTCACAGTACAAAAAGATGTTGAGTCTCTAGAAGGAGTGCAGGGAAGAGCGACAAAGAGGATTAAAGGACTGGAGGATAAAGCTTACAATGAATAGTTGTGGGAACTGGGTATTTCTAGTCCCAACAAACAGAAGGACTAAGGTAACATGGTAGTCCTCCAGCATTGAGGGGCTGGCACAGAGAAGAGGGGAAGGGGGGTTGGCCTGTTCTCCAAAGCAACCGAGGGCAGAACAAGGAGTAAGAGATCCAACCTAGAATTAAGACGGAATTCCCTTTCAGTCAAAACTATCAACGAAACGGCGGGGCCTGCAGGATGGTGGTGGCCTTGTGCTGTAGAATTGGGGTGGCCCTGGAAGCAACAGTGGAGAGCTGAGACGGCTGAAAGGCCCGGCCTCTGTGTCAGCCCCAGCACCACTGCTGGAGGAGGCCGTGCGCAGAGTAGCCAAAAGAGCAGAGAGGAGGAAGGAGATGGGCGGCAGCTGAAACACCCCTTTGGCTGTAAACGTGGGTGGGTTGTCAAGTACCTGAATTCTGACCACAAGGGCACTGAGTGGGCATAACCTGGGGCCAGGGTAAGCCTCACTTTCATGCTGCTGTAATTTCAAATGGTTACTGAATGAATGGTCATAACTCGAGGACTGTCTGTGATAAGCCGCGCTCAGTATCGGGTGTTTTGGCCAGGTGTTTGCAGAGTTCAGGTTGGGCTGGTTGTCAGGGTGGTTGGTGCCTATGTGTGTATTTATGGCAATGGGTGTTTGCATTTCTGCTGTGGAATTATGGGCTCTCTCCTTTTAGGCCTTTGTCGCCATTGGGGATTACAGCGGCCATGTTGGTCTCGGGGTCAAGTGCTCTAAAGAAGTTGCCACCGCCATTCGTGGGGCCATCATCCTGGCGAAACTCTCCATCGTGCCAGTGAGGCGAGGCTATTGGGGAAACAAGATTGGCAAGCCTCACACTGTGCCCTGCAAGGTAACGCCTGTGGCTTTGTGAGGCTTTTGCATTGGGTGAGAATAGCAAGAGCACTTAGACCTCTATACCGCTTCACAGTGTTGTGTAGCCCTATTGCTCTCCCCCCCCCCCCCCCCATCTGGGTCCTCATGAACTACTTGGCCATGTGGATCTCTCTGCCTTGCGTTTGTAGGTGACCGGCCGGTGTGGGTCCGTCCTGGTTCGCCTCATTCCTGCCCCGCGTGGCACAGGGATTGTGTCTGCCCCCGTTCCCAAGAAGCTACTGATGATGGCGGGAATCGATGACTGCTACACCTCGGCCAGGGGCTGCACTGCTACCTTGGGCAATTTTGGTAAGTCTTTGAGTATCTGAAGTAAATGGCTGTAATTTGGGAAATGGCAAACCTTGTGCCACAGAATTCTTAGTTTGCCAGTAGCTTATTTAATTTATAGAGCTGCCAATCTCAATAAATTGTGGCTCTGGTTGTATACAACCAAGCAAAGCAAATGTAAAATTCCCTGATCACGAAACAAAGAAGTCGGGGGGGGGGGGGGGAGGGCTGTGCTCAAGTTACATTTTTCTAGTCTCTCTGAACTATAAATTCCCTGGAACATGGTTTGAAAGACCCTGCTCTGGAAACACCCACAACCCCCCCCCCCAAAAAAAAACATCTTGAAGTTAGCTTCCAAATAGTAATTGTTTGCATTATGCGTAGAGAAGCTCTTAAATTCAGGAATTATGTTAAGTGTATACGAACAAGTCAAGTATCTAGTATTTATTCTGGCTTTTGGAATACCACCTGTAGCATGTCCCTGGGAAGCAAAGTGGAACCTGCAGCCTGTAAAATAATGACCCTTGATTTGAAACTGCAAGAGGAGATGAGGTGAACCTGGAGTGGAAGGCAGTCTGAATGCAGAGAGTGATAAAGACCATCTCTTGCATGTTTGCAGGCTTCATGGCCCTGGCCCTTCTCTAAAGGAGGGAGGGAGGCGTCAGTAGATTTTGAATGTTATAGGTTAGTTTATTTTACAGAAGGGGAGCTCCCCCTCACACAGAGACAGTACCATTGCCCAGATCCACCCCTGGTCATCTGTCAGGCTGCCTTGACAAACCAGGAAAGCCAGGATCTAACATATAGGTGGCTAAGGTGACATTCAGTGCTGGCTCCTGTTACTTGAACCACGGAGTATAAAAGGCTGTTCCGTGGACTTGTTAAATAAATTGGCCAAATCCCAAGCATCATTTTGCGCTAGTGTTTTGGTTCTTTGGAAATGCTCAATTCGAGAACTCTCTCAGCTCTGCTCAGTTGCGCCTGCCTCCAGTGGTGTAGCTGTCGTTTTCGAGAGGGAAAGCAAATGAGTTGGATTTTGCACGGCAGTGAGCCCAGCTGCAGTGGTCTCTCTGTTCCTTATCAAACTCAACAGGTTTGAATCTAGGTTTGAATATATTGAGTGTGCATTATAAAAGAATATTGTGAGTACTGAGGTGACTTCCATCTTTTGTTTCAGCTAAAGCCACCTTTGATGCTATCTCCAAGACCTACAGTTATCTGACCCCTGATCTCTGGAAAGAAACTGTCTTCACCAAATCTCCTTATCAGGTAATATTCCTCCCCCTCACAAATTATGACTTTCCTTGGTGGAGCTCAACGAGGCAGACTTGGAGGTTCTCCTCATTTTATCCTACTAACCCTGTGAGATGGAGTCAAATCACTGAACAGAATTCCCACCTGCCCCCTTCTTGGTCTGTCTTTTATGGGAGAAAAAATGATGAATCTTTTCCCCTTTTCTACAGGAGTTCACTGATCATCTGGCAAAGACCCACACCACCAGAGTATCTGTGCAGAGAACTCAGGCAGCTGCTGTGGCAACCACCTAAAAGATCCTGTACATTGCCAATAAAGTAATCCTCAAGTTTTAAACCAACCGAGTACGTGCTGTATTTTTTCCTTGTGCAGGTTCCTTCATTGGGAAAAAAACCAATGTTCCCCAAAAAATGCATCTTGAATGTAAGCAATACTCTTGAATTCAAAGATTATATGGTAAGGAAGGTTTGGGGGACCTTCAGGAGTTGTGATTGTGTTGCTTGTATTGTTTCAGTGGTTTGGCAGCAAGGTGAGAGGGCAAGAAGAAAAGGACTTGGATGCTCTCTGTCCTCCCACGCTTGGTTCTTGATAGCCATCACTGATGTACTCCTTGCCTTTTGCAGTGTCATCACTTTCCATCTTCGGATTCTTCTCTGAACATTCTTCGTCCTTGTCTCAGAATGTTCTGGGTTACCATAGGGACAGGAATTATAAATGATTGAACTTTACTGGCCACATTTTAGTGGATGCTCAGTTAGAAGGTTAACATTTGTTTCTCCCATCATTTGAAATACAGCTTCTCTTTCATTTGATCTCTTACAAACTACCTTTCTCAACAAATGGCGCCAATAATCCTTTTTATCTAGAGGCTTGTGGCAGACTGACAGTCAGCCAGAACTGCATTTTTTAATTCACTTGGAGGATTAACCTACCCTGGGGAATTTTGCAACCGTTAGAGCCACGGCTAGCTCCGGTGAACAGCAAGCAGAGCTGGAAGCTAGGGAAGACTTTGCAGCAGGACTGGAGGGCAAATGTGAAAATCCTGATTTGGGACAGGAGTCAGTGTTTCCCTCCACCCAGAGGAGGAACTGGTAAATCGAGGCTGAGCCTGGTGCCTGCCTTAAAGACAGTCATATGGAGGCCAGTCCCAAGAGATTGTCAGTTTTGGCAGTGTGACTATTATTATGAGATAAACCCAGGAGCAAAACACAGTACAAGGCACACACAGCCTTTAGACAATTAATAGTGCTTCATACAGACATACACATGGTAGATAAATCCCTTACTACTCAGCTATGGACATAAGGAGAGAAATGAGATACACTACGAGAGAGAAACGCCCTTTAATGGCCAACTATATATAGACACACCTTATCCTGAGGGTAAAGGCAGCAGGTCTCTTGGAAAGCACCCCAAATGAGGGGGGTTTTGGAGGCGGGGAGAGCCAGGTTGTGTGAGGCTCAGGCCATCAGGAGGGCTTTTGCCCTGCACAATCCCCTGCAAGATCCAATGTTAATACATTAAAGGATCCAGGTGAAAGACAAAGAAACAACAGTCTGTGGGGAAAGGAAAAAGGGGGACTCCAACAAGGGAGAACAGAAATTCAGCCAGTTGACACTGGCTTTCTCTTGGCATCCAGATTCTGTCTTGGCTGAAAACAGGAATGGCTCAAGTTCCAGGGAATTTTCTAGCCCAGTTCCAGAGCCACCATGTTTTCTATGCATTTGGCTCTGTGAGCCATTAACGAACAAGACAGAATTCTGCTACAATGAAACGTCTTTATTTTATACAAAGAACATTAAGGACTCGATAAAGATAGTATTCATTTTCCAGCTGAGTTGCACTTCAGCCTCATCTACCGTTTCCCACTCATTTCTTTTCCGCCTATGCCTTTGCCTCTGCTTGGGCTTTCCTCTCGGCAATCATCCGATGTTTCTGCTTCATTAAACACCTGCGAGCAGACCCAAAAGCACCCAGGTCATCATCTAAGATAAACATAAAAAAAGGAAACAGGTTACACTATAATCTGCCAAAAAGATTACTGCGCAGAGACCCTGCCAAGCAAGGAAAGCTAGAGTTCTCCCCGAGTCCTCCTAACTCACTGGGAAGCTGCTTTTTAATTCTCAAAATGTAAAGCAACTTGGAAAGAAAGCAAGTTCACTGCTGAAGAGGATGTTCAGAGACATTTTTGATTATTTTTCTTCATTAAAAACAATCTTTCATAAAGTACATTTAATTGATTTTCACAGCAAGTTGAATCCAAGTAAAAACTAAAATTTAAAAACATTCATGCATGGGAAAATAAAAGTCAAAGTTCTAAGTCTTCTCTATAAAGAAGTCAGGAACAGTAACTCTTACTAAGTAAAATAACCCACATAAACCAAAGATAATTAACATTGACATATGTAAATAGGATCCTCGCACCCAAAGGTTTTGAGAACCACTGGCCTAGAATATGGGATCTGGTTTTATGTAAGTTTAATGTAAAAAATGTCACAGGAGTTGACTTACATCGATCCCTGTAGGCTTTGGTCACATCTTTAAATAGCTGTAGATCCTTTGCACAATTTTCAGCGGCATTCACGCCTTCCCGGACTTTGCAAGCACCTAACCTCTCCCGTATGATTTTCACAATTTCCTGGTCAACATGCCTATGAAAGCAGAAAAACAATTTGGAGGATGCTGTAACACACCTATTTGTTTTTCCAGTTAGCCCAGCATCTTTATAGGCTCATGTCCCCACTGAACAGGTGGCTCTTTTAATGAACAGCACACAAGTGCTGTGCTCATGTGAAGTTTGAACCACTAACGAATCTTTACCAAAGCAGGCCCAGCCTTCCTATAATTCCACCTTCAAAGAAAATGTTTGCATTAGATAAAATACTGAAGATTGGGCCAACAGAATAGAACTATGTTTTCATAGTTTACCAAAGGAATCACTTTTCACTGTCCTGTACACACCTTTGTGACTGCAAAGGACCCCTTTGGAAGATGAGCTTTCTGCTCTTTTCCTTCCTTGTTTGTTCCACCACTGTAATTTAAGCCCAGGAAAAAGCCGGACCCGAAGCCATTTTAGACCCTTCTCCTGGGGTACCTGTGGCTCTACCTATGTTTCCAAGCTTGCCATCTTCTAATTGCTGTCTGTGCTGCTAGTTACCTAGCAGGCTACAAAATACTTCAAGTCAGTTAAGCACTTAAGGCTGCAGATAACGGTGTCCTGAATAACAGATTATTCGAGCTGAACTCGGGAAAGATACAGACATACAAATCTCTTTTCCACTGCATCTCAGCTTCGTAGATGCACAGGTAGTCATCCTCCAAGCATTCTGTAATGTCCGGCACACGGCGGAACTCCCGGTGATAGTAATAAAACTTATTGTTTGAACGCTGGCGTTCAATCCATTCTGTGAAAAGAAAAAATAAGCCCATTCCACACAGGAGCTAGAGAGCTCTTTGAATCAGCGAGGTTAAAGATGATCACTGGGACCTTAAGACAGCTTGCCTTTTGTACACAATTTATATTAAAACTAAGAAGCCAATGTTTAGTGAGGAAGAAATGAGAAATGAATCAGAGAGAAAGAGGTGGAAGAAAAGAAAATGGAAGAGGGATAGGAATGAAAGAAGTGGCAGCACTTCGATTCATAGGCAAGCTAGAAAGCAACTCGGTGGGCCTGAGTGCCGCTCCAGATCTAAACTCCCAAGTGGACACAAGCGGCCCGCCCGGCTTAAGGACATCGGCTCACCGTTGCTCTTCACCCGCTGCGTCTCGTTTCTGCCCGACGGAGCCTCAAGAGCAGGCAAGCAATCCGAGTCAGCCGCTGGTCTCTGCAGAAGACGCGCGATGGGGCCCGCCGGCTCCGAACTGGGCCGGGCCCGGCCTCCCTCCCTCCCCCAAGCGGGGAAGGCGCTGCAGCTGGCGGAGCCTCAGCCGGTCAGGCCAGCGCTTCCCCAACCTTGGCAATTGCAGGGTACGTGGACTTCGGCTCCCAGAATCCTCACCGATAGTCATACAGGCTGCGGAATTGTGGGAGCCGAAGTGCAGGCGCCTGAAAGAAGCCCCGCCTTCCAACCGCTACGGCTGAGGCTGACGGGAGTTGTAGTCGCGAAAGCACCTTCCAGGAGATCCTGCCCCTCCTCCTCACCTCTGTACACGGTGACCGGTCTGTCTACCGTGTAGTAAAAGAGCTTCTCGAAGAAGAGAGTCGGGCCGGAAGAGGGCACCAAGGGTTCAGGCTCCGGAACGTCGATTGGGGGCAAGTTGTACGCGGCCCGCTCCGAGTCCTTCGACATCTCTTCAGCCTCCGGGACGCCTGACCGGACAAAATGGCGGTGGGAGACAAACGCGCGTGCGTGTAATAGCGAGAATGCTTTCGTTTTCCGCCGGCCAATCGCTGGGGAGGCGTTTCTGCGCGTGCGGGCCGAGTGAGGGGGTTCTGCGTTTGCCGAGTGGGCGTTCCGGTCCGCCCTTTAATTTTGAGGCCGACGCGACGAGCCCAGTAGGGGGCGCCAGAGAGCTCCCCGCCGCCTTTCTCCCGCTGAGCTCCGCTGCGCCGCCCGCCCGACGGAGCTTTTCCCCCGCCTTCCTTCCTCAGCTGGTGGGTGTTGGGGCTGGGGAAGGAAGGGGCAGGCTTTACCGAGAGCCTCTGCCCCCCTCTCTCTCCTGCACCGGCGCTTCGGAAAGGAGCCCATCGGAGCCCCGTGAGAAACGGCTGAGGACGCGGAAGGCGGGGTTTCCTCGGGGAGACCCCCATCGCCCCCCCCAGCCCCCCCTGCGGGTGCCAGAGCAGCCGTCCGAGGCTCGGTTGGGGGCTGCCAGCCGGGGCCGCCCTTTGGCCGCAGCCCAACTCGGGGGGCTCCGAGGAAGCCAGGAGCGCCTCCCCCCACCAGGGGCCCCTTTGGAGGCGGAGGAAGGGGAACGGAACGGGGCGGGGGGGGGAGAGCCTGATTCTGCTGCAGGAACGAAGCGCCGCGATTGATGAAGCCCGAAGCGGCGAAAGGCCGAAGAGCCGCCTCGATGGGCTTCCATGCCCTTCACTCCCCCGCCCTTTGCCTAAGTCATAACTGGGCTTCCAGGCCAGCCGGGCACAGGCCCTCTGACGGCGGCGGCTTTCTTGTGTAGCCCCAGAAGCCACAGATTGATGGGCCGGGAGTGTATCTGCTGAACATGTTTTTGGATGAAGAACGTTGAATAAATGTTTTCATTTATTCCGGAGCTAATAAAACCCCAGGAAATGCCTCCCTGCAGATTCTTGGCAAAGATTGAAACATTGACACTTTTAGAAAGAGAGAAAAACCTTGTTGATGCTACAAATCTTTTTAATGTGAAGAAATCTGAAGGTAGGGGAGGGAACCCCCGGGGCCCTTGTCTCTTGACAGCCTGGCAGAAGCCCACCTGCTTTTCAGGTTGGAAGGAAGACTTGGCAAAGGGAGAAATTGCCCCAGGCCCACTCAGGTTCTTTCTTCAACGGGGGGGGGGGGGAAGGGGCCTTTGTGCAGGACGCTTTTTTAGACCAAGCCATTGGGGGCCACATGCCTCCCCCCAGGGGAGCTTGGCTGCACCGAGAAGTGGAGTTGCATCTGGGGAGGCCGTAGCTGGTGGTGGGTGATCTATTTGTTGAGCGTGACCTTTCCTCTCCCTCCCAACATGCTGGACCCCTGTCAGCTCCCCCCCCCCCTGAAATGGATAGTGCACCAGAATGAAGCCAGTTGCTAAATTTATGTCTTGGGGAGAGAGAAACATCTTTGGCATTAGGCAAGCCAGGCGCTTGCTGGTAGCCTCTTTCTCTCGGGGCAGCCTCAGCTGAAGACGTCGGATCATGGTACTGGCAAGCGATGGGCCTGGCCTTTGTGGGGCTGTGGGGAGAAGTGGGGGGGGGCAGTCGGTGTCTGAAAGCAACAGCTTGCAGGAGGCTTTCAAGGAAAGGCCAGTGAGGATTCCCCACTTCTGCCTCTCGGCAGCAGGCATTGACAGGGCTTTCTCCCTCCTGTTCTGATTTCTGTGTCCTCCCACATCAGATTGTCTCCCCTCCCCAATTTGGTGCTTCCTATTTGTGCTACTCCCTTTCCCCCTTCAATAGGCAGCCTTGCACCCACTGCTGATGATGACAGGGCTCAAGTTAAAAATAGATGTAGACTGGCCAGAATTAACACCAGATAGCAAATGATGGATACATGTGCTGCAGAAAGAACTGAGATGAGTTTTCCCCCTGCCTCTTGGCGCTGATCCCTCTGGGAAGAAAGGCTCTTTGGAGGAGATTTTCTTCAAAGCCATCAGGCCACCACCTGTGCACCTCTGGACCTGCAGGTGAGCTGCTGGAGCTCCGTTCCTCAGAGGTTTTCATATCTGCAATTGGTATAGACCAAATCTTGACATCTGCACTAGAGGGTTTCGTGTACCTGTGGGGTTTTTTTGGGGGGGGGGGAATTCTATTTTGTTGAGGAGGTTTGGAGGGGTTTTTGTATATTTTATGCCCATACAAAATGCTAGAGTAGAATAAGAAGCCCTGGAAGTAAGAAGTGCAGCTGGTAATGAAGGCAGCCACATAAATCACACATTTACAGGCTGCATTAGTACAGAAACTGAGTCCATCGCTTCTCCCTCCAGCACAGCAGCCACAGAATCATGAAGATTGACTAGGAGTTCTTGATCAAAAGGTTTCAATGGAATGTCGCTCAACAACACCAAAGGAACATGGCTGGGCCAAATTTACGGAGCCCCAATTCAATCCCTGTTTCAATCCTAAACAGGGCATCCAAAATGACACCTAGATTTGGTCCAGGGTGCAGACTGAGAGGGACATCTCTGAGTTTGTAGCCTTTTGTCAATTACGTCTTTTAGATCAGCAGTTCTCAAACCGGCCTGCATTCCCCCAAGTATTCAAAGGGACAAGAGAGTATTTTGAAGGGTGCAAAGACAGCTCCCTCAAACAAGGGTCTCTTCCCAGGATCCTTTTCCCTGCCTTGGAGCATCGCCACCTCTTTGAAACAAAATCTATCATTTTTTAAAAAGTGATTCTCTTGGAAAACAAATGGAATAGAATGAAGCAGGAGAAGCAAAGGTGTAACTACTACTTTCTTCACTGATGAGCAGGAATTGTTTCTTCAAAAGCATCAAAAACAGGCATAGAATTGCACCCACAGGAAAATGAGTGAAAGAAAAAAAAAACCTGGATTTGGATGCAAGAAGTTTGTGAAAAACAAAGTTTTATTTGGATGCAAAGTTTTACTGTGGTGAGTTCAACTGAGTAGTAGAAAGGGAGAAGACAAATCACAGCCTTTCAGCATTTATTATCTTTTATATAAACACTGAAAGTTGGACCATGAGGAAGGCTGAGCCAAAAAATGGAGGCCTTGGAACTCTGATGGCTGGAGAAGAAGACTCCTGCATTGAGTCCCTTGGACTGCAAGGTGATCAAACTGGTCAGTCCTAGAGGAGATTCAACCCTGGCTGCTCTTTAGAAGGCCAGATCCCGAAGATGAAACTTAAATACTTTGGCCACCTAAGGAGAAGGAAGGACTCCCTGGAGAAGAGCCTCATGCTGGGAACGATGGAGGGCAGAAGAAGAAGAAGGGGACGGCAGAGGTGGCTGGAGGGAGTCACTGCAGCAGTCAGCTTGAGCTTAAGTGGACTCTGGGGGGATGGTAGAGGGCAGGATGGCCTGGAGGAATGTTGAATGTGGGTTGCAATGGGTCAGACACGACTTTGCGACTAACAACAACATCTTTAATTTTTTCAATATTAACTGCATAGTTTTTAAATTATTAACTGTACATATTTTCAAAGATATAATTGCATTTTCAAAGATATAATTGAAAAATGAATTAGGGGCAAATCTGTCTGGAAAGGTGTTTTTTTTTCCTTTCAATCATAAGCATTACATATTACCGTATTTTTCGCCCTATAAGACGCACTTTTTTACTCCAAAAAAGAGGGTGAAAATCTGGGTGCGTCTTATTCGCCGAATGTAGCCACCTGGGTCATCTAAAAATGGGGCAGGCAAAGCGGGCGTTGCAGAGATCGTGATGGCTGGAAAGGAGAGAGGTTTCGGCTGGGCTCCCGGGAGGGCTTAGGCGGGGGCGGGGGCAGCGGCTCCTCACATTGCTGGGGAGTGAAGTTGTTATGGCCATTGTCTCCCCTGAGCTGCCCCCCCCCGAATCTCTGAGGCACCTTTCGCTTGCAGGAGGAGGAGGGTGAGCTCCGAGTATACCAAAGCCTCTGAGTAACTGGGAAAGAAAGCCGCGCTTGGAACCTGCCGAAAACTGCCGCCCGAAAAGCACGCCTTTCTTTCCCAGTTACTCAGAGGCTTTGGTTTAAGGAGGCGCTGCTTTAAGGCTCCTGAGAATCCGGAGAGATTGGGGGTGGGGGGGTGGAGGAAGGCAAGGGAAGAGGAACGATCTCCTTTTTACAAAAGCTTTTCTCAGAACGCTAGATTGGGAAGTTAAAAACCTAGAAAGGGACACGATCAAGCTTGATTCAAAGGCTTTGCTTCCTGAGAATCCGGAGAGATTGGGGGTGGGGGGGTGGAGGAAGGCAAGGGAAGAGGAACGATCTCCTTTTTACAAAAGCTTTTCTCAGAACGCTAGATTGGGAAGTTAAAAACCTAGAAAGGGACACGATCAAGCTTGATTCAAAGGCTTTGCTTCCTGAGAATCCGGAGAGATTGGGGGTGGGGGGTGGGTGGGGGAGGAAGGCAAGGGAAGAGGAACGATCTCCTTTTTACAATCTCCTTTCCAGCAGCATTCACTCAAACCAGATGCATATGAGGGGGTTAGAGACCACCAGATGAAATATTGGGTTAGAGAGCACCAGATGAGATATGAGGGGGTATGAGACCACTAGATTCACTGTTTACTGACTTTACTAACTGTTAATGAGAGTAAAGATAGTTCTTAATATGTTACATGGTTGACATAAAATTGTTCTTAAACTGCTGTTAACTTTATACAGTTGATATAAAATATTTTACTACAGTATTTGGTTCAGAATCTTTTTTTTCTAGATTTTCCTCCTTTAAAATTGGGTGAGTCCTATATTCCGGAGCGTCTTATAGGGCGAAAAATACGGTATATTATAACCTGTGAACCGACCTTTATATTTTATATGAACTCAATGATTCTGAGTGAACTGAATATACATTTTTATATATATTGAATAATCCTGAGATTATTCAAATCTTAGTTTACACTGCAAGGCTCTACTTAGATTGGAGATTCTGTGGCTGTTTCAAGGTAAGGCTTATTTACATTAACCACAAGAAAGATTGCAAATTTATGAGGATTGTAAACTGATTTATAAGGATAATAAAACTGCCCCAAACTGCAATAAGACAGGGCAGATTCTATTCGTTTGCAATTATCAGGTTACCTTCTATCAAGACTACAACATTTTTAAAGGAAAGAATCTCTTCAGAATTATTGAAAACTATTACTTTTCTATAATCTTTTACACCTGATCCAAGCTGATACTTCATTTTTTACTCTCAGCTGAAATACATTTTTTTTCTTTTCAGCTGAGATTTTATTCTTTTCATCTTTTATTCATATGCCATTTTAAGAAATACATCCATGGATTGCAAACTATATGTAGAGGACAATATTATTTGCATTTAAATTCAATTTAAACATTAGCCTCCCTCCAGAAATTATGGGTGCTCCCTTTACTGGAGGTTTGTAAGCAGAGATTAGACAACCATTTATCCAGGGTGGCATAAACCTCCTTGAGCAAGGGATTGGACTAGATAACCTCAAGGCCCTTTCCAGCTCTGTTATTCTGCTGCAGGACTCTGCTCATCACACTGTAAGTGGGAGGGTAGGGGGGAGGAACACAGCATCTTGGAAATTGTGTACCAAATCATTGAAATGCTCTGGAGCCGTCAGGCCATCTTTGCTTAAAGTAGTTCATAATCTCCAAGTGGCAATCTAATTGGGAGAGAGGAACAGGGCTCCTGGTGCGAATGCTCAGACCAAGCAAATCACAGGCAGAATTGAGTGCACAAACTCTTAAGCTCTGGGCTATCCCAGTTCTTAGAGTAGTAACTAAAAAGTAATATTGATGCCAGAGTTAGACATTTGTAACTTAAGCCAGGTTGGGGAGGGAATTCAGTAGGTTTTGTTGAACTTCACTTTTTCATATTGTATCTGAGTTGGGAAGAAAATGATTGTTCATTAAGAAATATTAGGAAAATGTTAGATATTAACTCTGACTGCTATAGTTTCCAACAAGGTCCTCTGTTCAGGTGGGAACAGAGATTGAATCCTATTGGCTAAGAGGTCTGACAGCTCCCTATAAAAGGGCTGCTGTCAGACCAAGAAGTTGCTGGATCGTACAGACTTGTTCCACTACAATAAAGAGCTGTTGTTACGTTAAGCCTGTGTCTGACTTCTCATTACCTGATCTAACAGAAAATATATCAACTTAAGAGTTGCAAATGTGAGTGTAGTTATTCCCTCAGTGAGCCTTTAATTCACTGGATTCTGAAGTAACAATATTCTCTGCAAAAAGTGTCAAAGGCACATGTGAATTAGTGTCTTTTTAGGAAATAGTACTCTGTTTACCAAGCCCAAAGGCCAAAGTGTGATTTCCTTGTTGACGGATTTAGGGCATGTGGGAAGCCAAGGTTTATTACATGAACTCAGTGGTGATATGGCTTATTTGTTTGTTAACTTATTTGCTTGCTTGCTTGTTTACTCACATTTACTTACTTAGCATATTGTACGAATAGGGCGGAGAAACCCTTTTCTTTGTTTTGAGAACTACTAAAGCCAATGGTGTGATTTACCCGCTCTAACAACTGGTTTGTTGAGAGCACACTTTGCACATGTGCAGAGGGTTAAAACAAAGCTAAAAAACGTAACCTTCTACTGCAGCGGAGGCAGGCAAAAACAGCTGAGGTGTGGCAATCGGCTCTGCCACGCCCATCAGCTGGGCTAAAAGACAAGGACATCTAGGTGAGTATAGCTCAGGGGCAGGCAGGCGGGTGGGACCACCTGTAAGTTGGAGCGAACCGAGCTGAACGGGTAGAATCCCACCCCTGAAGCTAAAAATAGAGGATTTCACATCTGGAGCAGACTTTCCTCAACCGGGAATAGAATAGAATCTTTACTGCAATCAGTAACAAATATATAATAAAACGATACCATATATGAAAGAAGATATCATAAAATAAATTGGGCATATTGCTATTCATTTTACATATATAACTTTACTATATTGAAAGTAACAGAATCACATGAATCCAGAAGTAAAAATCTGAGACCTCTACTGTAGAGATCCATGATGGCGAACCTATGGCACTCCTGCCACAGGTGGCACATGGAGCCATATCTACCGGCAGGTGATCTGTCAGCTCCAGCGTGCCCATTGGACCCATTTGTTGCCCTCCCCAGGCTCCAGAGGCTTTCCTCCCCCAGCCCCCGGAGGAAATACCAAGCTTAGCTTGGGGGTGAGCAGTGCAGCGCAGGTGGGGGGGATTGTGCATGCATGCGCATGTGTGGGCATGGTTTGCATTATGAGTGCCGGCATGCAGGTGTGCTATTGCGTCTGCCGCTCACATTTTTGGCACCCAACAACAAAAAGGTTAGCTATCAGTGGTATAGAGCCAGACAGAATGCCTTCTTGTATTTGGAGATTATAGTTTAGCTTAAATATTTGGCGGTTCTAAAGAGGGCAAAGGAATTGACTGGTAATCTATTCTTAGAAAGAGACGCCTTTTCTAGTTGAATATCATCACTCTTAAACTGTTGCCTCAAGCCTACATTTCGTGCCTGTCTGCTGAGCTGAGTTAGGGAGAATCCAAGTTTTTTTATGTCATTCTGCTCCAGATGCTTTGGGACTTTTATTTCCTGCCTTCTCTAGCAAGGTTAGAGATTTTCAAGGTTTTCATGATCTTTGCAAGGTCACAATAGTAACTCTTCTCCCCCAACTCCCCCCCCCCTTTTCCAGTCTCATCGAAAGTTTTCAGCTCCAAGGCATGGCCACCTGGGCTTCCTTCCTCATAAGAGGAGCTGCCGACACCGAGGAAAAGTGAAGAGTTGGCCCAAGGATGATCCCAGCAGACCAGTCCACCTGACAGCCTTCCTGGGCTATAAAGCTGGCATGACTCACATCCTGCGGGAACTTCATAGATCAGGACTAAGTATGTGCCAATTTTTGTAATCCTATTCCTCACTTAGAAAGTTTCATGCACCTCAGCCACTGGGAGGGGCGACAGTGGCCACCGTCCATGCAAATTAGAGCATGCCTGACAAGTGGCCCACTATCAGGCTTCTCTTTGAACTGATCCAGAAAAGGGCAGACCACTGTTTCCTTAGTTACTGGTTTCTTTGTCAAACTACTCTTTCTTGTAAGAGTTTGTTTTCAAATTTAATATCATGTTCCTCCTCCTCCTCAAGTCCACTCCTGGTTACGTCCATGTTCTTAGGGAAGTGGTTTGCTTCTTGTTCTCTTTAGTCTTTTTGTCTAGTTACCACCCATGTTTCCTGATGCTTTCCTAGTTGAATACAGGACTCACAGCTCTGTCTTTGGCTAGGTTATTCCATGTCCCACATGCTGGCGGGATCTTGGCTTACTGGAAATCCCCAGGGACTTGAAAAGTGTTATCATGTTCCATCCTTACTTTCAGCCGCCTTGTGTGATTTCAAGAACCAGGAACAACATCTGGAGTTACTTGTGAGCAGTTTCTTATATTGCTCTTCACAGAATCTTGCTAGAATAAAGCAATTATTTGCATCACTACGGATATACTTTGGAAATCATTGGAGGGGTGGGAAGTCATTTTAACCCTCTTTCTCCTGATCAGACTTTCCATGTTCCACTGCCTCTTTGGAATACAGCCCCCCCCCCCTCCAGACTGCCTTCCACCACAGGTCTCTTCTCAAGACCAAACAAAGGTTTGTTAATTGAACAAACCTTAACTTCCTGGGTTTTTGCAACAATTTAGCCATAACCCTTGTTTTATATTTTACAGTGGTAGGCTTCATATGTCCCCTTCTAAACAACTATAAATCATGGTGTGAGAAAGAAACCACCGTATGGCTTAGTTGGTTTCGGGAGCCCCATCACGAAGCCTTCCTGGATCACATCCTCAGTCTTTTTCCTCCTTTAATCTCCAGAAATCTCTAAGCGAGAGGAAGTGGAAGCTGTCACTATCATCGAAACTCCACCATTGGTGGTTGTTGGGCTAGTGGGCTATATCGAGACGCCAAGGGGGCTGAGAAATTTCAAAACCATCTTTGCAGAACATATGAGTGATGAATGCCGAAGACGCTTCTACAAGAACTGGTGAGGAGGGGGTCGGCATGAGTGAGCAAGGGCACAGCCCTACTTAAACAGGAAAACTTTGACTCACAGCTGTGCTTTGGAAATGCTTTGTGGGCTAAAAGTGGAATTATGAATACACACCCAATGTTTTGGAAGAGTAAAATCGGTGGTTCTGCAGGATTGTAGGTATTTTCCTCCAGCCTTTGGTGTGACCTTTTTTGTCATCCCAAGAGTGGCCACCAATTGCAATTTGTACTGTGATGGAGGAAGGAACAGTAACTTTCTTAAGTCTATTCAGCATGATTAAAATAAAGCTGAATTCTCATACAACGTAAAGAGAATTCTTCACTAAAATGGTTTGTTGTTTAGCTGCTTTGGGAAGACAGTCCTGAATTGGAAACCTCCATGTTAAATCAGAATATCAGTCCAATGTTTTCATAAACCAGTCTCAGAATTATGGCTGTTACCTGAATGTAACACCTGGAGGCTTTGATAGGAAAGAGGCCCTCACCAAGAGGCCCTTCTGGGAAGTGAGGATCCGACCGTTACCTGAAGAACCTGAAGCTCAGCCCCACTGTAAACCCCCCTGGAGCAAGGAGCTTCTTGCTATCCTGCTCTCAAGCCATGGAGGCTGGCGGTGGATATCAGGACAGGCCCTTGCCAGAGCCTGGTTGGAAATAATTCCTCTTGTCCTTGGATCTGATTTTCCCCTGGTTTTCCCTTTCCAGGCACAAGAGCAAAAAGAAGGCGTTCACTAAGTACTGCAAGAAATGGCAAGATGAGGCTGGGAAGAAGCAGCTGGAGAAGGACTTCGTGTCCATGAAGAAGTACTGCAAGATCATCCGTGTCATTGTGCACACCCAGGTAAACATTTTCCACATGTCTCTGGAATCATGCAGGCAAACACATCTGGGAGGGTTGTCTGGACCACTGGCTGCTCAACTCACTCATGATTTGTTACTGGTTGTTTCTGCCTGATTGGACAAAGTCTTCCTTGCCAGATGTTGTCTGCTGTGCAACCTGGGTTTCATCTTCAGAATGTGAATACTTTTCCCTGAAGGATAGCTGAGGTTGCTAGTCCCTCTGAGCATGCACAGAAGGTCTATCTCTCACTTCTGGTTTTGATTAAGAAGCACAAAAACAACATGTTTAAATGAAGCCAGAACAGAGAATTCAGGAATTTGTGGTTCAGCACTGTGAAGTCTTGGTCCTGGTTGAAGCGCTTCAAACCACCCACAAACACAGCCCCGCTTTGCAGGTCACTAAGGCAGCCTCTCAGTTGGGGGTTGGGAGGGCTTCTGCCTTGGTTTGAAAAAAAAAACTGCTGCTGCTTTCAAGAGTCACTCAAATAATGGCAGCCTCACTAGTCCAGCATTTGGGTCACACAATGGCCCACTGGGGGCATTGAGGAAATCCCCAAGCCAACAATGAAGGGTGGGAGCCTTGATGGGCTGATACCGAGGGGAGGGGAGACAAGAGCCACTCTCTGGAATAGTTCATCAAAGGAGAGGGAGGTAAAGGAGGATCATGAATCTGATCCTCAGAGCCCCCACTCCAGGAAAGGCCCGGGCTGGGAGACCCCAGAGAGCAGCAAAGTTGAGAAGCCCCCTCTCCACCATGTAGGGCCTGCAAGACTTTCTTTGAAGAGGTGGTGCTTGGAACATTGCCTGTTGACATTTGGGAGGATGCCAGCCCTCTTTAAGGCTGGAGAGCATCTGCTGAAGGGTCTCTCTCTCTTATGGTTTGGTTTGAGGTGCTTGTAGTGGTGGGTCTGCCAGCAGCCAAGTCAGAATGGTGGCCCAATTGCTCCCTGCAGCCAATGGAGGAACATGAATTCTGTATTGGAACTTTCCATTACAAACCAATTTCTATAGCCTCAACTCTCCTGCTCAGAAGACCGAGTAGGTCCCCCTTTTCACTGGTACTCCCACAATGCAGTTGGCCAGATGAGAGAGCGCATGAACCCAAAATGAAGTGCTGCTCCCTGATCCCAAACACAATTAGGTTCACCTATTCCTACATACTAAACTTCTCAAGTGTGTCCTGAGACGATAGCCACAAAATCCCAACCTTTGCAGTAGCCAAATTCTGCAAGCAGGTGGAAGGTTCAGAGAGGCTAGAACTCCTGCACCTTACCTTTGTGGCCAGATAAGTGTTGAACACGAACCCATGCCATCTCTGCTGCATGGTGCAATTTTTGACCTTTTTGGTTGCAGATGAAGCTCCTGCCAATGCGGCAGAAGAAAGCACATATTATGGAGATCCAGCTCAATGGGGGCTCTGTGGCAGAGAAAGTTGACTGGGCTCGGGAGAAGCTGGAGAAGCAGGTGTCTGTGCACAGTGTCTTCAGCCAGAATGAGATGATCGATGTCATTGGAGTCACCAAAGGGCATGGGATGAAAGGTAGGAGGGAGCAGACATGAAATCCGGAAACCTCTTGGATCAAAGGCTGATAGGAAGTGGTATGACTACAGATTGCATTCCAGATGAAAGATTTCAGAAGCCATTCAAGATAATGGAGAAAAGTAGCTTTTTCTTTATTTCTGACCACAAATGTCCACACTTTCCCTGGGGCCTGATAGGGTCCCCCCTCAACCCCATTTCAAATTCCTTAAAGATTTTTAAAATGACTCAATGGAGAATTCTGGGAGTTGAAATCACACATCTTCAACCTGCCAAAGTTGAGAAACATTGATTTAAAGTTTGGCTTGAAGCATCCCATGCTTTCTGCTGGGATAATATTTTAGAAGAGGAAACTACTAAGCCCCAAAGGAGGCAATGGCCCCTTTAATGAGTGGTTGAACCCAATGTTGTGTTGGGGTCAGCTTGCCATTAAAAGCCAGTTCGTAGAGTGCATTTTGGGGGAAACCTGGCAGGACTGTGGGCATAGACAGAAGGCTGGGGTATAAAATCAACAGGAAATAAAAAACAGGGCAGCCATTTTGTGAGAGTGCCTACAATAAGCTTCCACAATTCCGGGTATGATTTGTTCTTTTGTTCTCTAATAAAGGGAGGCTGATGCTCAATCAGTGACGTGCAGTCAGGGGAGGCAGGGGAGGCAGGGCCTCACCTCTCTTCATGAAATAATAGTATATAATATTATTTACTATATATATATATAATATTATAATATTATATACATTTGTCCGCCCGGGAGCTGCGGAGGCAGAAATGTTGTCAGCGCTTCCAGATGACGAAGGCATGCAAACACGCATCTACACCAGCCTCCTAGCGCTCTTTTCCACCGATCGCGCACGTTGCGCGCGCAAGAAGGAAAAGTCCGTGGCGAAGCCCTTGTCGCCCCGAGCTCTTGTTTGCACTTCCGCCCCTTTTTCTTCGCTCCATCCCGCTCCGGCTCTGGAAGGGCCAGCGAGGTTGGCTCCAGCCGAGATCGAGAGGGAGGAGAGGAGGGGGTAGCTGCGGGCTACCTTCTGGCCAAATGCGCACGAAAAGCGTGCGCGATCGGTGGAAAAGAGCGCTAGGTAGCTGGAAAAGACAGCTGGGTAGATGCATGTTTGCGTGCCTCTCTCCTCAGCCCCAAAGCTCTGTCCGCGCAACTCACTTCCATGGCGGTGGCTGGAGAGGAGCGCAAGAACGGCGAGCGGTTTCCCACCAAAGCGGCGTTCTGCGCACAAGAAGGCGCTGCCGGAGGACAAAGGCATGCAAACACGCATCTACCCAGCTGTCTTTTCCAGCTACCTAGCGCTCTTTTCCACCGATCGCGCACGCTTTTCGTGCGCATTTGGCCGGAAGGTAGCCCGCAGCTACCCCCTCCTCTCCTCCCTCTCGATCTCGGCTGGAGCCAACCTCGCCGGCCCTTCCAGAGCCAGAGCGGGATGGAGCGAAGAAAAAGGGGGGGGAAGTGCAAACAAGAGCTCGGGGCGACAAGGACTTCGCCACGAACTTTTCCTTCTTGCGCGCACAACATGCGTGATCGGTGGAAAAGAGCGCTAGGTAGCTGGAAAAGACAGCTGGGTAGATGCGTGTTTGCATGCCTTTGTCCTCCGGCAGCGCCTTCTTGCGTGCACAACGCCGCTTTGGTGGGAAACCGCTCGCCGTTCTTGCGCTCCTCTCCAGCCACCGCCATGGAAGTGAGTCGCGCGGACGGAGCTTTGGGGCTGAGGAGAGAGGGACGCAAACATGCATCTACCTAGCGCTCTTTTCCACCGATCGCGCACGCTTTTCGTACGCATTTGGCCGGAAGGTAGCCCGCAGCTACCCCCTCCTCTCCTCCCTCTCGATCTCGGATGGAGCCAACCTCGCTGGCCCTTCCAGAGCCGGAGCGGGATGGAGCGAAGAAAAAGGGGGGGAAGTGCAAACAAGAGCTCGGGGCGACAAGGGCTTCGCCGCAGACTTTTCCTTCTTGCATGCACAACATGCGTGATCGGTGGAAAAGAGCGCTAGGTAGCTGGAAAAGATAGATGGGTAGATGTGTGTTTGCGTCCCTTTGGTGGGAAACCGCTCGCCGTTCTTGCGCGCCTCTCCAGCCACCGCCTTGGAAGTGAGTCACGTGGACGGAGCTTTGGGGCTGAGGAGAGAGGCAGGGACGGAGGGAGTGGGGGGAGAGGAGCCGCCCCCTCACCCCGCAGGCAATGGAGAAAGCTTTCCTGAAATGGGGGGGGGGGGTGTCACGGGAAATAAAAAGGGCGCGCGCTGGGGGGGACGAAGGAGGCTTTGGCGCGCCTTAGAGGCGGGTGGGAAAGCAACGAAAGGGGCAGCGAGGGCGGGCGGTGCCTGCAGGCGGCAAGGCTTGAGCGGGGTGAAAGCGCAGCCCCTTTCATTGCTTTCCCATTCACCCCGCTCAAGCTTTGCCCGAGGGAGCTGGGGATCGGGCTTTGGGTTGGTGGGAGACCTTGAAGGAGTTGGGGGGGGAAGGGACTGGCGCAGGTGGAGGAAGCAATGCTACGCGGATCAGTGCACTCCGCGGTCCCCTTAATGTTCACTCAGGAAGGCGGAGAATGGGACCACGTGTGCTGCACACGTGGTCCCATTCCCTGCCTTCCTGATGACGTCACCAGCCTCCCCAGCCATAACCCTCACCGCACGTCACTGTGCTCAATCAAGGAAGGCCAGGTCAGGAAAAAGGAATGGCTGATATTACAGAGATGCTCTTTATTATTGTAGGGTAGAATGCAATCATGGAATCTTGGAAGCCTTTTACCAAAGGAAGGATTTTGAATTCCCCCTGATTTTCATTTCTCAGATGTCTTCTTTGAATGCTTCATTCATTTCCTCTCCATTCGAATGCTAGATTGCTTTGTCCTTCTAGATATTGCAGGTAGTCGTTGGCTTACAAACATACATTTAGTGATGGAAAGTTACAATGGCATTGCAGAAAGTGACTTAACACCTACTTGCAGAATCCTCACTGTTACGTGATCAAAATCCAGATACTTGGCAACTGGCATGATGATGACTGTGCCAACTGTCCAACTAGTGCACCCAAAACAAGTAAACACTCTCGGGAGCTTTGAATTCCCAAAATTCAAAAATTCAAAATTCCCGAGTGCGTTTCAAGGTTTTGATTATGATCTTTAAAGCGCTTCATGGCACAGGACCTAGTTACATGCAGGATCGCATCCTGCCCCACACATCCCTACGACCAATTCGCTCACACAGAGAGGGACTTCTCCGGGTGCCGTCCGCCAAACAGTGTCGGGGGGCGACACCCAGGAGCAGAGCTCCGCTCCTTCCGTGTACAGCTGAAGACCCACCTCTTTCAATTATCTGGCCTGGCTCAACCGTAATTTTTCTTACTCCTCCTGACTGTCTTTTTAAATTTTAAATTTTAATTGTACATTGGGTTTCTTACAATTGGGGTATTTTAATGGTGATTTTTAACTGTCTAAATGTTGTAATTTGTTACCTCCTCCGTGCATGTGTGTCTTTGTATATATGTATGTTTATGTGTTTGTACTCATGTTTTATGTTCTATATGCTCCATTGTACGCCACCCCGAGTCCTGTCTGGAAAGGGAGCGGCTAATAAATTCAAATTATTATTATTATTATAAAAATGAAATTTTATTGGATATTCCATTTTGGTGCTGGAGAATCAGAACTGGCTTTCCAGTGCAAATGCTCGCCTAGTTAAACAACGGCTTCCTTTTCTCCCCTCCCCCGGGTGATCACATTGTCCAGTTATGAGATGTCTTTTTGTTATTGAAACAGTCCACCTCCTTCTCAAGCAGTCTTGACCTTAATGGTTTCCAGGCTCTCGTGGTCCATGCACAAATTCTCAGCACTCCATCCCACCCTCCCCTCCCCCCAGTTCATTGGCAAGTTGAATAGTGATAAGGTTTGAAAGAAGCAACATGGTTGAATCTCGACAGGCTGTGATTGTTAGTTGCGACTTTCCCAGGTAGCTTCCAACAAACGATGGAGTCTATGGAGGAAGCCCATGGGGGGGAGCCAGATTCACTTAACAATCATGTAATTCACTTAACAACTATGGTGATTTGCTTAATGGCCAGCAGCAAAAAAAGCTCATAGAATTGTGGAAACTCACTTAACAACCACACAGTGTTGGAAGTTCCCATCCCAATTACAATATGGCATGGTAGCTATAACTAAAACTCCAGCGGCCCCAACTGTGTGGCTAATGGTGAAGGAGGGCAGGACCCCCATTTCCCCATCCCTGCCTCAGACACTTAAAGGTTCATCTGGGTCTCTAACCTCAGGGCTGCCCTTCTGCAGGGGTGACCAGTCGCTGGCATACCAAGAAGCTCCCAAGGAAGACTCACAAAGGCCTGCGGAAGGTTGCCTGCATTGGAGCCTGGCACCCTGCCCGGGTGGGCTACTCGATTGCCCGGGCTGGCCAGAAGGGCTACCACCACCGCACAGAACTCAACAAGAAGGTATGATTCCCCTCCAACCAACTCATTTGAAGCCCAAACACCCAAACAGCCTGCAATTGCACCCACCTCTGGTGGAATCAGGAACAGAAACCGCAAGCCACTCATCCATCTTTTCTCCTCACCCACCAGCTGTTCGATATATATGGCTGGTAGGTTGTGACGCTATCGGGCTTAGCAAGTGCATGGCAAGGCTCACCTGGGAACTGAGAACTCAGGATTAGACCCATTTTCTGCAAAATGGGAGTGTGTGTCTGTGTGGGGGGTGGGTTTGTTGTTTTTACCAAGAAATTGGTAGCAAGAAACAAACAAGGTCCAAGATTTTAGAAGAGCTTCTTTATGTCATTTTTGCTTGGCTTTCTGTAGGTGAACACTTAATATTACAATGATATGTAACCTTTGAAGTGTTAACAACTGAACCTCCCTTTTTAATATAATCCATTACATAATTTATTATATAAAAACTATATTGTATTTGCAACCCAAAGGTATCTGGCCCATATAATCTACCTTTTTTTCTTCTTGCTTTCCTTCCTATAGATTATTCCCACAACATTAATAATAATAATAATAATAATAATAATAATAATAATAATAATAATAATAATAATAATAATAATAATAATAATAATTTTTATTTGATTAGCCGCAACCCTCTCCCGAAGGACTCGGGGCGGCGTACAATCAAAACAAATAAAAATACACATAAGACAAACATATATACAAAAAGAACAGAGACATATACATATGTGCATGGAGGAGAGTTGACTTATAAGTGAAAGACAATTAAAAACACAATTTAAAATCCCCTTAAATAAAATTACTAAATTAAAAAACCCATCAGGAGCGATACGAAGTTATGGTTGAGCCAGGCCAGCTATTTGGAAAAGGTGGGTCTTGAGCTTGACACGGAAGGAGCGGAGGTCAGTAGTGGTCCTAATATCCGGGGGGAGGTCATTCCACAGGGCTGGGCCCGCCACAGAGAAGGCTCTGCTCCTAGGCGCCGCCCCATGGCACTGTCTGGTGGACGGCACCTGGAGAAGTCCCTCTCTGTGCGAGCGGATGGGTCGTAGGGATGTATGGGGCAGAATACGATCCCGCAGGTAACTAGGTCCTGAGCCATGGAGCGCTTTAAAGATCGTAATCAAGACCTTGAAATGCACTCGATAGACCACAGGAAGCCAGTGCAGCTCGCGCAGGAGAGGTGTCACATGGGAGTACTTGGTACTCCCCATAATCACCCGCGCGGCCGCATTCTGGACCAACTGCAGTCTCCGAGTGCATTTCAAGGGAAGCCCCATGTAGAGAGCGTTACAGTAGTCCAGGCGAGACGTCACCAGCGCATGGGTGACTGTGCGTAGGGCGTCCCGGTCCAATAGGGGGCGCAATTGGCGCACCAGGCGAACCTGGTGGAACGCTCCCCTGGCCACGGCTGTCACATGTTCATCCATGGACAGCCTGGCATCTAGGAGGACGCCCAAATTGCGCGCCCGCTCCACGGGGGCGAGTTGAATGCCCCCAATGGCCAGAGATGGAATTATCTGGTTGAACCGGGGAGCCGGAACCCACAGCCACTCCGTCTTGGAAGGGTTGAGCCTGAGTCGGTTGTCATCCATCCAGATCCGTACGGCTTCCACACACCGGGACATCACTTCGACGGCCTCGTTGGGGTGGTTCGGGGTGGAGATGTACAGCTGAGTATCATCAGCGTACAGATGATATCCCACCCCGAAACCACGGATGATCTCACCCAGCGGCTTCATGTATGTGTTGAACAGGAGTGGCAAGAGGACCGACCCCTGTGGCACCCCACAAGTAAGGGGGCATAGGGTCGACCTCTGCTCCCCTGCCAACACAGGTTGCATCCGGCCAGAGAGGTAGGAGCCGAACCACCGCAAAACGGTGCCCCGGACCCCCAACTCCTCCAGTCGGTGCAACAGGATACCATGGTCCAGTGACGTGCGGTGAGGGTTATGGCTGGGGAGGCTGGTGACGTCATCAGGAAGGCGGGGAATGGGACCACGTGTGCAGACCACGTGTGCAGACCACGTGGTCTCGTTCTCCGCCTTCCTGAGTGAACATTAAGGGGACCGCGGCGTAGCATTACTTCCTCCACCGGCACCAGTCCCTTTCACCCCGCTCAAGCCTTGCCGCCTGCAGCCACCGCCCGCCCTCGCTGCTCCTTTCGTTGCTTGCCCGCCCGCCTCTAAGGCACGCCAAAGCCTCCTTCGTCCCCCCCCAGCGCGCGCCCTTTTTATTTCCCGCGACACCCCCCCCCATTTCGGGAAAGCTTTCCCCATTGCCTGGGGGGTGAGGGGGGCGGCTCCTCTCCCCCCACTCCCTCCGTCCCTGCCTCTCTCCTCAGCCCCAAAGCTCCGTCCGCGCGACTCACTTCCAAGGCGATGGCTGCTCCATCCCGCTCCGGCTCTGGAAGCAACCGAAGATCAGGCTGCGTCGCTCGCTCGCTCGCCGGACTGCTTCGGCGCCATTCTGGCTACCTTCGTCCATCCGCACCCGGGAGATGTGGAAGCAGTCCGGTGGACGAGTGACCGAAGATCTCGCTGCCTCGCTCGCTGCCTCGCTCGCTCGCTCGCCGGACTGCTTCGGCGCCATTCTGGCTCCCTTCGTCCATCCGCGCCCGGGAGACGCGGAGGGAGAAATGTTGTCTGCGCCTCCAGATGACGAACCAGTCGCTTGCTTTCGTCATCGGGAGGCCGATAACATTTCTGCCTCCATGTCTCCCGGGCGCGGATGGACGAAGGTAGCCAGAATGGCGCCGAAGCAGTCCGGCGAGCGAGCGAGCGAGGCAGCGAGATCTTCGGTCACTCGTCCACTGGACTGCTTCCGCATCTCCCGGGCGCAGATGGACGAAGGTAGCCAGAATGGCGCCGAAGCAGTCCGGCGAGCGAGCGAGTGAGGCAGCGAGATCTTCGGTCACTCGTCCACCGGACTGCTTCCGCATCTCCCGGGCGCGGATGGACGAAGGTAGCCAGAATGGTGCCGAAGCAGTCCGGCGAGCGAGCGAGCGAGGCAGCGAGATCTTCGGTCACTCGTCCACCGGACTGCTTCCGCATCTCCCGGGCGCGGATGGACGAAGGTAGCCAGAATGGCGCCAAGACAGTCCGGTGGACGAGTGACCGAAGATCTCGCTGCCTCGCTCGCTCGCTCGCCGGACTGCTTCGGCGCCATTCTGGCTACCTTCGTCCATCCGCGCCCGGGAGATGTGGAAGCAGTCCGGTGGACGAGTGACCAAAGATCTCGCTGCCTCGCTCACTCGCTCGCCGGACTGCTTCGGCGCCCGGGAGACGTGGAGGCAGAAATGTTGTCAGCCTCCCGATGACGAAAGCAAGCGACTGGTTCGTCATCCGGAGGCGCCGACAACATTGCTCCCTCCGCGTCTCCCGGGCGCGGCCGGACGGATGTATATAATATTATATATAGTATATAATATTATATACTATTATTCCATGAAGAGAGGTGAGGCCCTGCCTCCCCTGCCTCTACTGACCGCACGTCACTGCCATGGTCGATGGTATCAAAAGCCGCCGAGAGGTCTAATAGGACCAGGATAGAGGAACAGCCCCTATCTCTGGCCCTCCAGAGATCATCTACCAACGCGACCAAGGCCGTCTCTGTGCTGTGCCCAGGGCGAAAGCCGGACTGGCGCGGGTCTAGATAATCATTCTCCTCCAGATGTTGTGGAAACTGGTAGGCCACCACACTCTCTACAACCTTCGCCAAAAAGGGAAGGTTGGAGACAGGACGATAATTGGCCAGCTCCGTAGGGTCCAGGGAAGGCCTCTTGAGCAAGGGTCTCACCACCGCCTCTTTCAAGGCGGCCGGGAGAGACCCCTCACCCAACGAAGCGTTCACTAGGCCCAGGAGCCAGTCGCGTGTAACCTCCCAGGATGCCAGTACAAGCCAGGAGGGACACGGGTCCAGTAAACATGTGGTAGGTCGCAGTCGTCCACGCAATCTGTCCAAATCCTTGATGACAACCAAGTCAAACTCCTCCCAAAAAGGTTTCTCAAGACTCGCCACTTGCCACTGGCGTCTCGACTGGGCCACTGAAGGGGACCCAATCCTTCCGGATTTGAGCGACTTTATCCTGCAGATATTTCCCAAACTCCTCTGCCCTACCCTGTAGAGGGGCCTCCCGCGGCCTCTGAAACAGAAGGGAGCGGGACACCCGAAACAGGGCGGCAGGGCGGTTCTCTGCGGATGCAATGAGTGCTAGCCTTTATATTGTGCCATATTTTGAAAGTGCACTTGCAGAGTTTATTGGTGGATTTAAGAGACGAGGGAAACTTTCTTGAAAAGAGCAGATTGATTTTGTGCTCTGTTGCCTAGAAAGCTGCAGGGTCAGATCCCTGAAGTCTCCAGGCATCAACTCAGAGGAGCCCTTTGCTCCTAGAGTCCATAAACAGCAGCAGCTTTTAGCAGCTCAGAGAAAATCTGATTTTGGCAGGGCAGGGGGCACTGGGACAATGCAGCATCTGGTGCCTCCTTTGTGCTGATGTGGCCCGTAAGGGCAGGGCTGAGGGCCAGGAATCAAGTGTTCAAAAGGAGGCAGGGCTTAGGCATCATTGGGCAATGTAGACTTGGCCAGCTTTCATTCTCCTGTTTGTTGGATAACTTGAAAAATCATTTTGGCCAAATCTCTTTTCCTTTAGGTTTACCGCATCGGCCGTGGGATCCATGTAGAAGATGGCAAAGTGATCAGAAACAATGCATCCACCAATTATGACCCAACAGAGAAAGCCATCACCCCACTGGTAAGGAGGTCAGAAGGAGAGTAATCTTTTGGATGTCTCCTCATGAATCCTCTTCATGTACCATCTACTCTGCAGACACCCCACCGGGCCTGTGGTTATCAACCAGGCATCTGAGCATCATGCCTGTAGACATTTGCTGTCATCTTCTACTTTTAAAAAGTTTCATTTTAAGTTTAAAAACCCACATGGAGTGCTATAACTGTAGGAGCCCTGCTGGCGCAGAGGTTAAAATGCAGTATTGCAGGCTGAATCTGCCCACAGCCAGGAGTTTGATCCTGACTGGCTCAAGCCTTTCATCCTTCCAAGGTTGGTAAAATGAGGACCCAGATTGTTGGGGGCAACAATCTGAGACTGCAAAGCTCTGTGGAGCAGTATATAAGTCTAAGGGCTATTGCTATTGCTAGGAAGCAGCCTGCTGCTTTTGGAATTTTCTGCACATTAAGTACCATAATGCTTTAGGATTCCATTTCTGCCCATCAATGTGTTTATAAAATGACTGCAACTAGAAAATGGGAATAAGTTGACAGGGGGAATGATAAGCAAAAGTATTCATGGCATTGACATGTTTACAATTGGCCATCCTTGCAAAGGCAGCCATTTTGTGTATGGTGAAATTTTTTTTGTCACACTCGCAGCCATTTCTTTTGAATGCCGTTACATGCCTTGCCAAGTGTCAGACGTATTTTCTGGTGAGGACCGCTATCTATGGGGTCATCAATGAATAAATACCACCCTCACCCCGATGTCCATTCTGCCTTTCTGTCTTCCAGGGTGGATTCCCTCAGTATGGTGAAGTCAACAATGACTTTGTGATGGTGAAGGGCTGTGTGTTGGGTACCAGGAAGCGGGTGCTGACCCTGAGGAAGGTGAGGGCCTCACTGAAGCGTTGTGAAGTCCAGGGATGAAGGACAATGTGGTTCTTCAGCGGGAGGGTTGACCGATCCAAGGTGGTATGCCAAGGGTTTCTGCTGCTCTCCGGAGGGTGGGTGAGGCTGGGAGGATTCAGCCTGAGCAAGTGAGTGTTTCAGCTGCTTTGGGAGGAGGGCAGCAAAACCATCAGTGAGAGGCTCAGCAACTCCATTGCTTGCACGCTAGAGTCTTGTGCAGGGATCACCACAAAATGGGATGGGAAATACATTGAAACCCCTACAGAAATGGCCTGAATTTCTCAGAAGACACACAGGAGGGAATAGATGTTAGAACAAAAAGAAATATTTTTATTCATCATTAGCTAAGTCAAGTATCTAGGCCCTCTAGACTGTACCTAGTTTTGGCCTCAATTCCACCAATGAAAGCTTTTGCAATCTTTATTGATTAAATTTGTTTGGCTCTTTTCCGCGATGGGCAATGATTGTGCATTAGTTAAAATACATTCTGGGCACTAAACTTCAGGGAGGGGCATGGGAATCTGCCCCATAGATTTGTAGCTGCCCTCCACTATGAACTCTCAGATCAGGTGCATTTGTTACACTTATATCCTGACTCTTGATCAAGGCAGCAGAAATGGGGGTCCCTCTTCATTTCATTGCCACCACACACCCCTGAGCTGAGAAAATGTGCCTGCCCCAGAGACCTGCCTGGCCTGCTGAGCTTCCAGGGCTGAGGAGGGAGCTGCCTCCCCGGTCCAAGACCAACATCTTGACCTCTGCCCTGTGCTGGTTTCCTGGAAAGAATCCAGCCAGGGTTTGGATCTGTTGCCTGGGGCTCAGGGCTGCTTCTCCTCTGGGCTCCTGCTGTAACCCTTTCCTCCTGCCTCCCCAGTCCCTTCTGGTCCACACAAGCCGAAAAGCCCTGGAGGCCGTGGAGCTGAAATTCATCGACACCACCTCCAAGTTTGGCCACGGCTGCTTCCAGACAGCCCAAGAGAAGCGGGCCTTCATGGTGAGTTTGTTCTGGGAAATCCCCCTCCCAAGCTGGACAAAGGAACCGATGGGAGGGGAGCTCTCTGTATGAAGCCATGAGTTGTTTCGGTCATCCAAGATTGGGGGAGTTCAGTGGGAACTATTCTGCTCGGGCATTCACAAATTAACTTCAGGACTCGATCCAAACTGGTTATTTCCATTAGCAGCTGGAAACCCGCCTTTTAGTTAAGAAAGGAAGCGGTGAGGTTCGGAGCGAGATTATTCTGGAACCCAATGCAATTTCTCTGTTTATTATCATTCTATGTGGTAGTAAAGCTTGAATTATTCACAGTTTTTATTCCAAGGACACCTGGGAAACCTATTTCCATTCACAAATTGTTCTAGTGCAGCTTAATCTCCTTTCTGTTCCCAATGAGAACAGAACATTATGTTTTTAATCAAGATTCTAAAGGTTTAAGTAACGTTCTCATCAGCTTTTTTCCAATTATTTATTATTATTATTTATTTAATTTATAAACCGCCCCCTCTCCCCGAAGGGACTCTGGAAGCTCTTTCTTAGGCCTCATCTCCACCCTCCTTGTCTGAGATACCCTCCCTTTGCTGTCAAAAGAGAGCCCCCCCCCCCATCCCCACCCCAGCAGAATTGAAACAAAGTGACCCGCCAAGAAAGGTTTCTGGTTAGGAAGTCTAACCAAAATAGCCCCATGCGAGCCCCAGTTTCCAGGGAGGAGGAGCCGGGGGGCAATAGGCAGAGCTGCAATTGGCTGTCCGGGAGAGCCAGGCCCCTTCTAGCTGCTGTGGGGATCAGCCTTGGGAGAACATCTCCAGCCAAGCCAAGGCTGCCTTTTTCTTTGTGGGCTTGGGGAGCCTGCAAAGGCCCAAGAGGACCTCCGTGGCTTAGTTTTTCCCCTTGCAGCAGGTGTGCCGGAGAGGAGAGAGAGCCAGAGGGTTTCCTTTTTGCCATATGGAAGACAGAAGAGAATTGCATATAAAAATACATTAAATTTTGCAAACTAGGATTCTTCCCTCCCGGCAATTGGAGGGGGAAATGGGGAGGCAGCCTAGTCCCCCTCTGGCTTCAGGCGTGGCCTTTGCTTTCTTCCCCTCTGGAGGAGGCCCCCCTCTTCAACCATCTTGGACATTTTGGTCACAATCCAATGTAGGCCAACATGCAGAATTTTTCTGAAAAGGGGGTAGGGCTTCTGAATTCTGATGAGAATTCTAATTTTCATTTACAGATCCTGCAGTTTAGCCTTAAATGATGATATAAGACAGTCCTTATAAACTGGTGGGATATGAAACAAGGAGAAATGTTTTCCCTTTCATGTGTGGCTAATGCTTGGGGTCCCCAAGAAAAACTGAGCAGGGGAAGATTCAGGCTACTGCCGAAGTTCTTTAAAGATCACAAAACCAACTGAAATGTAATCTCCTTTTTTTAAAATGGAGAAAAATGTGCCCAACTACTGTTTCTTCTTGGAAATGCGGAATGACATCATAGAAAAATGAATCAGCTATTACTATATTGTTGAACCTTTCTTCTCATATCTATCTGGAAGACTAAAATGCCTCCATTGCTCAGTCAGAGCCATCACATTAACTGATATTCAGAACAACAGAGTTGGAAGGGACCACGGAGGTCTTCTACTCTGACCCCCTGCTCAAACGATACCATATCAGACAAATGGTTGTCCAATCCTTTCTTTAAAACTTTCAGAGCTGGAGCCCCCACAACATCTGGAGGCAAGTCGTTCCACTCATTCATTGTTCTAAGTGTTAGGACATTGCTCCAGTTAAAACTTCTCCTGACAATTAGACTTTCAAAGGCAGTTTTGCAGTATTTAAGTGGGGCCTCACTGCAACCTGGCTATGAAGATGGCCAAGAAATAGAACTGCAACATCTGGACTGCAAAAAGTTAGACCAACCCCAAGGGAATCAGGGATTTCAACCTGCCGTCGACGGGAGCAGCATCTGAGGTAGCTCGGGAGTTCATGGCTTCCATGACAGCCATGGGCCTGACCCAGTTAATTCAGGGCCCCACACACGAAGGAGGCCACACATTGGACCTTGTTTTTGTATCTGAGCAGTGGACGAGTGATCTGGGTAGAGGGGATTTTACTGTTACACCCCTGTCATGGTCAGATCACTCATGTCTCCGCTTGACTTCCCTGGCGCTACCCCCCACCATGAGGAGGCGGGACCAGACGGTCCACGCTGGTACCGCCCCAAGCACCTGATGGAGCCGGATAGGTTCCAGACGGAGCTTGGGCCATTACCTGTAGCCCTGACCCGCGCTCGGTCGGAGGACCTAGCGGCCGCCTGGAATAGGGCGGCGGCTGGGGCCTTGGACCGGGTTGCGCCTTTGCGACCTCTCCTGCGGCAGCGACCCACCCGGGCTCCTTGGTATACCGAGGAGCTGAGGGTGATGAAGCGCCACAGGAGACGTCTAGAGAGCAGGTGGAGGTCCTCACGCTCCGAATCTGATCGAACACAGGTAAGATCCTACTTGCGGACCTACCTTGTGGCATTAAGGGTGGCCAAACGTAGATATTGCGCCACCCTTATTGCGTCCGCGGATAACTGCCCTGCCGCCCTGTTTAGGGTGACCCGCTCCCTCTTGTCACAGAGGACACAGGGGGCACCCTTACAGGGCAGAGCAGAGGAATTTGGGGAATATCTGCAGGACAAAGTCGCTCAGATCCGGAGCGGATGGGCCCCACTCAGTGGACCAGACGGGCCGCCAACAGCGAGTCTTGTGAGACCATCCTGGGAGGAGTTTGATTCTGTTGCCCCCGAGGATTTAGATAGGTTGCGTGGACGGCTGCGACCCACCACATGTTTAATGGACCTGTGTCCCTCCTGGTTGGTACTGGCATCTTGGGAGGTGACCCGAGGCTGGCTTCTGGGCCTGGTGAATGCCTCATTGGGTGAGGGATCCTTACCAACCGCCTTGAAAGAGGCGGTGGTGAGGCCCTTGCTTAAGAGGCCTTCACTCGACCCAATGGAGCTAGCTAGTTATCGTCCAGTCTCCAACCTTCCGTTTCTAGCGAAGGTTGTAGAGAATGTGGTGGCGCAGCAGTTTCCACGACACCTTGACGAATCCGAGTATCTAGACTCACGCCAGTCCGGCTTCCGACCCGGGCACAGCACAGAGACAGCCTTGGTCGCGTTGGTTGATGATTTCTGGAGGGCCAGAGATAGAGGTTGTTCCTCTATCCTGGTCCTATTAGACCTCTCGGCGGCTTTTGATACCATCGACCATGGTATCCTATTGCGCCGGTTGGAGGGGATAGGAGTCGGAGGTACCGTTTTGCGGTGGTTTGGCTCCTACCTCTCCGACCGGAGGCAATGTGTGTTGACAGGGGGACAGAGGTCGACCCCGAGGCCACTCACTTGTGGAGTGCCACAGGGGTTGGTCCTCTCGCCTCTCCTGTTCAACACATATGTGAAGCCGCTGGGTGAGATCATCCGTGGTTTTGGGGTTGAGTATCACCTCTACACTGATGATACTCAGCTGTATATTTCAACTCCAAACCACCCCAACGAGGCTGTCGAAGTGATGTCCCGGTGTTTGGAGGCCGTCGGGGTCTGGATGCGGGACAACAGACTTAAACTCAACCCCTCCAAGACTGAGTGGCTGTGGCTACCGGCACCTCGGTTCAGCCAGCTGATCCCATCGCTGGCCATAGGGGGCGAACAATTGCCCCCTGTGGAACGGGCACGCAATTTGGGCGTCCTCCTTGATGCCCGGCTGTCAATGGATGACCATGTGGCAGCCGTGGCAAGGGGGGCGTTCCACCAGGTTCGCCTGGTGCGCCAATTGCGCCCCCTACTGGACCGGGATGCCCTACGCACGGTCACTCATGCGCTGGTGACGTCCCGCCTGGATTACTGCAACGCTCTCTACATGGGGCTGCCCTTGGGACGCGCCCGGAGACTGCAGTTAGTTCAGAACGCAGCCGCGCGGGCTGTGATGGGGAGTACGAGGTACTCCCACGTAACACCTCTCCTGCGCGAGCTGCACTGGCTGCCTGTGGTTTTCCGGGTGCGTTTCAAGGTGCTGATTACCATCTTTAAAGCGCTCCATGGCACGGGACCTAGTTACTTGCGGGATCGCATCCTCCCACATACATCCCTGCGGCCAATACGCTCACACAGGGAGGGACTTCTCCTGGTGCCGTCCACTAGGCAATGCCAGCGGGCGACACCGAGGAGTAGGGCCTTCTCTGTGATGGGCCCAACCCTCTGGAATGACCTCCCCCCCGACATTAGAACCACTTCTGACCTCCGCTCCTTCCGGCAAAAACTGAAGACCCACCTGTTCCGACTGGCAGGCCTGGCATAATTCAACTGTCCCTCCTGGCAAATGTATTATATCTGGTTATTTTAGGGGTTTTTTAATTTACTGTATTTGTTTTTAGGGGTTTGAATTTATTTTATATCTGCTTTGTACAGTTCTTTTAACTACATTTTAACCTCCTCCATGTCAATTGTCAACTGTACATATTTAATTTAATCTTATTGTATCCTGTTATATTTTGTATGAACTGTACACCGCCCCGAGTCCCTTGCGGGAGAGGGGGCGGTCTAGAAGCATTAAATATTATTATTATTATTATTATTATTATTATTATTATTATTATTATTATTATTATTATTATTCTGGATAACATGACATATTTGCTGCCATTTAGAGGGGAAGTTGCAGCTCAAATCTTGTAGCTCACCAGAGGACAAGTCTAAAACATGTGAAGGAATATATAGAAGTACCCTGTTGCTCCGAAAATAAGACCTCCCTGGATAATAAGCCCAAATGGACTTTTGCGCACATGCGCTAAAATAAGTCCTCCCCCCAAAATATTGCAACACAGCAGCAGCCATGAGGTGACCCCGCTCGCCACCTCCTGCACCTCAAAAATAATAAGCCCTCCCTGAAAATAAGCCCAAGCGCTTATTTCAGGGGTCAAAAGAAAATAAGACCCTGCCTTATTTTCAGGGAAACACGATAAGGCAGGCCTTTCCACAGAAATCCATCAGGAGCCCTTGACATACAGTTTGCCCATTTAATTGTAGCAGTCTGAGACATTAACCACCCCTTTTTTTCTGCTTCGATTTCAGGGCCCTCAGAAGAAACACCTGCTGAAAGGGAAGCCAGAAACTCCAGAGGAATTATAAATGTGTTTCTCTGAAGGAGATACTAAATTGTTCATGTCTGGGGCTATATCAAATATGAGTGCAAACATGGTCATGTTTTTGAAAAGGAATAGTTTGTGCCAGTCTTAAGAAAAAAGAGAAAACCCAATATTTATAATAAGGGTTATACAGGGAGGATAAAAAAATCAAAATGGCGCTTGTGATTGAAGTGGTTGAAGTGGTTGCCATCTTGGTTCTCTTGACCATTCCACCCATGGACAATTTCTGGACAACCCAGATATTTGCTTATATTTTTGCGCTTTTGGCTGGCGCTAATAAAATGATTGTCATATTATGTAAGGTTGATTTTTTTTCTGTCAATTTCTGAAATCTGCCTCTAAAAATACTGTCTCTTAAGTTAGCTTGAGTTTAAAGCTTAAAGCTTAAAAAAGAAACCCTAAATTTCCATCCCAAATGGATCAGTTGTCACAGGATACATACTTGTGTGGAACTCAAAAACAGGATAGCTCTTTCTGCTGCAACTGCTTTATGTCACTGCTAATGTCAACTAGTTAAAGCCTTTGAACAACAAAAGATGTTTTGAAATTTTATTTGTATGCCAATCTCTAGATCTCAAGTAAATAGTCTTTACCCATAAAACATGAGGATTTTTTTAAATTTTGGAAACAGCATGACCGTTAGGGTGAATTAGCTATGGCTTATTTAATCATTATTTGTTGACTAAATTCAAATCCATACATGCCGGAATGCTTTAATGTTTAATTTCTCTGTCACATGAGTAACGATAATTTATTGAATGTATACACTGCCAAACTCCCAGTGATTCTGGGCAGTTAGGAACAAGTGCAGCAGGAAAGGGGAAAAAACCCACTTCAAGGATTGTTTCGAGCCTTTATTTTCTTTCACCTTCCCTCCTGTTCTTGCAGCCATCAGAGGTACGTATTATCCCAGGTTGGCAAAACCCTTATAGACGTGTCCCATTCACTAATGTCAGCTTGTGCATTTCTATTGCTTTCTTGAAACATTGCATTGTGAAGAGGATAAGAGGATCTCATGGCTCCGTGGCCCTGTGCCTCTCCTGATCAGCTTCAAGTCTCCTGCAGTTTGCTGTGGGTGTACAGGTGAAACTCGAAAAATTAGAATATCGTGCAAAAGTTCATTTATTTCAGTAATGCAACTTAAAAGGTGAAACTAATATATGAGATAAGACTCATTACATGCAAAGCAAGATAGTTCAAGCCGTGATTTGTCATAATTGTGATGATTATGGTGTACAGCTCATGAAAACCCCAAATCCACCATCTCAGAAAATTAGAATATTACATGCAATCAATAAAACAAGGATTATACATAGAACAATATCGGACCTCTGAAAAGGACCTCACCTTTTAAGTTGCATTACTGAAATAAATGAACTTTTGCACGATATTCTAATTTTTCAAGTTTCACCTGTAGATAGGAAGACAATCCTGGAAGGCCCCCGGGAGGATGGGCATAAAGACAGGTAGAGGATTCTCCATGCACTCAGGTAGAAAAGCTTTCTGGTCACCTGGCAGCAGCAGTCAGTTCTTTGAGTTAATGCTCAGATAAGAGGTTCCCTGACAGCGTTCACCTTCTTCCTGGTCCCAAGAGTTTCTGAACTGAAGCACATTTTAAAACTCAGACTAGGTCGTGTTTCTTTTGAGACCTTTGGATCAAGACTGAGGAATGTTGGTGGCTCCCCTTCCCCGTATTCTTAGTCTTCAGCCTATAGTGGGGTCAGAGTAAGTTCAGAACCAAAGCTTCAGTACCCAGCTTTCAGGTTGTCAATAGCCAAGAAACGGAGAGGCTGTGAATAGTCCAGATTGTGTGGTAGGAAACATTATTTGTTCCTTTTTTTCCAAAACTGTCAGTCAAGCATCTTTCCTTCTTCAAGTCTGAAATGGAAATTGCTGAGCCGTTTTGAGTCTTGGAGTCCCCAACTCCAATTGGCTTCTATCTCCCTCACCCCCCACCGTCATTATCTCTTTTGCACTAGCTAAAGGGGTCTTTCACTCTTATTTCTTCCTTCACAAAGACCCTGTTCAATGTTATTTATGGTTCTGCCATTTAACGGATACTTAAAACTAAAGTTACTTGCAGAGATGCAACGTGGAGAGAATTCCAAGCAGCCAGGGGTCTTGGCATCTCTGCCGCCTTTTCTTTCTCGGCCACACATTTTGTGCTTGTCACCTACCTGGAGTATCTTCTTCTTCAACAAGCCATATCCAGACAAATCTCCTTCATCTGAACACAGTTCCAGAGAGAAGAGAGGCCAGCAGGGAGACGTGGAGGAGAACCTTTATTTTCAAGCACAGCTTCCCCTATGACCAGGTATCTGGTTAGCTCCCTCAAGAGACTAGAGCAGGTCAACCACCAGAGGACAGAACCTCACATGTTTTTGACACCCTCAGCTAGAAGTGCTTCCTCTGGTCCTTCTATGAGAGGCTGGGATTCCAAACCAGAATGCATCAGAGGTAAGATGATATCATCCATATTTGGCATCACTAAAACTTTCTGATGGGAAGAAGAAATGAAAAATTAAAATTAAATCTGCCTGGAGGTTTGCAAATCAAAGGCTTGATGAAGCATTGTAGCCTCCTACACTCTTACAGTGAGACTAAGGGTATGGCGGTGGAAGGGAAGCCAATGGTCAATGTGGTGGAACTGAACCTTTTAGAGAATGCACAACTACAGTTAACAGACAGCTCCTTGCTATTGCAGCAGGTTCCAGGCCACTCAACGGTAGAATGATTGGTGGCAGCTGTTTGGTTTATTCATTTAAATTATTTAATTCCCATCTTTCTATTCTTGTGTGTGCACAAGAGAGTTCACTTTAACTACTGCAAACAATAATTAAAAGGATCCAGATTAAGCAAAGGTTGCATACTTTGCAGGCAGAATGCATCCCTAGCTCAATTCAGAAGTAAACACTGCAACTTTCAATGTTAATTAATGCCTTCAATTAATGCTTTTCAATGTTAATAATTAACTAATACTAATTAAAGAGCTAATGGAAGTGTGTGTGGTAAGGAAACTTGAGACTGGAAAGCAAGTGAAGTTACAAGTAGGAAGATCAGGGAAAAGAGAGGAGCAAAACATGAACTAAGTCTGAACTGAAGAATCAGGTCATGCATTAAAGAAAAGGAGGGAAATGACTCTCTGCTTTTCCCAGGAATAACTGTTCCCAGGGGTCACATCTATCAACTTTTTAGCCACTTCCATTAACGATGTAGATACTGTACATCCACAACACCTACGTTTGGTTAGAATTATCTTCACTTGTTTTTTTGGTTTTGGGCAGGTTTAATATGTTGCAAATCAACCCATTGTGCAGTTTAACAAATTGGGTGGACTCAAGAAAATGGGTTAATTCAGAGCCACAATTATATATGTTGTATGTCACATATACATATATACAGTCACTGGGATTCAGTCATGCACTACCCAAAACCGCCCCTTGTTTGCTTTTTCCTTTCTGCAGCAATTAAAAAAAGATGGATAAGCCCCCCAGGGAGCTTTCTGTGTCATCTAAACCTCTTTTGCCAAGATGAACAGGAAGAGGGAGATGAGTCTTGCACTTTAAAAGCTTCCTGGGGAACAAGGTTTGGCCATCACACATTCAGTTGCTTTCAGCTTGATTCCTTGTCAAATGCAGGGGGCTCTCAAGACCTCTTAAGGCTGCAAGAACTGCCCAGGTTTCTTGCTAAGGGACCTGAACTGAGTTCATCTTAAGACCCCTCCCAATCCTTCATTGTGGACTACATCAACCAAGTACCTGGAATTCATGCTGGAGCTTCTTCTCAATCCACTCAGTGATGTGGGGGAAGGTCACCTCCCGTTCTCCTAGCTGTGGCCGTACCTTCATATCCAACTGCGGAGGGACCCGGAAGCTGTACCTGGGGCAGGGAAGCAAAAGTGATTTTACTTCTCCCTCTGAAGCATTCTCCCCCCTCCCTCTGTCTTTTCTGCTGGAAGTTGGATGTTTTCCAGTAGGCAGGAAGAACTTCATTCACCCTTCTTTGCTCGCCTAAAATGAGACTGCTTCTGGGGATCTTATCCCAACAAACTTGGATTAAAGGTTCTCTAGTTCTTAATGGGAGTTCAAAAGGCCAAAGTTATTTGTTTACAACTAGCACTCTGCCTCTTGTTACATTTCTGTCTTGCTTATGGTCCACATGTAGTTGAATTACAACTCTCTACATCTCTCAACACTGGCCTTGCTGATTAAGTTTCTAGGGGTTGTACCATATTTATAGAAAACACTGAATTAAAGATGATTATATTTTTCCTTTCCTGTATATAAATATATAAAATGGGTTATATTTGAGTAAACCCAGAGGATCTCTAAATCTTCAATCTTGACGTAGTTAACTAGTCTCTGAAATTCTCAAAAATGAAAATAACTTGAGGTTCAGACTGAGCACAATGAAGGGCCCCATCATTTCACATAGGCTGGAGGCTCCTGGAATCAAATTCTATTTTGTAAAAGAAAATGTAGATGGGGAAAAAATATAGTTGAATGTTGACAGCAACTGTTGCTTCGCCTTTGCTTAATCCATATGTAGATACCAGGGTCATGCTCTAGAATTCCAGAACTCGGGAGAATTTACAAGAAGGGCTGCCAGGACCATCTCAACCATTTATGAACTTTCCTTCTGCCTGCTGCTGTCCTGGCTACTGCCAGGGATATGGTGATGGGGCAGTTTACTAAAAAGTCTCCCATTCTGCTTCCAAGTCCATGATGCCTCTCTAGGATAATGTTCAAATCTCATGCAGCCTCATCTTTGTTAGACCCAACTAGAAGGTCTGTTCCCCTCCTTCTGCTCCCTGGGCACCTACCAGATTCGATCTGTTGGAGGTGGAGGGATGTTCACAGCCAATGTGCCTGTCAGATCTTGGACCTCCACAGTCAAAAGCAGTGGAGTGTTGGAAACCTCTTCCATCTTCTTCTTAATGTATTCATTTTCAGTGGCCTTCTGGAAATATTTGGACTTGGCAATTTTGTCCACAAAACGCAAAATCTTCCGACTGGTGCTACCACCACTGATGTAGCTAAGAGAAAAGTGGAATCAGATCACCTTTGGCTACTCAAAGATCAGGGATTAGAAATTAATACAACCAAATGGAGATATGTTCCTTCGTTCAATCTCTATGATGAACCACTCTCCAGGCTTCACTGTGTGACATGACAAAGGTGAGTTGAGTCCCAGTCTAGTTTAGGGACATAAAATTGCATAAACCCTGCTGAGTTTAAGAATGTGCTGCAACTACATTCCCTGAATTTAAGCCAAAGGCAACTGGACTGGTGGTAAAGACAAATCAGAATGTTCCCAAAAGCAAGTACCAATGCAGGTTGGTACCGTATGGCTGGAGGACATGTAGAAACAGGCACATTAGCTTTGGCACCCACAAAGTGGCATTTTGACAAAAAAAAGAACTATGGATCTTGAGTCAATCACATTGAGGATCTGGCAACTGAGGCAGATCATTGGAGATCCACCTGCTATACTCACAACCATTTCATGGCTTCCTTGCAAAAATTCTGCCAAGAACGAATGCCTGAGAATTTCCAATTACAAGATCTTTAACCTGTTGCAGGTAGAACTACTGTTCCCTGTGGAGAATAAATTATTGTGACTGGTGGATGAGGTTTGTTTTATTGTTTGTTTGTCTTATTGGATTTATATGCCTCCCTTCTCCCAAAGGACTCAGGGCGGCGTACAGCATTAAAAAACACATATTACAAAACTTAAAAGAAAATTAGAAACAATCCAAGAAACAAACGGAATTACTATAACATTTTAAAAATTGGATAAAATTAACAGGCCAGGCCGGCTTGCTGGAAAAGCCAACTTTTTAGGGCGCGTCGGAAGGACCGGAGGTCGGGGATTATGCGAAGCTCCGGGGGCAGCTCATTCCAGAGGGAAGGCGCTCCCACAGAGAAGGCTCTCCTCCTGGGGGTCACCAGCCGACACTGTCTGGCCAACGGCACCCTGAGGAGGCCAACTCTGTGGGATCGTACTGGACGGTGAGAGGCTACTGGTGGCAGTAGGTGGTCTCGCAGGTACCCTGGGCCTAAGCCATGGAGTGCTTTAAAGGTCATAATTAGTACCGTGAATCGCAACCGGAAAACAACCAATCTGGGTCAGTCTCTGGGACCACAGATTTTTATATATATATAAAAGAATTTTTAATTTTTGAATAAACACAGACAAACAAAACACAAAAAATACCACAAAACCATCTTCCATTACAAATTGTAGAAAATGTGTCAATTGGTTACAAAAAACTTTCGTGCATCCCTTCCACAGTCATCACCTACAATTCATATGAAGTTATATATTTTAAATCAAATATATTTATATATATATTACTATCATCATACCTCAATCTTCATTTGACTATAATTGCTTCTACGTCCTTTTAAATAAAATATTCCAAAATTTAAAGAAAAACCACATAATGGCATTCGGTTAACTATTTCCATTATCATCTGGTAACATTACATCTTTATGACATGTTCGAAATAAAAAATTGATTATATTTAATAACAAAGTTTCTAGACCTCCTTTCTTAATCACTGTTTACAATTTATATCCAATTTCCTTTTATCAAACCAGTACATATATATATACATTATTTTTAACTAAATTTGACTTAATTTTTTATTATAAGCTTTCATACATAACAGAATTTCTAAACTTCCTTTCATAGTCACCATTTGCAATTTATATCAAATTTCCTCTTATCAAACCAATACATATGTCTACATTGTTATCATGATCAATTATTTATCTAACCATATCTATTATCATTTCATTTTTTACATAATGCTCTAAATTTAACTAAATTTGACTATTTTTTTATTATAAGCTTTCATATATCAACCTGTGTCTTTCCAGTAATAGTCTTTTGTCTTTTGCCATTTGTGGGATTAGTCTTCTGGTTGTTTCCTTAATATAATTTGTATTGACTTATCTTCGCAACTTGTTGCTTGTTTCATATCTTATATAATCTCGAAACCCTCCATCTGCTTCTTTAATCAGCTTATCTTTGGTTATCAATAATGCTTCTGACAAAATTTCTCTCCTTAGATCCATCAATTCTTCTCTTTTCTTCTTCTTCTATACCTTGAAATCTGGGGCAGAGCTCTTGTCCATCTATCTCCCCTTTCCATATTCCACTCTTTCTATTTCCAACCACGCTCAGTTAATGTTGGTATCAACAATTATCTTGTCTCTTTGTTCATTTTTGTTCATTTTTCCCTTCAGTTTTTAGGACTTTAACATCCACTTTTTCCATTTGATGAACATCTTCAATTTTTCCATCACATTTTACTGTTTTACAATCTATGTTTTCCAATCTCTTCTCACTTTTATCTGTTACTTCTAATAATTTTTGAATTTCAAACATAATCTTTTGCAATGTTAAGATTTCTTTTTGATGTTGTGCCATTCTTCCACTGGTAAACACTGCTACTCTAGCATTCAAAACTTTTTATTAGATTTGACACATTTATAATCTTTCAAAACAAGGCTTTGTTTTCACTTCTCTCCAGCTGCCAATGAAGCTCCCAAAGAGCACCTGTATAAACAACCCATTCTCTTCTCCTTATCAAATGATCAAAGTGAAAAAAGAAAGGGCAATGTTTCCAGGACTCAAGCCTCCACCCTCCAAGTGGCAGTGTTACTTCCTTTCCCTCTGATATTACAATCCTCTTTGTATTCCTTTTATATCTTCTTTATATTCCAGGCTTAAAAGAAACAAAATTCTTAAGCGAAGCAAAATAGAAAAAAAAAAACCCATCCAAACTAGTATTATAAAAAAAAAAGAAAAAGATTTTAATCCATAGGTAAAAAAAGAAGTAGAAGAAGAAAAACTAATCTGTTCACTTTAAAAAATAGGAAATATTTGCAAAAATTCCATAAAAGAAAATTTTAAAAAAGATAACACACTGTACAATGTATCTTAATTTCGCTGCTTATTTTCTTCTGTTTTCAAATTTAATTTAACTTTAAATTTTTTTTTTGGCAGTCTCTTTTATAACAATAAGATTTCCTCACCAGATGGACACACTTTCTCTTTCCGCTTTCCTCCCGTTCCGGAGCTGCCCCAACTTCAGCAGCTTTTGGCTGCGCTTCTGTCGCCAGGAAGAAGAGATTCTCTTGGATCAATCAGGGATTTGCGGTGTCCCTGAGATCAGCAAGACATACTCTTCCCTGTCACCGTCTCTTCAGGACGGTTCAGGTCCAAAAGGACCGTCCAGCAGCAAAAGTATCGGCTGCGATCTCGGAGCTCTGAGATCGCATGTTGTGTCGTTGCAATGTCAGCTCCTGTGGGACCAGAGTTTTTGTCTTCCGAGCGTTCAGAGGGAGTTAAGAACGATTAGAACAACTAAATCTATAAACCAATGACATGGAGGAAGAAATAAAAATAATCTCCATTAATATAAATGGATTAAATTTGGAAACAAAAGGAAGAACTTTCAATAAATTAGAGAAATTGAAATTGGACATTATATGCTTACAGGAAGTACAAATTAGAAAGCAACACAGAAAATTTTTGGAACAGGCAAAACTTGGTAATTTATATAAAGTATCGACTGTGATCTCCGAGCTCCGAGATCGCACGTCGTGTTGTTGCGACGTCAGCTCCTGTGGGACCAGAGTTTTTGTCTTCCGAGCGTTCAGACTTGTGCTGGAGCCCATCTTCATGGAGCTTCTCTCTAGCTCCAGCATGAGTCCCAATGCTCGGAAGACAAAACCTCTGGTCCCAGAGACTCACCCAGATTGGATCCTGTCTTTTAATCATTCCACTATACCAGTGTCGGCGAACCTTTTTGGCACTGAGTGCCTAAATGGGAGTGCATGCGGGGGAACGCTGAAATCCAGAAGAGCAGCTCCTTGATGTGCACGCGTGGGAGTACTGACACCAGAAGAGCAGTTCCCCAGTGTGCATACGCATGCCAGGAAGCTGAGCTTCAGGTTTCCATGTGCTTATGTGTGCTGGTCACCTGGTCCTCCATTTTCTGGCATGCATACGTGCATAAAGACCAGCTGGACAGTGCACATGCACACACCAAAAACTGGAAGCACATGTGTACCAGGGAGCTGCTCTTCCAGTTTCTGGCGCTCTTGCATGTGCAAGATCAGCTGGCCAGCATGCATGTGCATGCCGGGACCCAGAAGAGCAACAGGCAACAGCTGGCATGCCTGAAGAGTTGGCTCTGCATGCCACTTCCAGCACACGTGCCATAGGTTCACCATCACGGCACTATACCCTGCATGCTCCTCTAAGTGAAATATCTTCCCCTAAAATGCTTGCTTTTGCCCTTGGACCCAAAGCGAGAAAGGTGGCATGAGCTATCACAGCTAGAAGGCTAGACAAAGCACAGGAATCAATGTGGACAGTGCATGGGTGAGATAATAAGAGTGCTTGAAAGTGCAACATTCCTGTAAACTAACTTTTAAACTGGTTAAAGCTTTTAAAAGAGAAAGTGGCAGAAGAAAGCGGGGGAGCGGACGTTACAAAGCTCTCCCTCCCTCGGGTCAGCAGCAAACGGATGGAGCCATTAGATAGAAGGAAGGAAGTGATAGATCTTGAGAACCGCTTAAGGATGTTAGAAAGCGAATTGGAAGCCATTGGGGTTTAACTTTCACTCTATGCCTAGGATTTTCTTGATAAATTGGTGACTTTTGATAAGGTGACCAACTTTTTTACAATGAAAAGTTTAATTTAAATGAGTACTTTTCCATTGAATTAATATTTTTGTCAATGTATCATCTTCTAACAATATATTGGAAATATCTGAACAAGAAATATCTTTCATATTGAATTTTACGGCAAGTGCTGCAGCTAGAATATCAACATTCAATCTCGATTTCTCACTTGTCGAAAAATCATTGGCAATTGAAAAAAACTCTTTCAACTGCTGCATTAGTTCCAGGGCAGCACAACGTAAATTGAACAAGTATAAATAAATGTTCACATGGAATATGTTCATTTTTGAAATGGCTGAAAATATCCACCCATCTTTTATCAATTTCAACATGTTGATTTTCCCATTGTATTAATTTTTCAGATTTTAAATATACATTCAGTCTTCTAATTTCTTCAAAGAGACTATTGTCGTCTATTTTAATGTCTAGAATTTCTTTAGATAAAAATTCAACACAAGATTCAATATCTGTTCAATATACTTGCGATGAAATAAAAAAAAACACCATTAAAAACTGTTTAATAAAATACGTCACATAACGCGCAACAGATTAGTCTTCAAATATCGAAAAGGAGGACATATAGGAGGACACTTTTCGAGGGAGGACAGAACTTACAAAAGAAGGACTGTCCTCCCTAAAGGAGGACGGTTGGTCACCTTATCTATATGAAGATATTGTGGAATAGACAACATCACCACCAGATGGATTTGTAGCTGGCTGACAAACCACACTCAAAGAGTAGTCCTTAATGGTGCTACATCCACATAGAGAGAAGTAGTAGTGGGGTATCACAAGGCTCTGTCTTAGGCCCAGTACTCTTCAATATCTTCATAAATGACTTAGATGAGGAAATAGAATGGGAACTCATCAAATTTGCAGGCACTGAACTGGCAGGAATAGCCAACACTCCAGAAGACAAGCTCAGGATCCAAAAAGATATTGGCAAAGTTGAACAATGGGTCTTATCCACCAAAATAAATTTCAATGTGGAGAAAATCAAAGTTTTGCATTTAAGGCAGGAAAAATCAAAGTTATAAGTACAGATTAGGTGAGACCTGGCTCAAAAACAGTAACTTGAAGTCCTATTGGATGATCACTTGAATATGAGCCAGCAGTGTGCAGTAGTGGCCAAAAAAGTTAATACAATCCTGGCATAAAATCAAGATCTAGGGAAATATTAGTATGAGTTTATAAAACCCTAGTAAGACCACACCTGGAATACTGCAACCAATTTTGATCACCATACTACAAAAAAGATGTTGAGACCTTGGAAAAAGTTAAGAAAAGAGCAACTAAGATGATCAAAGGTCTGGAGACTGAACTATACGACGAATGGCTGCAGGATTTGGGTTGGCTAGTCTAAAGAAAAGAAGAATTAGGGGCGACTTGATAGCAGTCTTCCAGTATTTGAGTGGCTGCCACAAAGACGAGGAGGTCAAATTATTCTACAAAGCACCTGAAGGCAGGACAAGAAACAATGGTTGGAAACTAACCAAAGAGAGAAGCAACCTGGAATTAAGGAGAAACTTCCTAACAGTGAGGACAATTAACCAGTGCAATCAGAAATTGTGGGCGCTTCATCACTGGAAGTTTTAAAGTTTTAAAGAAGAGACTAAACAGTCACTTATCTGAAATGGTATAGATTCTCCTGCTTGAGCAGGGGGCTGGACTAGAAGACCTCCAAAGTCCCTTCCAGCTCTATTATATTCTAAATTCTATTCTAAAATTCTATTTTAGGAAGACGGAATGTTGTCAGGAGGATGAATGGGGTTTTGGTCCTCAATGGATGCAGTACTCAACACATGAGGTGTGTCTTTATTGAGTCTGCCTTTAAGTACAGGCTGTTAAATCTAGGCTGCCTCATCTCCATGGTTCTAACTTTGCCCATTCTAATAGGCAGGATATGTTTCTAAGCTCATTCAGAGCCAGTGTCATCGGCTACATCCTGATTTCTCCTGTATTCCTTTCTGTGGACTCCACAGCAGAATTGAGAGTGATCAACTACCCTTTGTTGTGATCCTTTTGGCTTATAAATATTAGGTTTCATCCAAATTTTCATCTTGGTAGCATCACTATAAAATATATCTACACTTCATGAGCAAAACCAGTGTTTCACCAAGAAGGATTTCACCATCCCTTCGCCTGCAGGTCCTCCGCATATCTCAAAGGGAGACTTTGTAAGCTCTAACAATTTCTCGGTGGTTGGTCAAGAGGGGAACATTATCTATTATGTCCCCCACTACTCCATTTACAATGAGTTCAGGACCAAATTATTAATGGTAAGTGAACTTAAGGGCCTCAATAAACTGAACTCTCTTCTTACAAATGCATTCCCAACTGTCATCAACCAAGTTGCTATTTTTGTTCTGTTGTCATTGAAATTTAGAAAGAAATACTTAAATTCTTAGTTGTAGCCATGGTTTTCTTTTATTGCAACCCTTTGCATCTAATACTCTTTTTCTCACTTTGTTTATAATTTTATTGTTATTTGATTACATTTTCTGGCACTATGCTATATATTTGCTTGTTTGTTCATCCTGCCTTTATTGTTTTTATAAATAACTCAAGGTGGCAACCATTTCTAATAATCCTTCCTCTTCCTTCTTTCCCCACAACAATCCTGTGAAGTAGGTTGGGTTGAGAGATTGACTGGCCCATGGTCACCCAGCACGCTTTCATGCCTAAAATGGGACTAGAACTCACAGTCTCCTAGTTTCTACTCTGGTGTCTTAGACACTACAGCAAACTGGCTCCATGATCTGTGGTTATAGCAGAGCATTTACTTACTCAATGCCTCTCAATATTCCCCAAACATCCCTCTGCTCACACCCAAAGCAGCCCAATTGATTTGTCTCTAAGACAATGCTTAAGTGGGAAAGGACTGGCTTGAGAAGGAAAATGCTATTCTAACCTCAGTACAACGAAGGAGGGCTTTCGTTCTTCCCCTCCTCAGCTGGAAACAATGTCCACCTTTTGGGACCAGCTCATGACTGGGGAAAGCTAAATGTGAAAGTGGGGACAGAGCCATGATCACCCAGGGGGTTACCCTTCAACTCCAGGAGGGATTTTCCTTTCTCCGGGGATCCCCGAGAGCTCCACAATGGGCATGTCTTCCTCCTCAGAAGAACCGGCACTGGAGGACTCCGCATCACTCTCAGCCAACAGGTCGACACGGGGTTTCATGCTGCAAGGAGAAGGAGACCAGGGTGAGAAGCTGGCAACCTTTGCAAGATTTGTCCTTGGCAGTGCCATGGGGGTCAGGCTTACGGTCTGCACTACGGTTTTAATCCCCTTTCCTGAGATTAAGAAGTGAATCCCAAGGACAGTAACCTACATATAGATGAGAATAAAAAGGATTTGTTAACAGGGGGAGGAAATGGCTGGAGAATAGATAAAGTAAAGGTAACGTAAAGGTTCCCTTCGCACATATGTGCTAGTCGTTCCCGACTCCAGGGGTCGGTGTCCATCTCCGTTTCAAAGCCGAAGAGCCAGTGCTGTCCAAAGACGTCTCTGTGGTCATGTGGCCGGGATGACTCAATGCTTAAGGCGCCAGAGAGCTGTTTCCTTCCCACCAAAGAAGGGTGATTCTCTTCAACTGATGGTAATCCTTCCAACATAGAGTCTCACTGCAACTTCTTTTGCAAGCTCTACTGAGAGGAAAGAGTGCTCCAAGTAACTGAATAACTTCCAATTTAGAATCAACTTATTCTCAATACACTAAGTCAGAAACTTCCTCCTTTTCTTGATGTTGTCTTACCTTAGAGGAAAAAATAATGGAGGAATTTTCAAAACAATGAGGTAAATGAAACAAATAGCAGAAGATGGTCTCATCAAAACTAGAAAAAGACAGAATGGACTAAAGCCTTAAGGGTATAAAGAGAAAGAATGAAGAGGAAAAAAGACAATTCTGACATTTATCATCAGCTTTCTAACTTATTTACTTTTACTTTTGGGTTGTAAGTAAAAAATGGTGATTCCAGAAATAAAGGAAGAAGAGATTCATTAGAGCAATTGCCAGAAAATGAAATTACTCTAGAAAAATTGCAAGGATTGTTTGAGAAAGCAGGTACTTGACTTGGTAAAATGTGTTAAAAGCCAGTCAGTTGTATTTGAAAAGAGAATGGAAAAAAAACTGTGTGCCATGCACCACTTTCCTCCCAGTGCTGACAAGATGCGGCTGGCCTGGCCCTGCGCGAGGCAACTGGTGCTGGTGCCAGGCCTTCTTCCGAGGCCGCTTGCACTGTTCTTGGGATGCTTCAGAAGGCTGTTTGGAGAACAACAGGAATTATTTGGTGTACGCCTCAGCAGCCTCTGGATGAAGGTTCACAAAGGGCGAGTCCAGGCGCCTTGTCAGCAGGAGGAGGAAAATGGCAAAGGGCCTTGGCATGGGAGAGCCAGTGGAGCACAGGGCAGCTGGGGTTTTGCAATGTGACAGCTGTTTTGCACATGCAGTTGGATGGCAGCTTCATGCCATACTGCTGGGCACATGTGCGCTGCAGTGTTGCGTGGTAGCTTTGTGCTGAGGCTTCTGTGGCAGGTGGGGTGCTGGCTTTGCACCAAATTGCATGCTGCTCAGGGGCTCCACTGTGCCAAGAAGCCCCTGAGAGTGGCAAGCAGCCTCAGAGCCGCCCAGTTCTGAGAGTGCTTGTTGCCCTGGAAGGAAGGGTGTAGGGCTGCCAAAGCGGGGAGGAGATAGGCATGGTGGGGGGATTGAAGAACAGACAGTCCCTTTCCTTATAGATACTCCAGATTCGGAGCTGGGAGGGACCAAGCTCAAAATGGCTTGGATTGGGGTGGAGACCTGCAATTATCGGTTAACAATGTCAACGGGAAGCCATTGCTAAGCGATGTGATCACATGATATCTCACATCACTTAAGTGACAGAAATTCCAGGCTCAATACGTTAAGGTGAATATAGATTTTAAGAATCATTGTACAGGTAGTCCTTGACTTACAACAATTCATTTAGTGACTCTTCAAAGTTACATTGGCACTGAAAAAAGTGACATGACCATTTTTCACGTGGTCACATGATCAAAATCCAGATGCTTGGCAACTGACTCATATTTATGATGGTTATAGTGTCCTGGGATAACGTAGAAGTAGAAGACTATATGATAAAATCGGCTAAGTACTGGCATACTGATGGAACAAAGGGAAAATATGGAATGCTCTACCTCAGTGATGGCGAACCCAACCATTTGTCAGGGCACGCGAGGCACTGCCCTTAGTTCACCCTTTTTTAAAGCCATTTTTCACCCTCCCCAGGCTCCAGAGGCTTTATAGGAGCCTGGGGAGGGCGAAAAGAGCCCCCACCACCCTCCCCGGAGGCCCTCCAGAGGCTTTATGAGCTTCCTTGAAGCCTCCGGAGCGCAAAAAACTGGCCCTACGGGCAAACCGGAAGTTCGAGGGCGCACTTCCGGTTTGCTCGGAGGGTCGTTTTGAGCGCTCCGAAGGCTTCAGGGAAGCCTCCTGAAGGTCCTTGAAGCCTCCGGAGGGCTTCCCGGGGGGGCAGGGGAGGCTGTTTTTGCCCTCACCATGCTCCTATAAAGCCTCTGGAGCCTGGGGAGGGCGAAAAAAGCATGCAAAAATGTGGGGGTCACGCCTGTAGTGCGTGCATGCCAGTGATGGGTTTCAAAATTTTTTAGAACCTCTTCTGTAGGTGTGGCCTGCTTTGTAGGAGTGGCTTGCCAGCCATGTGACTGGGTGGGAGTGGCTTGCCAGCCATGTGACTGGGTGGGAGTGGCTTGCCAGCCATGTGACTGGGTGGGCGTAGAATGTGGTGAAACTCACTTAACAATGCTCTTGCTTAGCAACCAAAATGTTGGCTCAGAAACTCTGGCATTTGAAACACGCAAGTCTTAAAACTGTCAAGTTACAAGACCCTTGCACCCCTAACCCTTTGGGAAATAAAAACCCCAGGGGTGTTCAAACTTGACAGCTTTAAGACTTGTGGATTCAACTCCCAGAATTCCTCCTCTCGCTCTTCATCTTGATGATGTGCGGACAGGCGGGGGGAGGGAGTTGGAACCGGTTCTAAATGGCACTGTAGATTTGTGGAACCTCTTCTATAGAAGAGGTTAGAACTGGCAGGAACCCACCCCTGGCGCATGCACACTGGGAGTGTCATGCATTGCATTATGGGTGTGGTACGCCTGCACACGACCCCCCTGCGCTCCCCCCACTTATGGCACGCGAGCCAAAAAAGGTTCGCCATCGCTGGTCTACCTGATTCATTTGTTTCAGCTACAAATTTTCAGTTTAAGTCACAAATTGACTTCCGTGGACCTTACATCATACTTAAGTGGTTAGTAGAGGGGATATGCATAAGTGCACTAACGTGCCTATTGTCCCTGTCACTATTTTTATTCTTTTATTCTTGTTCTCGTTTTTGTTTTACAAATTCTAATAAACAAATAAATACAAATAATAAATGTTATTACAAAGTTTGAAAATTACATTATATTTTAACTTAAAAGAGAATCTTTGTAAAATGATGTACTATTGGTATATGACCAGAAAATTGTTTAGAACATACAAAGATACTTCAATTTATGCTGGAAATGTGGAAAGCATCATGAATGGTCATTTTACATGGTGTACTTATAAAAAAGCCAGAAATGTCTGGGTTCAAATACATATGATGATGCAAAGAATTTTAAAGATCAAAATTCAACTGAAATCAGAATTGTTCTTGCTGGAATTAATAGGCAATCAATTAGAAAAGAGTCACGGAGGAATATTTTTACATATGATTTCTTCTGCAAGACAATATGTACAAAAATGGAAAGATTCCAAAATACCCACAACGGAGTTCAGTGAAGATAAAAGAAATAGTAGAGATAGAAAAATTTACTTATTTGATAGGCAAAAGATCAACAATTACTGTGACTGGAAATGCCTTGTGGACTTTTTGCTAAAAAAAGAGAAAAATGGACTTGTGATCCAGGGGTAGATTAGAAAGGGGAGCTTATGGAAAGAAGGAAATTATGCTGCAACTTCAGATAGAGAAGATAACATATAAGTGCATTTATAACCACTGTCAAAAAGATCAAAGCTGCCTTTTTATAAGTTGCTCTAATGTAATCTAATATTTTTTCTTCTTTTTTCTTTTTCCATTTTTTCTTATTCACTATTATCACCTTATTTTATTTTATTTTTTCTAATATTTGCATTGTTTTTATTTTGTTAAAAATTCTTCAATAAAAATTATATTTAAAAATAAAAAAAATGAAACAAATTTTCTCTTATAGCTGGTTGTTCCAGGAAAGAATGCGAAGACAGGTAGTACCATAAAGGTCCCAGGGCAATTGACAGTATAACTCTTTCTGTATTCTAGGGAGTTTCTTAAAGGAGGATGGGATCTGTTCTGGGAGATCAGCTGGCAGCTTTAAAAAGGGCCCAAGACATCTCACCCTTTTCTGTCCATATCTGCTTTCCTGTTTTCCTCCTCCAGGTCTTCTTTGCCTAGTTTATACAAGTTCATCTTGGTCTCCAGGGTCACCTTCAGGCTTCCTTGATAAGTCACTTCCATATCCACCCAAAGGCCTGCAGAGCCGAAAAGAAGGCCAGTTACAGGTTATGGTTTGGCTTCTGGGATTTGATCTGGTGCCAGCTGGGCTGGATTATATCCAAAATGCATATGGTTTATTATAAAACAGCGTTTCTTAAACCTTTTCTTTCTCAGGACCCCTTCCCACATTTAAAAATTATGGAGAACCCCAAAAGACCTTTTGTTTGTGTGGGTTATATTTATCAATATTTACTATCTTAAAAATTAAAATTGGCACATTCTTTGCTGCTACCACTTTTCACAATTGTTTGATGACATTTTAATATTGTATTATTTTTCAACATGGGCTGACAAATAGTTTTGGCTTTATGGGCACCTGAGAGGCCCACACTTTAAGAAACACTGTTCTAGAAAAATGGCTGGTGGAAGAAGGAGAACCATTCCTGTCTGATGAACGACTTCAAGAATAGATCAGGGATTATGGCTCTATTCTGAACACAGACAATCCCTACTGCAGTTCCGTCCTCCCTTCACTGGTTGAACACCTAAGGTCAGGAAGGGCTGACACCTTTCCTGCCTCCAAAGCAGGTGGCTGATTTCACATAGCACTTTAGACCCTATGCTTGCTCTACTACTTTAACTCTGCCATTGCTATTCGTAACCATGACTCAGTATACTATAGCTTTATTCCTTAAATTATGGCTAAATAAACCACGGCTTACAATAATGTGTAAACCCACCTAATGGTAGGCTAAGTGAAACATTGCCCTGGTTCATGTTTCATATTTTGTTTTGGTATAGTCCTTAATATATGGACAGAGGCATTCACATGGAGCATGTGACATCATGAGCATCACGATATTCTTGGAGAAATTATTCAGACTGACATCATGCTATACGGATGGTATCATTCTGGCTTTGACGCCTGTGTGCATAGAGGCAAGCATCATTTGTTTGGAGGCAAGCCATCCTCCCACAGGACCAGTTGCTCCAGATCCTGAAGAGGCTGCTTTTCCTGAAGGAATATGGCATATCCGGGCTGGTCCTTTGTTTTGTCAATTGGATTTCTTCTTTCAGTTATCGATGTTTCCCATCCACACCATGTCCCACTATTTCCAGCCATGCAAATATGGAACAGACAACTTGCAAAAACAAAGCTCCCTTCCAGAGGTGTCTGTAGGAAGCACCCAGGCCAGGCTGCTCCGCTTCCAGACATTCCTGTTAGACATTGAGACTGGAGCACAATCCAGCCACGGAGCACTGGGACTCCAACATGACCAGGTTCGAGTGTTTCATGGAGGCCAACGACCTTCTCAGTCTATCAGACAACAGGAAGAGGGCTCTCTTCCTGAGCTGCTGAGGACCCGAGCACTGTCCGAACCAACTCTGGTCCAGGCGGTCACCTGATCCACGAAAGAAAGAATATGCTCAAGATGCACTAGGCGTCCAAGTTTATGTGGTGGGACAAATTCAATTTATGCAACCAAAAAGAATGGGAGACCATCAACCAGCAATGTTCCCTCTAATTTTTTTTCAATGTGAGCAGAAAAGTATAGTGTTTGAGCGGCACATTTTCATGCCTGAGCACCTGAATTTTTTTCACAGATGTCACCTAAGAGAACAACGAAATCAGTATTATTTGAAACTCAAAGTTATGTTTCTTCAAGGTACCCGCTTAATTCAAAGTGTTATATAATATCAGTATCACTTAACAACGCTCCTGCTTAGCAACCAAAACCAGAATTCCTCCTCCAGTCCTGTTGGCTCAGAAACTCTGGCATTTGAAGCACACAAGTCTTAAAGCTGTCAAGTTACAAGACCCTTGTACCCCTAATCCTTTAGGGAAAAAAAACCCAGGGCTGTTCAAACTTGACAGCTTTAAGACTTGTGGACTTCAACTCCCAGAATTCCTCCTCCAGTCATGTTTGAGTTTGAGCTTTATTTGATTTATAGACCGCCCCCTCTCCCCGAAGGGACTCTGGCATTGAAGCATGCAAGTCTTAATGCTGTCAAGTTACAAGATCCTTGCACCCCTAATCCTTTAGGGGAACAAAACCCAGGGGTCTTCAAACCTGACAGCTTTTAAGACGTGTGGACTTCAATTCCCAGAATTCCTCCTCCAGTCCTGTTGGCTCAGGAACTCTGGCATTTGAAGCATGCAAGTCTTAAAGCTGTCAAGTTACAAGACCCTTCCACCCCTAGAAAAAAAACGCAGAGGTCTTCAAACCTGACAGCTTTAAGACTTGTGGACTTCAACTCCAGAATTCCTCCACCAGTCATGTTGCAGCGACGTCATCTGCGTGGATCTGCTTCATCTTTGGTTTCTTCATCGTGGGCAGGGCTGCTGCTGAAGATGCCGACGAGCTGCTACCTCCTCCTCCTCCAACAGCACCACCAATTTGCACCTGAGCTCAGCACCGCATTATTCCTGCCCCCTCCTCCTCCTCCGTGCTTTTGAGGAGCCATGAGGCTTTTTTCCCCCCTGCTCCCACCCACCCCCACCTTCCTACTGGCTCCCGCAGCCTCATGGCTCCTCAAAAGCACGGGGGAGGAGGTGGGGGCAGGGGTAACATGGCGCTGAGCTCAGGTGCTCCGAGTGGAGGGGAGGCGGTGCTGCCATGCACGGGGATGCCGGCTGGAGCTTTGCTGGCTTCAAGTCAGCCACAGCGCCGGGCGCCAAATCCGGCAGTGCTGTTAGAGGAGGAGGAGGTGGTGGCTGGCAGCAGATATTCCGGTGGCGGTGGGGGCTTTGGGGCTTCACAACTACCCTCAGTCGCCCTGTGCTCATCAAAGCAAGTCCGGGGAAGTCCTTTGCGGGCAGCCCGTTCTAGCTGCCTACAAAGGACCTTCCCAGCTTCCGGAGCCTGTGGCAATAGAAATCACTGCACAGCAGTTGAAATGAAGAACTATTCAGCTTTTTAAAAAGATTTTTACTTTTGGAGCATTTTGGAGGCGCGGCTGGAGGGAGGGGGGTTTCCCCCCCCCCCTTGGACAAGCGGCGAGGAACAATTCTGCTCTCAGCCCCCGGGGAAGGAGGAGGGGGGAGAGCCAACGAATGAAGCCTCACCCAGGCTGAGATGATTTTCTCTTCAACTTATCGCTACATATTACTGTGATTTGAGGACTTTTGGAACTTTTTAAAACTTTGTTATGCCTCTGTGCCCAAAACTGGCAGGGCAAGATGGCACACTTCCGTTGTCTTTATGAACTGTGAAACTTGACTCCACCTTTAAAATTCAGGCTTCCGGTCTTTGTCTCCGTGTCTCCCAGAGGAATCTCTTGTGGATTGGTATTTTTTAAACTTCCTAGGGGAAACTTTCTATCTACTGCCAGACTTATTAGAGAGACTCTCTTCTGCCTGGCTCTTCTGCTCCCGAGACTCACCTGGCTACCCTTCTTTTCTAACTGTCTATCTTATATATGGACTGAACTTCTAACATTATAAAGGATGGCATCTAAAAGACCACCTCCTGGAAAACCTGGCTTTGCCACTTCTGCTCCAACATCCGCAACATCCAGTCCAGCCACACAGTCAAAGATATCAGAACTGATGCAACCTAAGACTACAGAGATGGACTTTCAACAAATGCTTCAACAAATTCTACAGGGCCAAGAGGAAATCAAGAAACAGCTAAGGGAAATGAAAGATGAAATTAAAGAAAATCAAGCCCAAATATATAAGAACTCACAAAGACTGAATCTTGTGGAAGGGGGGGTGGAGGAGGTGAGGGGGGGGTAGAAGCTGTGCAGAAAGGGAACAAAGATCTTGACATCCAACAGATGAAAATAGAATTTGAGAGAATGTCCTATTACCTTAGATTTCAAAATGTTATAGAAGAAGATGGGGAAAACATAAAGGACATCATGACAAACATCCTGGCTGACTACACACACAAAGAAAAACAACAGATGGGGTGGGATATAGACCTGGTTTATAGAGTGAACTCAGCTTATGCTAGAACACACAATGTACCTAGGGAGGTTCACATTAAATTTCTTAGAAAAAGCACAAGAGATGAAATTCTGGGTGTACAAAGGGGGCAAGCATTGACATACCATGATATGGAGATAACCATTCTGAAGCAGATCCCTAAGAAGATTAGAGAAAAAAGGAAGAATTATTCGCAATTAGCGAATAAATTATACCAGAAAGGGGTGTGGTTTAGATGGTTGATGCCTGAAGGTATGCTGATATTCTGGGAGGAGACAAGAATTAGAATCAATTCACCCATAGAGGCACAGGCCTTTATGGAAAAAAACAGAACACTCCTAGAAAAAACACGAGACACTACAGCGGACACGCAGGACACGGGAGGGGCCAGAGCTCTGCCAGTGGAGGGAGATGGGGCAATAGCAAGAAGACTCAGATCACAAAAATAAACAAGAAAATCATATTATTATAAACTGACCGAAAGTGATAATGGAATTATATCTGGATTTTATACTGTAATGTCTAATCTGATTGAATTTAGTAATAGAACTAATATGCTGATTGTAATCAATTATATACCAATGCATTATATATAAATGTATACTATGAGTATGGAGGGAGGGACGCCTGCCACATTTTGCAACTGCCAAAATTTGTATACCTGTCCATTTACCCTTTTCCCTATAAATGTTGAAAAACCAATAAAAAAAATTTTATTAAAAAAAAAAAAGAAAAGAAAACTGCTGCGCGGTGTTTTCTTTCCACGTGCGCGCCCGCGCAGCCGTGCACCTTAGAGGGAACATTGTCAACCAGTACGTTGCCATGCTTCACAAAGTCACAGCATACTGCGAGTTCAGACACTTGGACGAGTTGCTGCTTGATCGAATAATCTGCGGGCTGAGAGACATTAACCTGCAGCGGAAGCTGTTGGCAAAAATGAACCTCACACTACAGATCACATTGGATGAGGCCAGAGCAACAGAATTGTCAACCAAGTTGATAGAAACTCTGCAAAAGCATGGCAGCCCGAAAAACACGCACCGAGATATCACGGTGCATCGCAAGAACACCAAACACAATTTCTTGTCTGACAGCAAGGACAAAGTTTGCCGCTGTCAGCCTCTGCTTTGCTGCTCGCTTTCGGCTGCCATTGAAACGGGGAGGGGGGGGGAGATAAATGGTATTTGGGAGGGGAAGCTTGAGTACAGGAGTGAATGAAGAAGGGAGTCGTTTTCTCACCATCTACTGCGCATGCTGCAGATAGTGGAATTGCCGCCAAGGCCAACCGTCCGGCATACCATCCTGATGATGGGTTTTGAAAGTGCACCCACATGACACCTGTGGGGTGTGGGGATTGGACTGGGGGTTGGGATCACTAGGGGGAGGGAGCTGGGTCACATATTGATATCTATGATTGCGCATGCTTTTGCCTCAGATCTTGCTTTGCTAGCTGCTATCTACTCATAACCAGTAAAAGTACTGCTAATTCTGAAAAATGGACTTGAGTGGTTTCTTTCTTGGTTACTGATGGAGGCTGCATTGACAGCCGCCTTTATTCAGAAAGGAAAAAAAACATTGTGCGAGACTGAAGAACATCTCCCTTCATGCTCAGGCTGAGGAGGAAACCATCCAAGGGCAATCTGCCGGTTTAGGGACGCTATCTGCCAGAGGTGCGACCGGAAGGGACATCTGGCCGAAGTCTGCCATTCAAACCTACCAGCCACGCAACAACCCAGACTAGAAACAAGCCAGCTGGGACAACCAAGGCCACCTAGACGTGAGACCTGGAAACTCCAGGAGAAGCAAGAAAGGGCAGAATCAACAGAGTCCTTCCAGAGCAAGATTTGACAGGCCAGCATGCCAAGAAATAAGAAGCTGTGTGTAACCATCAGGATCGAAGGGATTCCATGCAGTATGGAAAGTGACAATGGGTCATCCCTGACCATCGCATCCTGGGCTACCTGAAGAAGGCCATCCCTAGCATCCAGAGAAACCAGCTGAAACGCCAGCAACTATGGCTCAGCCATTATCAGGGAAATAGCACCCCTGCCCTTGGCTGTGGCACATTCCGTGTGCAGTTTAAATCTTTTGATGGGCCTGACAGTGGTCAGCGGCTCCCTCCCAAGCCTGCATGGCTTTGATTGGTTCGAGTCCCTGGGCATGGGGGTAAACGGCATCAGTGCCATCATTGATGACAGCACTGACAAATTGATCTGCAAGTTTGAGGACGTCTTCAGCAAAGACCTGGGCAAGTATGTGGGGACTCCTATATCATTTAGCCTAGATTCCAATATTGCTCCAATTGGGATGAAGATCCAGAGGGTTCCTTTTGCCCTCCAACCCAAAATTGACCAAGAATTGGATAAATTGATTGTCCAGGGAATCCTGGAGCCTGTTGACCATGCCCGGAGGGAAACCCCAATGGTGACCCCAGTTAAACCCGATGGGTCAATCCGCATCTACATGGATTATAAGTGCACCCTGAATAAAACCCTCCAGCAAAGTGCTTACCGGGTACCAATTGTTCAGTATTTGCTTCATTCCCTTGGGCTGAGAAAAATATTTGCAAAATTAGATCTGGCACAGGTTTACCAGAAATTGCCAATAGATGGCGCTACTATGGAGGCCCAAACCATGGTGACACACAAGGGTGCATTCAAATGCAATAGATTGGAATTTGGAGTCAGCATAGAACCCAGACTGTTCCAAAGTGTCATGGAATGACTTTTGCAGGGGATACCAGGAGTAGTTCCTTATTTCGATGATGTCCTGGTATCCGCCGCAAATAATGAGCAACTCCTCAAACGCTTGAGAATCGTACTAAACAGATTTAGAAGGCAGGGGTGTTAGATATTGAGACTGGAACAATAGGCTCCACCAAGGTCCTCCATTCCGGTGGGAAAATGCTTGAAGCTGATTGGCTGAGCTGTCTGATAGCTCCCTATAAAAAGGCAAGCTGTCAGACAGGCCAGCGCTGGTTTTGTACATAGTTTGCTGAATAAAGAGCTGTTATTGTCACTGAAGCCTGAGTCCTGTCTCATCCATTCAGCCTATCTAACAATTCCAGGTTCATATGGGCCACAAAATGACAGAAATGGGAAGGCTGCGGGTCACCAAAACATACCTCGGTTATCCACTGTGGGGCTAGAAGTGCCAAGTATGTGTGGGATGGAGGTCCCCATCTCCAAATCAATCAGAGTGAGCTCATTCATGAAATAGGGCAACTGCATCAGAGCAAAGGAAGAAGGAAACAAACCAACCATCAGGAAAGTCAAAGAGAGGAAGAAAGTTGCTGTCAGGCTGGCATTCTTTACTAGTCAATATCAGGCCCCTAATGGCCACATACAAAACATGATTCACAGAGTGTCCCTGGGTTAGATTTCTTGCAAAGAAAAAGGGATTGGGTAACACAATCTTGGAAACCAGATTTGTATATTTTACCTTCACTTATCAGAGAGAACATTAAGATGCCCTTCAAGCCTTTGATCCTCTTTCTAACTGGCTCTTGACTTGACGTGGGAAAGTTACCAACTATTTAGAAGATACAAAAGGAATTTTCATTGTATTCTCCTGTATTCACAAATGTCCAGTCCCATTCCAAGAGCCAACTAATTCTCTGATGGAACCAGCATCAGAGAAGTGCACTGTGTCTCTAGTGTCTTTGTTGTGGTCCACTAGGAACTCAGGGGGAGGGGGGGGCAGGAACTTCAGCTGAGAATGATACCATATCAGCCAATCCATTTGTATCCAGCAACATCAGCCTCTCTGGTTGCTTGGTCTAAATGTGGTGAGACGTCCTGCAGCACTCAACAATTAAATGTCTAGAAGAAAATATTGGGTTTGCACCCTATGGTTTACTCAACTGATTTTGGGTGGGGAGGTTTGCATGATTTACAAAACCATAATCTAATCATGTGTGCTGAATTGCATGACATTCTAGGCTGAAACATGATTGGTGAATTTGTGAGTGTGCTGTGGGAATGTAGGGTGAGGTACATGCCTACAACATGTGGATGAGCACATTTGCTTCCAAATTTGCCTTTGGAGTCAGGAAGCAATGCCTTTTGGGTATCTCAGCCTTCTTCCTGGGCAGCAGGGTAGGACTGGGCAGGGTTTCTTTGCCCCCTGGAAGTTTGCTCAAGAAGACAAGGAAAAACAGCTTTTCTCACCTTGATTCTGCCCAGTTTTTTCTGAATTTTATCTGAAACTTGATCTGCCCAATATTTTTCCCTTAGGAAGTCCCAAAACATTCGCCCAAGCATTGCATTGACCCAAACTGTAGGGGGGTTGGAGGTCAGATTTTCATCCCCAGGGAACTGAAAAGAACAAAAGGGAAAGAAATCACTCATTATAATGGCCACATGCCGCCCTTTAAAGTTCTCACAATGTAAATCAGAGGAACTAGCAAAAATAAGTGAGGATGTTTAAGGGCTGGGAAGCACAACGTACATAAAAACAAGAATGGAGTTTCTGTTGTGTAGCTATCACCATCATCTTAATATCTATGACCCCCTCTTGGATTGCCTTGAGCTTATGCGGTATTTTATTTTGTTGGTAAGATGGTATGTTTACCTTATGGGTCTGAAAGTTGGCATTCAAAATATTTTAGCAAACTCTAAATACTTGGGGATGGTACTATCAGCTTTAATTTTTCAGCAAATGGAATGTCACACACCTTATCAGCATCCATAAACTCAGTGCGGCATGTCTTATCAAAAAATAGAGATTTTTAAATTTATTTTGTAAGACTGAAGATCTGAGGACATAAAATGGGGAGTTTTGGAGGAGCAATTTTGGTTGAAGCAGAGAATAAACAATTTCTAAATAGCAAAGAATAATAGGTATCTTACAAAATGTCCAAGATAAATTTTGAATAATCAAAACTCATCACAATAGACTATTTTTTGTTCAATTTTTTAAAAAAGGGAGCTTTGAAAAACAATTCCTAAGTATTAAATACAATGTTTGACTTGTTCAATTTTAAATACATATAAAGGTAGTCCTTCTTTAACAACTGCCTCGTTCAGTGACTATTCACAATTACAATAGTGATGAAAAAGTAACTTTGCAACCAATCCTTTGTAAGATCAAACACTCAGTTGCAGTTTCACTAAGTAACTGCTTTTCCTGTGATTTCAGCCAGATTTTCTCACCTTTTTGGAAGCAGGGCTGTCTGCTCCATTGGAGCAGGACTTTGGGTCGGAGACAGTAACTGCTGGAATGATTTGGGACATGTACACATTGTAATCCAATAAGAGTTTTTCTTGGTCACTGATGCTCAGTTCCTTGGGCTTAGGAGCAGGGAGCAGATCTTCCGGGCTGCTGCTGCTGCTGCTGTGATTGTGGGTCTCCTTTCCTTCAGGAATGGGCTGGATTATACCTGAGCAAGAGAAGGAAAGGTTGCTATAACAGAGAATGACGAGGCTGGTCAGGATTGGGAGTGCAGCAATATCAATGTATATGAAATTAGGGGCTGCTTGCGGAAATAACAGGGGCAGTTGCTGATACCTAGAATTTGCTGTCCTTTAACAGGAGCTTTTAGTGATCAGGGTTTTGCTTCCAATGAAAATAACTCCAACTGGGTTTAAGTGAGAAAGTCCTCAGTAGGTTCTAATACAACTTGATCCTCAATGTTATTTACTATCTAAAAAAATCAATCTTACACTTGTTAACTGAAGAAACAGCTGCTTGGCTCAAGTGAGAGTGCATGAAACGTTTCTTTATCTAAGGGTGCGGAAGACGACAGCATCTGCAGAGGGAGTCAAAACAGTCAAAAGCCCACATCTTTTCTATGGATGACTTTTTTTTATTCCCACCCCTACCCAGGTGGATGCTCTAGCTTTGCCAGCCTTACCCTCGGCCTTAGAATGGCACCCCACCCCACCCCCGTGCCCAGGATGGATGTGGCCACAAGGAATTGGATTGGATTACAGATGCCGGTCAATTGAATTAAAGGAAACATGATTTCAACCCAGGATTTCCTCATTCTGTTTCTGAAAATTAAGAAGCAATCAATTCAAGGAACCCTGGAAGTTGGACCCATGGTTCCCAGCCTGCTTTACCCGAGAGGAGTCCACCTTGGCTGGTGTGGTGTAACTCATGGTGTTCAGCTTGGCAGGCCCTTATGAAATGTTGATACCACTCTTCCTTATCTCTACCCGTTCTGCCAAAGAGAGAAAGTGTCCTTTCTTGGGCCTCAGCTGGGCAGGGCCCTGATCTTTCTTTCTTCTTTGGGTTCTCCTCTCCTGGAGAGTCCACATCCTGGTCTTTTGTTGCTAGAGCTTTGCTCTTCGGACCCATTTCTTCTGGGAAAAGAATGCATATGGGATATTTTTTGTTCCACATCCTTTTGCGAGCCAGCCCAGGTGGGAAGAGGAAGACCTGAAAAATAACAGACAATTTAAAGTCACAAAAGAATCAAGTCACCTTCTCCATAAAAAAGCAGTTTGAATTACAATAGCAATATTTTAACAACCCAAATGCCATTGCGTGACCTGACAATCCTCTCAAGGAGTCCTATGTGTTCAATCTTATGAACTTAGGTTTTTGAATCCCATGAAACCTTGCCTTAGAATGCCCAAATCCTGTGACCTCATAGTAAGAATGATTACCCTAAGACCTCTCCCATAACTTTCCCAAATCTCACATGAATCGATCATGCAATGAGTTCTGAGCCATTTCAATTTAACTTCCTTCTGAGACAGTTTTGTGGGGTAGTAGCTGCCTGATCATCCTATTTTATAAGTAATAAACTAAAACATGTTTGAAAAGATAGTATGATAGCTAAGAAACCAAAGGCAAGGGCAAAAGAAATGCTGATGTGGAGCACTTTAAATTAAATGATCTTCCTTTTGACCGAATACCCTGAAAACACAAGGGTCCAGTTTGAATCAGTAAAGTAGGAAGAGGAGGTCTTGAATCCCTTCTGGATGACACTAGAAGAAAGGCTTCATTTGCAGAAGGAATGGGAAATCTTCCTGTGAGGTCTCAAATGCCCCCAATTTATCTAAGGGGCACTTCGTAGACTGAACCCTATCTGCAGATGGAGGAATGAAAGGATGAAAGCTCTCCTAGCCTCTCCACCAAATTTCAAATCTGTACTTACTACACGTACCCACCACCCCATCAGATACATTATGGATGACTCTTACCTTGGCTCCACTCATATCATAACGTCGGTGGGTCACAAAAGCCACCTCAAAGTTCTCTTCCCCAAAGATGGCTCGCCGAGGGATGCTGCTTTGGGGATAAGATAACGTCAAGTTGGAGTTTTCTAAGGTCACAAATACGGAATGAGTCAGAGAAGGATGATAAATCTCAGGGTCATAAAAATGCATTTCGTTCATCCAACCCTGGAAAAGAAGAATTCATTTTAATCAGGGAATGTTCAAAAGAAGAGTACAAACATATATGTCACTATTCTGCTAGATATTATTTATTGACCTGCATTTTCTGGAATAAAAGAAGTAACGCTCATGTCCACTTTATTTCTTCAAAAATACCAGGGCGGGCAACCTGAAATTCCAGATCCTGGAAAAACACCTCAAAGCTCTTTTCTCCATTCCCTGTCCTCTTTCTGACAATTGCAGAAGCCAGGTATGGATGTTCCTGCCATATTGATAAAGGAACACATCATTGTGTATGTCTGTACATACAGAACTTACCACATGGTTACCCACCTCCACATTAAAGGAAGCATTGCGTGAAAAAAAGTCCTAGAGAAATTTACCTGCATTTTTTCCTAACTATATTATATTATGAAAGAGAATATGCTTCCTATGTTTCAGTCTGAATGTCTTGACTTGCATTCCAACATTGTTTCTCCATCTCCTTGCATCTATTTTAGCTACTCACACCTCCCAATCTGATGTCTTCTTTGGGATTTAATGAAGGCACCCTCAAATTATTGCAATCCCTTGGGTAATTTCTCATCACCAGTCTGCCTCTGCCTCCCAGCATCCACGTGGTATTCATCTGGCCAGCGTCCTTGCAGCAAACAGCAAATAGCCTGGTCAACTTCAGCATGTTAGCGTAGACCCAGCACGTGACTCGTCAGGGCTCCGCTCCGTTGCACTCACCACCGGTCAACTAGCCTGAGTTGCTGCCACTGCCAGGAAACACTGGAGCCTTCGCTGCAAAGCAGCTGATTGGCGGTTGGATCAGCCTCCTGGAATACTGCCGATCAGCTGTTCTAGGTGGTGGGAATTGCTGCCGCCGATTGCCAGTTTGTTGCCGCCACTTGCTGCCATCACCATTCGTTGCCTATTGCTGCTGTTTGCCACCACCATTTGCTGCTGCTGCCGTTTGCTGCCACAACTTATCACCGCCTATCGCAGCTGTTTGCCGCTGCCATTTGCTGCTGCTGCTGCTGTTCACCGCTGCCATTTGGCATCGGCGAACGGCAGTGTCAGCAATCCCTGTCACCTAGAACAGTGATTGGCGGTATTCCGGGAGGCCTATCCAACTGCCGATCAGCTGCTCGGCAGCAAAGGCTCCAGCATTCCCTGGTGGCGGCAAACAGCGGAAGCAGTGACAGGTGGTGGCGGCAAACACCGTCACCGCACCTACCTCCCCCCACAATATTTGCTTTATAAGATGAAAAGACATTTCCACCCACATTTTTTGTGTGGGGGTGCGTCTTATAGTGCAAAAAATACGGTACTATACCTCTACAGAAATACACAATACTAGAGAAGAAAGCCTTCTTGAAACTATTTGAGTGAATATTAGAAGAAAGAGAAACGACATTGCTCTAGGCGTTTACCACAGGCCACCTAGCCAAGAGAAGGAAATAGATGAACTGTTTGATAGTCAGTTAACTAATGTGTGCAGGAAACACACCATTGTAATAATGGGGGGGGGGGGGCTTTAACTACCCCGACATCAACTGGGAAACAAATGTTACAGTGAGTGGGAAACAGAACAGGTTTCTTATGTGCCTGGCTGGCAACTTTGTCACCCAAAAGATGGAGGTGAGAACTAGACAGTGAGCTATACTGGATTTAAACCTTACTAATAGGGATGAAATGATTGAGGGAGTGGAAGTTTGCAGGAGTGACCATGTCATACTAGAATTTGCCATAATGCAGGCACAGGTGATTGAACAAAGTCACACCAGTGTTTTAGAGCAGCGGTCCGCAAAAATTTTATTTGCATTTTTTATATTGCACTAAATCAGGGGTCCTCAAACTACGCCCCCTGGGCCGGATGCGTGCAATGAACGTTTGTGTTGCTGCAGAGCAACGTTTGTGCGGGTCAGAGGGGAGGGGAGAACCTGGGGCCTGCTTCAGCCTCCTGAAGGAAGAAAGTCCTACAGAGAGTTATCAAAGTGTTATTTGCTATTTATTGGGATTCTATGCATCAATTCAAAATTATGGTTTATTGTCAGAATTTTCCAAGGGAACCCGCATCCAGTCTTGCTTCAATCTCTAGCATTATTAGAATCAAATGTTCTAAAATTTAAAAATAGCAACACCTTTCTTTTTTCTTTTCTTTTTCCTTTTCCAACTTAAAGCTACAAATAATTTATCTCCATGGTTCATTTCAAGGCCTTCCAAGTGTTGAGGAATGCTATGGCTCAAGTATTGTCATGCTGGACTTCAGGGGACAATGGGAAAGGGTCAATAATGAGTGTCAAATGGACTATACAAGCAGCCTTCACTTTGTGACCACAGTTGGGATTGGCAACTGTCGTTAAAGGACACAATTGCTAAGGAGACATCAAATGACCCCAATTCACAATTTTATTGCTGATTTCTCCGTTGACTCTGCTTGTTGGAAGCCAGCTATAAAGCACACAAATGGTGACTGATCATGTGACTATGTGACAGTGCAATAGTGATAAATGTGAGGACTGATGATATTTTCAGCACCATTGTAACTTTGGCAGTTCACTAAACAGAGCATTTGTTAAACATGATCTGCCTGAATTTGCTTTCTTGAAGAAGCTCAGCCTTCCATCATCGTATTCCCATATAATTAAATAGTCTTTTTTTCTAAAGAAAAGAAGCAGGTTTAGAAGCCAGCCAGCTCTGGGCTTCCTCCCACTGATCCCACCAGTGAGCCCACCCTACCTTGAGCACACGGAGGTCCCATGGCTGCTGAGGTATCACTTGCAAGGACAGCATGCCCTGAGGAGGGGGCCTTTTCTGTGGGGACAGGGCACGCTTTGGCACCAGCAGCAAAATAACCAGGAGACCAAGAAGGAACCCACAGGCCAAGCCAAGGCAGAGGCCAGAGATATAGGGAGGCAATGGGAGGACCAGGTAATTGTAGGCCAAGATGGCAATCCAGGTGAGAACTTTGCATGGCACTGGGCTGCAGCACTTGGGGGGCTGGACTGCCCCAAGCGGTGAGAGAGTCTGCATTTCGCCTGTGGCCTTGCTGTTTTTCTCAGCCGTCTCAAGGAAGACCTCCCCATAGGGGCAATGTGGAGAGGAGTCCCGATCTTCCACTTCCCCTTTCCCCGATGAGATGGTCTCAGTCCAATCTGTCTCATGGAGGGGGTGTTCCAAATTGCTCTCCAAGATGGGAGACCCCTTGAAATGATGAGAAAGGAAATCAGAACCTTGCTGGTGCCCAGAGAGGTGTAAGAGGAGTTTGGGGGACACGTTATTCTCATCCCCAATGATTTTGCTGAGCCTGTTGAGTGGCTCCTGCATGGCTTCCGAAAACCTCCTTTTGGTGTCCTCAAACTTGGCTTCCTGAGCCTTGAAGAAGCTGCCCTTGTTCTCTGAAGGAGAATGGTTGGGAGATGATGGAGCAGTCCTGGAATCACCATTTTTGTTCCTGGGCTGGGTGATTTGTCGCCAGAGATGAACATTGAGCTTAGAGTCTGATTTGGACAGTGTCACCTCGGGCTCCAAGCGAGAAATTTCAGTGGAAATGGATTTGACCAAGCTCAACAAAGGCTGGTGTTTGAGAGATGGGCCTTCCTGGGGCTCAATTTCAGTTGAGAAGGATTTCACCAAGTTGATTAAGGGTTTGGGGCTGGGTGAGTTTTCCAAGCCAGTTGATCTCTGAGATGCTGAGTGAGTTGGAGACAGGAAGTGAGAAATGGCGAGTGCAGGTGAGAAATCTGATTCAAGAGGAAACAGAGGAGAGGATGATCCATAGAAGGTAGGCTCTTTGCAGTCATCTTCCTCAGAGAAAAAACTGTTGGCTGAGTTTGGAGCTGGAGCTTCCTCATCATCTAAGGCAAAGATCAGCTCATTTCCACATGTATCTTCCCACACAATGTCCTTTCCAGACTCAGCAGCTGAGCAATGGGTTAACCTTGGGGAAGGATGGCATGTCTCTTCCCAGGGAGGGGAAGAAATATTTGCTGTAGAAGGATCTGAAGGCATCTGAGGATGGTCAGTCATCTTTCACATCCTCCTGGGACTGAGCCTGTGGAGTAGGAAAGAATACTGATTCTGAGAAACCTTAAATTCCAACCTAAATTCCTTCAAAGCAGCCATTTAGTCATTCATTCATCTTGTTCATGTTGACCCCTCACATCCCAAAGTAATACTTGTGATGCCATTCGGCCCACAGATATGCTTTAATCTAGAGATTCCAAGGTTCCATGAAGAGGGAGAAAGAACAGCTGACTTCATCCTTATAATTTTAAGCCAGAATTTCTAACCACAATTTGTTGAACTGCAATAGCCTGATATATTCATAATGTTTAGCCATCCACAGGCATATCCCCAACTCCATTGAGTAAAAAAAAAAGAACTTTATGGCTCCTTATCACATAAGTCAGTCTTACTTGCTTTCAAAATTAGATCTGAGAAAATGATTTACCGTATTTTTCAGACTATAAGACGCCCCGGAGTATAAGACACACCATGATTTTGAAGAGGTAAATTAAAAAAAGTTTTTGCACTCTACAAGCCTCCCAAACTCTCTGCATGCCTCGTTTTTTGGGAAAAAAAGGGAGGGGCATGCAGAGCTTTGGGAGGCTTGTAGAGTGCTCCTGGGGGCTGCAGGGGGCAAAAATGAGCAAAAAAGTCCTGATTCTTGCTTGTTTCTGCCCTCCCCAGCCCCCAGGAGCACTTTGCAAGCCTCCCAAACCCTCTGCTTGTCCATTTTTGCAAAGGGGGTGAGGTTTTGGTGGCCAAAAATGCTGTATTCAGTGTATAAGACACACCCAGATTTTCACCCTCTTTTTTCGAGGAAAAGGTGCATCTTGTGCTCCGAAAAATGCGGTAACAACCAATCCTGCACCCACACTTTTGGAGGACTAATGGCTGCTTAACCAATAATTCTGGTCTGACACAGTATGGTTAAAGTAGGCTAATCTACGATACAGGTAGCCCTTGACTTACAACCACAATTAAGCCCAGAATTTATATTGCTAAGCTTTGTTAAGTGAGTTTTGCCCCATTTTATGATTTTTCTTGCCATATTTGTTATGTGAATTACTGCAGCTGTTAAATTAGTAATGTGTTTTCTAGGGATTAGAGACATTTAACAGTTACATTTACCTTGAGGGCACACAAAGCCTTTGATATAGAAAGGGAAAACGGGACTCTCCGGTTTACACACCCCGGTCACAATCACCATAAATCTCAGTTAACCTAAATTAGGAAAGGCAAAAATCTAGAAGGGTAGAAAGATCAATGTCAATACATTTTTTCTTTTCTTTTAAGTACCTTTATTTAGCCAAACTGTTTTTTCCCCCAGTTTCGTCAGTGAGCAGTGTCCGTTCCCCACACAACCTGCACCCGCGCCTTTTCTTCATCTCTCTCTGGATGGGCAATTTTTCCCGATTCCAAGTTTCCGTCTCCCAAGTGGAGATCTCAATGGGAACCTTGACTGAGCTCCCCATATGTGGGCTGCTCTTCCCACTGTCCCCAACGAGACTCCAAGGTTTCTTTCCTGGGTCTCTTGCAACCCACAGATTTACTCTACACCACGGGGTGAAGGCACCTTTCAGCTTGCCGTCTGCCACCCTGGGTTTTCAGGCAAATGGCCTGGGAGGACTCTGTCCACTTACATTAATCAAAGTATGAGCCCCTCCTTTTCTGATTAGGACTCTGCCTGCTGGCTGTCCATGGGTGATCTTCTCACTCCCCCATATTTCCCTTTTCACAGTCTCTCTCTCTCTCTCTCTCTCTTTTCTCTAACAGAAGATCCTGTGCTCCAGCTAAACCCCTTTGCTTTTCAGAGGCTGTACGTAATGGTCCTTTGGGACTAGCAAACAGTCTGGGGGTGGTTAGAAAAGGCATGGAGGGAGCAGGATCCAGCTATGATTGAGAGAAGGGTCCTCTTGCTCACACACAGGCACTTCCCTCGCTCTCCTGGGCTTCAAAAGTTAAAATATACAGATTCTCACCTCCTTTCCAAGCAGGTGTTGAGCTCAAGACTCAAAACACCTTTTACTACCTTTGTTCAAATGGGAAAGGTTTGGGAAATCCATCCCCAGACATAGCAACATGGAGGCTTACCCAAGCCTGGTCCGTTGGTCAGGTTAGCCTCAGGTATGCAAATTGTTGGAAGAAAAATCCAGCCTGGCTTCAAGCTGGGAAAAAGATGCTGGAAATAAAATGGAGGCTGGCTGAAGGAAAGAAGGTCTCTGTTCATTTGGATGCAAGGAACTTTAGTGACAGCAGCAGCTTTCTGGGGTGGCTGACAAAATGGGGTTGAGATAGGTGGGTTTTTATACATTCTTTGGGGCTTTGGGATTGAGATGCCTGCTCTGTGTAAGAATGTGCCAGCCTCTGCTTCACTTACTTACTATCGGCTGCCACAGAAACGGGGAGGGCGGGGGCGTGGTATTTGGGATGGGAATAAACGGTATAGGAGTGATATGAAAAAGGGAGTTTTCTTCTCACCATCTTCTGCGCATGCTGGTGGCCGGTGTTTGGACCTGGTCAAGGCCAACTGTCCTGCATACCAACCTGATGATGCCTTTTGGAGATGCACCCCACATGACACCTAAGGGAGTTGCAGATTGGACACTGGGGTGGGGTCATTGGAGGGAGGGGCTGGGTTATCATTTGATCGCATCCTCCCACATACATCCCTGCGGCCAATACGCTCACACAGGGAGGGACTTCTCCTGGTGCCGTCCACTAGGCAATGCCAGCGGGCGACACCGAGGAGTAGGGCCTTCTCTGTGATGGGCCCAACCCTCTGGAATGACCTCCCCCCCGACATTAGAACCACTTCTGACCTCCGCTCCTTCCGGCAAAAACTGAAGACCCACCTGTTCCGATTAGCAGGCCTGGCATAATTCAACTGTCCCTCCTGGCAAATGTATTATATCTGGTTATTTTAGGGGCTTTTTAATTTACTGTATTTGTTTTTAGGGGTTTGAATTTATTTTATATCTGCTTTGTACAGTTCTTTTAACTACATTTTAACCTCCTCCATGTCAATTGTCAACTGTACATATTTAATTTAATTTTATTGTATTCTGTTATATTTTGTATGAACTGTACACCGCCCCGAGTCCCTTGCGGGAGAGGGGGCGGTCTAGAAGCATTAAATATTATTATTATTATTATTATTATTATTATTATTATTATTATTATTATTATTAATATTATAACCAGTAAAAGTATTTTAATTCCAAGAACAATGGAGTTAGGAGTTTTCTTTCTTGGTTATTGAGGGAGGCATGCCTGACAGAATGTGTCCTGTAATATTTTAATGGCTGTTGCCAGATTCCTATGGGGGGGGCACTTTACACACAAAAGAGGAAATGCTGTTTGTCTGAGCTAATCTTGTCAGCTCTAGCTTCCCTAACTGTGCTTAACACGGTTGTTAAGTGAATCTGGCTTCTCCAGTGGCATATAAAGCATGTGACCATAGCGATGCTGCAAAAAGTCACTTTTTTCAATGCTGTTGTAACTTCGAACTGTCACTAAATCAACTGTTGTATGTCAAGAAGCACCTGTACAGTGTGGAAGCAATTTATGACAGTGGATAATTGCAATACTTCAACTTTCAGTATGACTGCCAGACAAACTCAGCCAAAATTTAATCTGCAATGCAAGTGTCATCTGGAAAAAAGATGCTTCTCTTTATTGTTGGCTCTTAAATCAATAAATTACAAATAATAAATTACAGGGTTCTGTGCAACTTTTTCACATGTCTAAAAAATAAATAGGATGTAGGAAATCCTTTGTGGGTTAAGAGTTTCTTCTTCCTCGCCTAGAAATCAGTTAAATTTGTTTTATTAAGTCTGTCCTTCAAAACAAACATTATCTCAGGCACTTTGTGTCTCTGGCAATATCCACAATTGCACATTTCAAATAGATGCAGGGCTCTGCAGGGATGATTTCCTCTCTATGAAGAGAGTCACCAACTGGTATGAAGGGAGATAACGGAAATCATTCCAAACTCTGTGTTCATATTTATTTTTGGCGTCCTTTGAATATGACTATTGGAAGCCATTGGATAAAGGGCCAGCTTGCAGTTGGAAGGGCTGGGCTGGACTTCGCTGGAGGAAATCCTGACATCCCACAGTAGCTTTCTCTCACACTCTCCTTCCCAAAGGTTGCCTGTCTGTGCTTTGCTCTATTGTCTTCCTATGCCTAGATTCAGGTAATTGAAAAATAGGTGCCTTTCTAAAAAACCATCAGAATACTACATGATCTCTTGTAATCTTGGTTATTTGAAAACAAATAAGATTGCTCAAACACCAACACCCTGTCAGCTGTCTAGTTAGAGAATCCAAAAAGAGAATTCCTTGGACAAAAGGAAAACTTTATTGAATACACTGCATGGCACAGAAGAAGCAAAACCAGCTCTGAGTTTCCCACGTGAAAGTCTACACAGTTGGACTTGATTTTCCCCCTTGGCCATCCCCCTCAGTTCATTGCGTTGCCCAATTAAATCCGCTTCTTTTGTTATGGGAACAGTCTGGATCTTTCAAACACCAGCGCTTGGGGTTGGCAGCAAGGTCTCACTTGCATTCCATTCCCTCCCCAACATACCATCCACACCCCTGCCGATTGTTGTCAAGCTGAGAGTGAAGAAGCAACGAGGTCAGCGCCTGCAACCTTAAACACTCAGAGCTATTTGGACCAGTTTCCCACAAAAAATAAAACATCAGGAGCCAAAAAACCTGGGTGGGCATGGCCAACTCGAAGTCACTCATTCCCACCCAGTCACATGACTGTCTCTCTCTGTCTCTTGTCTCTCTCTCTCTTTCCGTTTTTTCCTTCCCTCCCTCTCTTTCCTCCCTCTTTCTGTCTCTCTATTTTCCTCCCTCTCTTTCCCCTTTCTGTCTCACTTTCTTTCCCTCCCTCCCTCTCTTCCGCCCTCTATTTCTCTTTCCCTTCCCCCTATCTCTCTCTCTTCCCCTCCCCTTTCCCCTTTTCTCTCTCTGTCTCTCTGTGAATCACTTTCTCTCACTCTTTCTCTCTCTCTCTTCCCCCTCTCTTTCTCTCTGTCTCTCTCTTTGTCTCTTTTCCTCTGTCTCTCTTTCTGTCTTTCCCTCTCTCTTTCTTTTTCTTCCTTCTCTCTCTTTCTCTATATGTCTCTTTCTTTCTTTTTCTCTTTCTCTCTCTATCCCCTCCTTCGCCCACACTCCCCATCCCCACTTCCCAACCCACAAACCCAGGGAATAACTGTAAAAGTGATAGTGGAAGAAAAGAATTTTTGCAGATTGAGTGTTTTGCAGAGTTTGAATGCGAATAAGATTTTTTGTTTCTGTGCTTACAGCCACTCCAGATTTTCTTTCATGAATAACAGGGAAACAAACAGCCAAAAATGGACCATTTGCAACAAAGTTGTAGTATAATTCTAAGGGGTGAAATTTCCTGATTTCTTTGCATGCATTTCAGCATCAACATGCATTTTTTCCACCTCAAAATATTCTATACATTTGCACCAGTTTTGTGGCTTGAGAATAAGTAGAAGATTCCACTTACAGCCAGTTTACTTCTGGCAGCCCAGAAGATGTATTTGATTCGATTCTAATGGAAGTGTAAGTTACATGGCATTGTTTTAAAACATTATCTCAATAAGCACGGTGATTTCTTAAGGAAAGGAACTAGAATCTAAGAATGATCAGTTTTTAAATTGAATGTTCCTGATAATTATACTAATACTTGGCCTCTCTGAGATTGGCAGCAAGAAGACCAAGGAATATTCATTCCGAAAATCTTTTACCAGAATATGAATTTAACTGACATGTACATTTAAAAGGTCATCTTACAGCTGTATATCATAAGGGTCTCTCAAGAGTTTTGGACACCACAGCCAGAGTTAGCATATTTCCAGACACAGCTTAGGAAGATGAAATGTTTCCTGTGCACCAAATCTAAAAATATAAGGTGTAGCATAAGCTTTTCTACCACGTTGCAGCCCTCTGAGTATAAACAGCAAAGCTAAAAGGATTGAAAAAATTATGTCATTCTCAAATTAAATCAAAGTGAAATGGGAAATTAATCCTGTGCAATTGAAGATCTTTGGATCTTGCAAAAGATCTGGCACTTACCTATTTACTTTAATTATTTATTTACTACCTTTATTATTTTTATAAATAACTCAAGGCAGCGAATATATCCCATACACCTTCCCCAAAACAAAAAAACCTGTGAGGTAGGTTGGGCTGAGAGCAAGTAAGAGCCAAGGTCACCCAGCTGGCTTCCATGCGAAGGTGGAACTAGAATTCATGGTCTCCCACTTTCTACATTGGTGCCTTAAGCACTAGATTTGATGCTACCTTTGGGTGCAGTTTTTAAAATGAAAGACACAGCAGAAGCTTTTGCTTTAAAAAAAGAGGATGAAGAAGGTAAAGAGCAAATATTCTGCACTGAGGCTTCACACTAGTTCCCCTTGGCCCAACAGAAGAATAGAAGGAGGATCCACTCAAAACAACATATCTCAAAAGGAAATGCAATGACAGATCCCCACTCTTAATTCATTATGCTTGCAGGAACTCCTTGCTTAATGACTGGTAACCTAGCAACTATTTGAAGAGCAATTTATGACCTGTTTCCAAAGTTATGATGGTTGTATACCCCCCCCCCCCGCCCCGCCCATCCCATGGCATTTTGGGTGCCTGGCAACCAGCTCACATTTCCAGTCGTTTGCAGGGTCCTGCAGCCAGGCGAGTGGGATTTTGGTGGATTTTGATGGTTTCCGGTGTTTACTTGTATTTCTGGCAAAAAAAAATGCCCATTGGATATAATGAATTCATTTAATGACCGTGTAACCACCACAGAAAAGATAATAAGAACGGGTTGACCCTCGCAATGACTCCTGTGACTATTGTTCCAGACTCAATTATAGTTATAAGTCAAGGACTACCTGTACTGTGTTTTTATATTTGCATACACCCGCTGGTACACGGTTAAATTCAAACCACAATTCAATCAATCCAGACAGTAATGTAATAAAGCCACTATTATATACTATAATTCTCTTAATGATCTGCACTAAGTGGCTGTGGGGACCACCATCCTCTCCCCGCCCCTCCTTTCTTCCTCCATTGTTTCCTCATGTGCAAAATACTGACTGTCTGATCTTTGGGGCAGGGATTGCTCTCTCCCTCCTGCCCCCCCCTCTTTTTCTTCCTATGGCAAAGGGGGAGATGCAGTGATGTGCCTGTATAAACACTACCAAGCAAAGACGTAGATTTTGCAGGTTTACTGAGCAAATGTGAGCCAGTTTTTGCACTTAATCCTGCTGGCTTCTTTGCCGCTTGGATGCAACAGCCCACTGCAGCATTTTAGTGGCAAATGATAGACAGGTGAGGGCCAAGAATGAGATGGACAGCTCTTCCATGCTGAATTCAGCAATATTATGCCTGACAACACTAAATACATTGCCAGCTGAACAAAAGGAAGACTCCCAACTCTTTCTTTAAATCAGATGCAACACCTGAGCACTCAGAGCTGCATGTATTATTTATTATTATTTATTATTTATTCACATTTCTAAACCACCCCCTCTCCCAAAAAGGGACTCGGGGCGTAGCCTTAAAGCTCTGGGTTTTGATCTCAAAAAACCTCCAAAAGGTATAATCAAACTGTACATCGGATGGGGAATTACTAAAAAAAAGACTGAAGATATTCATATTAAAGGTAAAGGTTCCCCTTGCACATTATGTGCTAGTCGTTCCCGACTCTAGGGGACGGTGCTGATCTCCATTTCAAAGCCCAAGAGCCAGCGCTGTCTGAAGACGTTTTCATAGTCATGTGGCCGCCTTGACTCAATGCCGAAGGCGCACGGAACGCTGCTCCCTTCCCACCAAAGGTGGTCCTTATTTTTCTACTTGCATTTTACGTGCTTTCAAACTGCTAGGTTGGCAGAAGTTGGGACAAGTAACAGGAGCTCACTCCGCTAGGCTGCACTAGGGATTCGAACTGCCAAACTGCCGACCTTTCTGATTGACAAGTTGAGCACCTTAGCCACTGAGCCAACAAGTCCCTATATTCATATTAATTGTGTTTTATTTTAATTATATGTAAAATGGCAAAGCTAACCAACCTACTCTGAGCTCTGATGTCAGTTTGGCCTCATTGATATTAGGATGGGAGACCACCAGGGAATCCCGGCTTCAAAAGTGCTAAGTTAAAAAAAAAAAGACCAGATGAAAGCAATGAAACCCCCAGCCATACCTGGAATATTTCTGGCTTGGAAGCCTCATAAATCTAAATGACCATAGCAATATTAATAATCCCTATTACACAGAAAACTACATGGCTTGGAATCAATAAAAATTAGAAGTCATTTTGCCTTGAAGAAGACAAGGAGTTGAAAGCTTGTAACAAATTTGAATATTGTAATAAACAAAAACAAGACTTTATATGTAAATCCAAGACCCTTTTTGTGTTGCTTTGTGAAGCTTCCAGATCACCATTCAAAGGCTGTGGGTGGCCTCCACACCCAGAAGGGTCTGGGGGATGGAGGGAGGTCGTAAGAGTCAGGAGGGCCGTCTGAGCTTTGATTCACAATCATGCCTGCCATCCTGGTTAGATGATCCTCCCCTTGCTGGCAAATGTTCCTCCTTGGACTGGAAAAAGTTGGGCAGCCATGGTTTAAGTGGTTAATGAAGGCAGGAGAGTTCCTCTAATCTCCATGTCCTGTCCCACACTAATTACGGGGAAGACAGGATCAAGGGTCCCATACATTCCATACTTCCCATAGACTCCCCTGGCCAGGCTACACCAAGAAAGGGTGGGCAGGTGCCTCTTTCACCTACAGAGGACTTTCCTCCCCCAGGGGTGTGCGTGCAAAGGAGGCTCTGCTCCTGCCTCTGAATGGAATCAGCACTTCCAGGTGCAACAGGGAATCTGCAGATGGACGGAAATCAGTGAAAGCCATTCTCTCCCAAGGAGGAGGAGGAGAAGAAGGGACGGAGCAAGTTTGAAACACCCCCCACCCCAAGAAGAGTGCATCACCTCTGGTGCAAAACCATTCATGCTTCTAAAAGGGGAGTTTAAAGCATCCTTTTGCCTTTTTCATTATTCTCAGCTGGCCGTTTCACAGAGTGAGCCTCATACATTCCCTTTCCTTTGTTTAGCATGAAAAGTAAATGACATTCAAAGACATTTGTCCTTGTGTAGGATACTTATAGTATTCTCTCTCTCTATCACACTCTCATACACAATCCCTCCCTCCCTGCTTATAAACCCTTCTCTACTTTTTTCCTTTGCAGCAGTTTATCCAATAAGAAGTTAGAAATTTTGGCCTCTGAATTCCGCAAAGGGCATCTTTGAAGCATACAGCCTGCAATGAGAATGAAATGGAATCAAATAAAGCTTGCATATACCTGCCCCCCATCTTCGCCAAACTCACCAATCTCTTCTGACCCTCCAGGCACAGGATCGACGCTCCTTGGGGACACCCCACTGCGGGGATCTTCTTCACGTGGCTTGGCAGCTGCTGGCCACCCGATTATCTCCCCGATTGAACGGGAGCGCTGTGGCTTGCCCTGCTGCTGTTTGCTTGTGTCTTGACCACATCAAAGTGGAGCTTCTGGGATCCATATGCCACTGCTGCTGCCGTACCCATTCCCTCCAGGGCTGCAGCCCTGCACTCAAGCTCCCCCCCCCCCCAGGGAGCGTTTCGGATGCCTCAGTGCAGTCTGCTGCTGCTGCTGCTGCTGCCTGGGTCCATCCGCAGGAGGAGAGGGCTGCTTCTGAGAAGTGTCATGTCCCACTAATCTGGGGTGAGTCTGGCAAGTCCCCCTGATGTCCAGGTAATTCACAGTCATGCTGCTTGCAGCCTCTAGGAGAGGAAGGAGAAACACAGCAGAAAGCACTTTCACGCACAGGTGAAAGGGATCAAAATTAACACCAGGGCTGTCCTGGCTCCCACCTGCCCATCCCCACTTCGTGTCCTACCGTGATGGGTGCTAAAAACAGCCATCTTTCTAGACCCCTGACCTTACTCCAAGTGCCCCCCCCCATGGTGCACTCCAGTCCTCCCACCCCCCTTCCACAGCCTATCAGTACAGACATAAACTGAGCCAGCCAATCCTGACAGAAGGGTCGTCTCCCCCTCCCCCATTTGCCCTGTCTTGGCAGGGCAGCTCTTCCCCGTTCAGCCAATGAAGGGAAACCAACATGGACAGAGGCCACGCCGTGATCCAGATCCCTTGTAAGGTTTTTGTTGTTGGGGTTCATGTTCTCAGAAATGGCTTCCCTGCCTGCAACTCCTGTTCTCCCCAGATAAATGCAACTCCCTCCCTTTCCATTAGCAGCTTAAGGAGGAGCTGGGCTAAAGAGCCTTCTGGGCTCCTGGTCTTAAGGCGCCTTGTGGCTGATGGGAGCCATTGTTTGCAAGCCCCCCCCCCCCCCCCGAGAAGGCTTGGCCTGCCAGTAGAGCAGCTTTGCTTCAGAGCCAAAATCCCCAAATGGGGAGAGGGGTTAATCCCCAGAGTTTAGACAACTGTTCAAGGCTGGAGGAGAGAATATCTTGCTTGCATTTGCACAACACTCTTCTGTTACAGATTTGTATCCTTTTCTGGTGTGTGTACGTAACCTAATATACTAATGCACTAAGCTCCCAAAAGCCCTGCCCTGCCTAGCAGCTTAGCGTGTTATGTAAAAAAAAGCCTGTTGTGCAAACGCCTCAGCTAAATCTTTACTCGGCTTGGGGGATGTGCAACTGTGCAATTGAACCTCTGCCTAGTTGCAATTTTCACTGCCATTGTGACTCTTTCACAACTTCTCTTTGAATCCTGCTGCTTAGCTTCTTAGCACCTTCCTTCTGAGTAGGACCCTCCCAGTGACCCATCAAGTTGTCATAAAGTTGTGCAAGACACTGAAAACCTGGCCTCTCTCCCAGAGCTTGGGTAGGGTGTGGAGAACCCTGGTAAGATTTTAGGTGGAATGGTTTTATTCTGCTCCGTCTGGTCTTCCTGGAAGTGTGAAGGTTCCAAGAAACACCCCCAACAAAAGAAGACTTCAGGGCCTGAAGTTCCTCAAAGTTCCAATTTATTAGAGAGGCCATGTTGGCACATCTGGGAAAACCCAAATCCGAAAACTTCCAGGTTCTCCCCACCCAGTTGAAAATTCAGAACTCTTGCTCCACACCCACAAGTTCATCTCACGGTCCAATCCAATACTCCAACTGAAGGCAATCTTCAGGGCAGGTCTTCAAGGCAGGAAGCAGCTTGGCAGGCGCCTTAGGGGCCCTGCGACCCAGGGTCCTGCGGGCTGGTTTATCTGGCTTGGACTAACAATGGGGGTTTATTTCTTTGTCCATTGCCACAGACATGGTATACCAGTCCTGAAGCCATTCAGGCATTCCTCAAATGCCTCACCCCTTGCGGAGTTCTGGGTCCAGGGCTTCCTTAAAATAGTGTAGGAGAATGGACTGGCCAGTGTCTCAGGCTCCCTGCCACCCTCCGAAACTCCCAGAGTAACTCTTGCTTCATTTCCTTTATTTTCCCTTCATCCTCATTTTTCTGGTCAGTGTCTTCAAACCTGCCTGGAGCAATTGGACGGAGTCATTGGCACCGTGTAGCTCCATGGCACCCTCTTCATGTAGCTGGGCAATCCAGTCCGCTGCTTCTCCCTCATTCATCCCTTCCCCTAGGGCTGAGATCTGTTGGTGGTCCCTTCTATATCTGTCCCCATAGGGGTCAATGTGCATCCAAATCCTGTTGAGGAAGCTCCCCAGAGTCCTATCAAAGGTCACCCAGAACCTGGGGGACTGCTGGAGCTGGGACTGGCGGTGCTGCAGCTGGTGGCTACACTACGGCTGGAACTGCTGGGGCTGGCAGTGGCTGGAACAGGTGGCGGTGCGACAGGACAAGGCCCCAGGATGACTGGCCGTAGTGTTGTGGGAGGTGCCGGCAGAGTTGGCGCTGGTTGCTGGAGCTGCACTGGGGCCAAATATTGCACTGGCATCCATTGGCATTGCACCCAGCCTTGCCCTGGGTAGAACACCCAGCTGATGGGGGGGAATGCAGTCGGCTGGAGGTAGTATACAGATCGGCAGACAAGGAGGAGGGGGTGATTGCCCTCTGTGGGCCCCGGGGATCAAGTTGGTTTCTGCAACCCTACTCTTGCTATGGCTGGCCCACCTATGGGTTGAGCAAACTGTGTGAGGTACGGGCTCCTCTCCTCCCTTGCTGAGTGGAAGGACATCGTAGTGGCACCTTGGTGGGCACTCGCTGACCCCAAATCCAGAAAGGTGAATATGGGATGCGTCAGGGTCCACCTCTGCTGGCTGGTTTGGGGCGGCGGGACGTAGCTGCCTACTCTGAGCTTCTCAAAATGATCCGGGAGCCCCATCAGCGACTGGCTTTGCGAAGAAGTGGAAGGCAGGATCCACTCTTGGGAAGAGTCGGATCACAGCAGCCTGACTTCTCTCCATTCTGGGGTCTGGGCCAGTCCCCTCCGGTACTGCGGTTCCCTCCCCAGGTGTGGACAGGTGGCTGCAATTGCTCCCCCCGGGAGCATCCAGGTGAGCGGCTTGCCGAGTCTCTGGCTTTTTGCGCTGGGCTCTTAGCAAGAGTTCTGCTTTGGTGGCTTTTGCTGCTCCCAGATCTTCTGAAGTGCAGTAGCCATCCCCTACATGGATTGCCTGGTCACCTGCGGCCGCTCCTTCTTCGATCGTATGTTTCTCCTTCATCTTCCCTCAGTCTTCGCACCACCCAAGTCGCAGGTAGGCACTGGGGCTCAGGACCCTGGACAGCACCCTGAAATACAGGGAGCTGTTTATAGTTTTAAAAGAGATTCAGGATAATGTCAGGGTTCCAAAAAACACCCCCAACGAAATAAAACTCCAAGGCCTGAAGTTCCTCAAAGTGCCAATTTATTAGAGATGTCATGTTGGCACATCTGGGAAAACCCAAATCTGAAAGCTTCCAGGTTTTCCCCACCCAATTGAAAGTTCAGAACCCTTGCCCCACACCCACAAGTTCATCACATGGTCCAATCCAATATTGCAACACAACTGAAGACAACCTTTAACCACTCCCATCCAGGTGCAGGCAAGTGTCCTTGAGTTCCAGAAGAAAGAATGTTGTTATGGCTAAAATTCTACTGCTCCAAGCAAACCTCCTCCCAAATTCCCAGGCTAACATATGTGGCAGTCAGGAAGCTGCAAAAGGAAAAAATGGCTTCCAAAACTGACAGGAAATACATTATCTGTTCCTTGTTATTGTTCTGGCTTTTTTATTAGGTCAAGAAGACATCAAAGAACAGCCAGCCGAACAAATAGATTTAAAAATAGTTTCTATCTTTGGACTGTCAGACTGTTAAATACAACCACAATCACTCCATGCACACGCGGAAACGTATGACTAGTTTTTTCTTTTTCTTTCTTTTTTCGTTTCCACTATAATTTTGCACCAGTGAGGCTAAAACCAATTTCATTGTATTTATTTTGTGCAATGACAATAAAGACTATACTATACTATACCCAGAATCTTTGCCAATTTAGTGCGATGATTACCAAGACCCTTCATTTTTACAGTAGAAGCATATTTTGCAAGCATATTTTTTTCTGATAACTAAGGGTAGAGATTACACGTTGGAGGTGAGGGGAGTAAAGATTCTCACCCTCTGTTTCAGCCAGAGAGACCAGGATCACACCTCACACTGCCTGTTTTGCTTTTCTTGTTTTCTAAATTCAGCCAATAAATAACGTTTCAAAAACTATGACTAAAAAGGGGTTAAGCAATATGTAAAAAAAAAGGATTTATTTGTCATAATACCAACAGGAGGGGGGGAGTAAAGAAGAGAAGGAGAAATGCTACCACCAACCACCACGTGGGTAAATACAGAGACATTAGACAGCATTCTTGAGAATTAGGTCTTCAGTAGACTGATGGCACAAGGGGAAAAAACTGTGTCTTGAGATCTTTGCCTTGCATTCACAATTTGTAAAAAAAAAACCAACCCATTCCATTCTTTAAGTGATTTTGTCATGTTTCAATAACATCTCAGAAACAGAAGAAATATCTTGATCTGCAACATTTAACTTTGTGTTCAGCGAAGTTTCTAGTGTCTTCAAGAAAATGCTTGAAGATTCCTCCCAGGTGGCATATTAATGGTTTGAGCAGGGTTTATTCCTTCAGTCAAACGTGGGGGCTTACTGCAAAGTCAAAAAGAACATCCCTTGCCATCATTAAAGTATGCAAGTTCTAATGCGCACAACTATGTCCCAGTAGCAATGAATCTTGACAAGGCCAACGTTTTGGGCCAGTTATTACATTGTGCCCAGCTATGTTTATATAGAGGCTTTTTGAATAGAGGCTTATTCAAATAAAATTCCTGAATCCTTAATAAGAATGGCATACTTCAAAATCTTAATGCGCTAATAGAAATATGCTCACCTCCTTAGGGCAGTGCAACTTTAAGATGACTCCCAGGATTCCCTAGTCTGCCCTGATCTGTTTTAGGGACTCGTCTTAGACTTCCTTGAGGAAACAAAAACAGGATCTTGCAGGTTAACCTTTCCATCCCAGAAATGTTTATCTACTATAATCTGTTTTATATTTGTGACTACTTCTACTTTACACTCAACAACAAATGGAATAAATAAAACTCATTTGATCATTCACTCATTTGTGAATCAGAAGCGTCCATACTACATAGTGATCAATCTGTCAATATCTCTAAGAAAATCTGTTATTCAATCCATTTAGCTTCCATGTAATTATTGCCTAGCTATTTGTACAATGTACATTTCCTGAACTTGGTTGGTGTTAGATCATAAAGGAAGCTGAATGTGTCAGCTCCATCTTTACCTGTCAAATCCAAATGCGAAGCTGGGAACTGCATTCAAGCGTGCTTTTTAAAATCACAAACTCCCACCAAATTATTGAGCAAGACGTCAATATTTCTATTTTATGCAGTGCAGATAAATTGCATTTCAAAATCTGTGAAAACAGAGATCTTTCACAATTTTGAAAGATTACAAAATGATAATAGGTCACACTTTCCCCTGCTAACATTTTGTGGATGGCATTGAAACCTGCTGTAGAAATCAGAGAAAAGGTAACAATAGAAGAAGAACATGAAAGGAGGCAAGCTCTTTTCAGCCCCCTTCACTACAAACATGTCGGAGAGCCTTGGAGATTGAAGGGAAATGAGCAAAGGAAGATTGCATATTACCAGCAACCCTTGAAAGTTCTTGAAAATAAAGCTCTGTTGAAAAAACGTTGTGATTGGAGAACCTCTTTTTGTAATGCAGGAAGAAGGAGGAGGCCGAAGGGCACGTGCAGTTTGGGGCTGCAATTTTTGTTCCAGGATGTCCTCCTCTCCCCTGTTGCCCGCGACCTCCTTTAAAGGTGACCCCGAACGGCTCCAGCCATGGGGAGACCCGGGGGAGAGTTTGCCTCGGTCCGGCAGCAGCGCAACGGCCGGGCCAAGCGGCGCTGCCCACAACCCAGTCCGGCCGCCTTCGCGTGGTCGCCGGGCCTTCTCCAAGGAGGCGACGGCCTGTCGAAAGCGGCCGGGGAGGGCGGCGCTGCAGGGCCTTGCGGGGCTTCCCCGAGGGCTGCAAGCGGCCGTTAGGGAAACGCGCCCCGGTTCAAATGGGCCCCTTGGGCAGCTCCCCGTTTGGCTGCCGTACCAAGGCAGCCGCCTCCTCCAGCCCTGAGCCGCCCCCTGTGCAGCCGCGCCCCCTGCCGCCCTCCTCTCTGCCCGGGGCGGGCGGCCGCAGGAGGAGGAGGAGCGGCGGCCGCTCTTAAAAGGGGAGCGGCGGAGACGGCGAGCGGGACAGCCATGGCCTTCTGCAGGTTCTCCGGCGGGGAGATCTACCAGAGCCACTTCCAGTCCGGTAAGGCGAGAGCGCGGCGCCGCTCGGATCTTCTGGCGACTGAGATTGCGGAGGGCGTCCCGGGCGGGTGGCGGCTGCTCTTTGAGCCGCCCTCTTCGGCCCTAAGCAGGCATCGAAATTCGGCAGCGCCGGAGGGCTCCCGCTGGCAGAAAGAGTCCCTCGGTTTGGGGGGGCGGGAGGGGGCGGGGCACCTGCCGGCTAGAGGAAGTTGCTCGATCCCCCCACCCACCCCCCCTTGTCTGTAGGGGGGGCTGCCCAGTCCCAGGCTGACGCAGCCGCGCCCTCCCCGAGGCAAGCGGGCGTGCGGGCGCTTCCCTTCCTCCTGGGATTGAGGAGGGGGATTGAAAGCAAAGGAGGCGGAGTTCGGGAAAGCTTTGCGCTTGGGGCTCCCGGGAGATCCCAGCCATTGGAATCCAGGCCCGGGAGGGACCTTGGCGGTCTCTAGTGCAACCTCCCCCCCCCCCCCCCCCCAGGCAGGAGACCTTACTGGAGAGGTGGGAGGTGCGGAATGTACGGCGTCCCTGTGTCCCGGACCAAGCCCAGATCCAGAGAGGGACCAGAAACTAAAGATATAGCACCCATCTATTTAAAGCAGACCGCACCCCTATGAAGTAGACAGGGAAAGATTCTGGTAACTTCCCCGTCCCTGGTGTTCAGGGTGTGTGTCAGCCCTACAGGGTAGACCAGAGGAGGAAACTGAGTCCCCAGGAAGACGAGGGGTACTTATGGAGACTGGCTAAAGGGACAGAATCTTGCCAGCCCCTTCTCCTCCCCTCCCTCTTATGCCCAGCCCAATGGGCCTGAAGGAGCCTGCCTGCCTCACCTCTTGTGGTGTCTGTCTCTGATTGGCACTTGCTGATGGGGCTTGAGGAAAAGAAAGCTCTCAGAAGCTTGCCAGGCTTGAGAGGAGAAAGTGTGCTGCTCCGCTCACACATATCGCACACACAGCAGAAGGTCTTCACTGAGCTGCCCGAGCCAAGTATACAATTTCCAGCAGCTCTTGAATAACAGAAGCCCCACGCACCCTGTTCTGAAGGGTGACGGAGGGAAACAGGACTGAGGTAACACGGATCTAATGCAACTTGTTTATTAACAGAACAAGTAACAAGCAACAACAGTTCTGAACCCGCAACGAACGTGCCTCCCGTTTGGCAGCTCTTTTATACCCCAGCTGTCAAACGGGCAGCCAATGAACTGTCTTTATTTTCCCGCTCCGGCTGACACGCCTCCAGCCAATCACCACAGCTTGCGGCGTCACGTCTTCGGAGCCTGGACACAACACCCCCCCCCCCTCTAAGTTCCACCGGGAGTTCTGAGGAACCAGCAAGAGAGGCTAAATTTCCAAAGCCAAGCAGAAGCCAGAACAAAGCTGTTTGATAAGGCAAGAGCTCCAGAGGTTTAAATGAGGCAAGGCCCCAGGTCAAGGCCCAAACCAGAGGTCCAAAGTTCAACATGAGTTTGAAGGCAAAACATGAAAAGCAGGAATCACGGAGCAAGGAATCCACATGTTTAATCCCCTTTGGGTGAGATTAAATAGGCAGCAGCGGTACGGCCCCTCACAATGGGAAGGACTGCATCCTTGGAAGTAACCTGGCCGACCTGCGTAGCGCCTATTGCCTCTCTGTCCTGCACGTTCTTGGATGGGGGGAGGTGTGGATACCACCTCCTCATCCTCGCTGACCGCAAGCAGCTGCTCCTGTTCTTTGCCAGAAGTCTTCAGACTGACCTGCTGCAGCTGTGGCTCCCTCTGCTTGGGCTCATCCTGCTGTCTGTCTGGTCATTTGGCTGTGGCTGCTCCATCAAGCTGGAGCCTTCCGCTCCCTGGTCCATGCGTAACGTGGGCCCAGAACTCGCCAAGGCTTTAGTGGTACCTTCTATCTATGTACCTATAATTGGCCTTTCTTTTCCTAATGCAGCCTCAGCAGCTCCTGAGGAGGCTCTTTGCCCCGAAGACAAGAGAATAGAACAAACTATGGTCAAGAGTCACCAGGCCTCAGCTTGGGCCGTTAGGGCAGGTACCTCCGCTTCGTTCTTTAGTCGTTCTGTTCTCTTATGGCTCAGGCAACTCCAGGCGAGGCTTCCGGCCAGGGATTCTAGGGCTCGCAGGGATATTAACAAGATAAGGGCGGCCCTAGAATACACTGCAGATGCTTCCTTGGATGCGGCCCATTTTGCATCCAAAGCCATAGCATCCTCCATCTCCACCCGTCACCTGCTTTGGCTAAAGCAGTGGCAGGCGGAAGCCCGTGCCAAGTGAAGGCTTGCCTCCTCTCCCTATTCTTCAACTCTTCTCTTTGGGGCCCCATTGGATCCTCTATTGGTAGAGTCCAAGGATAAGCGGAAGGTCTTGCAGCCGGCCACTAAGAATCGCAGGCAGCCCTTTTAGGGTCAGGACGGGGGTTCCTCCAGCTCCCGTCCGCAACGTAAGGCTCCCCTCCAGGCAGGGCCCTTCTTTTTCCAGCAGGTCAGGCATAAACAGCCAGAGATTTCAGCCCAGAAAGTCATTCAGGGACAATACCAACTGATCCTACAAGAGGCAGAAGTGACTGCCTGGAGGATCTCCCCATAGGGCGATGTCTGTCGACCTTCGCAGATTGTTGGGACGACATCACCAACGACGCGCAGGTCAGGTCCACAATCAGATTCGGCCTTCTCTTGAATTTGCGCTCCAGCTCTCCAAACCACTTTGTCCCATGTCCTATATCCAGGGATCCTCAAAGAGACTCCTAGTGGAGCAGGCCATCCATCATCTGCTCCTCATTCGGGCCATTCAACCTGTGCCTCCAGGCCAAGTGGGTCGGGGGTTCTACTCTCGTCTCTTTATCATGCCGAAGTCTTCGGGGGGCTGGAGAGCGATCCTCGATCTCAAATTCTTAAATCGATTCGTCAGGTACAGGAGGTTCAAAATGCACTCTCTCCTGTCAATTCTAGAGAGTGTGCGCAAACACGATCTCCTAACATCAGTGGACCTCACGGATGCTTACCTCCACGTACCCATTCACAAACAACACAGACGGTTCCTCCGATTTGTCTATGCAGGCCGTCACTTTCAGTATCAGGCCCTTCCCTTTCGGCTATCATCAGCCCCAAGGGTCTTCACCAAGCTCCTGTCAGTCGTAGCAGCTCACTTATGTGCCAGACCCATTCGGATCTTTTGCTACCTGGATGACATCCTCCTGTTGTCCAGGTCACGCACCCAGGCCCTGCGGGATCTTCAAGACACCTTGCAGATACTTCAGGAGGTGGTATTCTCCATCAATCAGGAGAAGAGCCACCTTGTTCCCACCTCTCGTCTAGTGCACTTGGGGGCCCTTATCAACTCCGCTCAGGGGAAGGTCTTCCTGTCTCGGGAACGACAGATCAGCCTCAGGGACTTAGCCTTTGAAGTATGGAGGAGACAGCAGGCACCTCTTCTCCAGCTGTCTCCACTGCTGGGGAAGATGGTCTCTTGTTTCTCCATCGTCCCTTGGGCTCGGCTTCACAGCCGCTGCCTCCAGTGGTTTCTTCTGCCATTCCAGAAGACCAACAGCAGCTGTTCCCTAGCAACAGTCAGGTTAACTCCAGAGGTCCTTCACTCTCTGGACTGGTGGATCCCCCTGGCCATCTCTCAGGGGTCCATCTTCAGGGAATCTCCTCGCCTCGTAGTTACAACGGGCGCGAGTTTGATAGGTTGGGGCGCTCACCTGGAGGATCAGATAGCTCAGGGTCTCTGGTCCAACTCCATCCTTTCCCACAGTATGAATTGGCTAGAGTTGAGGGCCATCCAACTACCTCTTCTTCAGTTCCAATCTTCAGTTTGCAACACACATGTGCTAATTTAGACAGACAACACAGCCAAGGCGCATGTCAACCACCAGGGGGGGACGAAAGCAGTTTCCCTCATCGAGTCTGCCTTTCACCTAGGGATCTGGGCGGAAGCCAACCTTCTCTCTGTCCATGCCGAACACATCTCGCGCTCCAACAACACCAGAGCAGACTGGTTGAGCCGCACAACAATCGACCCTGCGGAGTGGACCCTCAACCATCACATCTTCAAACAGCTGTCGACCAGGTACGGGAGCCCGGTCCTAGATCTCTTCGCAATGGCATCCAACAATCAGCTGCCCAGGTACCTGTCTCGCTACACAACACCAGGCACGGAAAGGACAGATGCCTTGAGGTGCAAGTGCCCCCCCCGGGCTCCTGTACGCCTTCCCTCCCTTCTCCCTGATACAGAGGGTCATTCAGAAAATGATAGAGGAAGAGGCCGAGCTCATCCTGCTCGCCCCCCATTGGCTGCGCCGCCCATGGTTTGTGGACCTAGTCAACCTCTCAGTGGGCCCAGAGTGGCGTCTTCCCCTGATACCGTCCCTTCTTCACCAGGGATCCATCCACCATCGCGACCTATCTTGGCTCCGCCTAACCGCATGGAGGCTGAGTGGGAGGTCTTGAGGGCGGCAAACCTTTCTGAGACTGTAATCCTAACTATTCAGACTTTTCGACGCTCGGCCACTAATAGAATCTACGAATCAATGTGGCAGACTTTCAGAACATGGTGCCTTTCTAGAGAGATTTCGCCCCTGGAGGCTTCGGTTCCCCAGGTTTTGGAGTTCCTGCAACAGGAACTAGATAATGGACTTGTGCCTAACACCTTATGGAGGCAGGTGTCGGCTCTCTCTTCAGTTCTCTCTCTTCACCGAAATGAGCCTCTCTCCTTGCACCCTCATGTACGCTGCTTCATTAAGGGCGCGTCTAATCTCTGCCCTCCTGTCATTCACCGCTTCCCCTCGTGGGTTCTAACTGAAGTCCTTGACTCTCTCACTGGACCACCCTTCGAACCTCTCAGGTCGGCCTCCCTGCATCACCTCACATTGAAAACAACCTTTCTGGGGGCTATCATGTCTGCACGATGCGTCTCAGAATTGGCGGCCTTTTCCATCTGTTCCGACTTGTGTACTTTTTACTCAGACCGTGTGGTCCTTCGACTTGATCCCACCTTTGTCCCAAAGGTCAATTTGGCCATTCATCGGTCTCTGGATCTCACCCTACCGAACTTTTGCCCTAATCCCTCTCACAGTCTCGAGCGCAAATGGCACAGGTTAGACGTCAGAAGGGCTCTTAAGATCTATATTGCCAAGACGGCCATCTTCAGGCGCACCAAGGCGCTCTTTGTTTCTTTCCATCCCACAAACAAGGGTCTGAAGGCTTCTCCATCTATGGTTGAGTGCTGGATCCGGTCTACCATAACTAGAGCTTACCTGGTGAGTCACCTCACACCTCCATCCAACATCACGGCGCATTCCACACGCAGCATGGCTACGTCAGCAGCGTCGACAAGGCAGGCCTCGGTGGAAGATATCTGCAAGGCGGCCCCCTGGGCGACCCCCAATTCCTTTATCCATCATTATAAGATGGTCAAATACGCGTCGGCGGATGCAGCATTCGGACGGAGAGTGCTTCAGCAAGTTCTTCCCTCTTCAAGCTCCTAGCCCAGTCTCATTCCCACCCGGCTTTGGTACGTCCCATGCATGACTGCTTTCTCCACCAAGTTGGAGAATGGGGCGTTGGTTCCTACCTGATATGCCCCTTCTCGAGGCAGGTGGAGACAGCTGTCATCCGCACCTTTTGGTTCCTGACCTAGTTCGCGGAGGGAGTTCTGGAGCTAGGCTAGGGTTTCGGAGGATTGAAAGCAGTCGACTAACGCACAGCAGTCTACTTATCTCCTTCGTCACAAAAGCGGGAGGACACTCCTCTGATTCGATGACATCACTTTGGTAGACTCAGTTCTATTGGTTACTGACTGAGTTAACCCATGCATGACTGCTGTGTCCACCTGCCTCGAGAAGGGGCATATCAGGTAAGAACCAACGCCCCATTCTCCTAAACTGCTGTCTTGGAGCATGAAGCAAATGGGGAAGCTTCAGCTTCAACTTATGCAGTCTGATGTTTGCAGACAGTCAGGAGATGAAAGCAAAATCTAAAATGATCAGTATTGTTTTTAAGAAGCTTCCTTGGGTATCAAGTAAGTTTTTCCATTAAAATCTATTCCTCCCACTTCCCGGGCATTTCCAAATTTGGAGGCAGTTGTTAAAATCTATTCCTCCCACTTCCCGGGATCGCATTCTGCCCCATACATCCCTGCGACCAATTCGCTCTCACAGAGAGGGACTCCTCCGGGTGCCGTCCACCAGGCAGTGTCAGAGGGCGGCGCCCAGGAATAGGGCCTTCTCTGTGATGGGCCCAGCCCTCTGGAATGACCTCCCCCCAGATATCAGGATAACGACCGATCTCCGCTCCTTCCGCACGAAACTCAAGACCCACCTGTTCCAACTAGCCGGCCTGGCTTAACTAGAACCTTCTAACCTCCCTGGCAATTTTAATATTTTAATATTTTATACGTAAATTTTGGGGTTTTTAACTGTTTTAATTGTTTTAATTTATTGTTATTTATTTGAACCTAGTGGCTTCCATTTGTATTTGACTGTTAAATATTGATGTCACCTCCTCCATGCCACACTTGTATTTTGATTTAATTGTACGTCGCCCCGAGTCCCTTTGCGGAGAGGGGGCGACTGATAAATCGAAATAAATAAATAAATAAATACTTCCCGGGCATTTCCAAATTTGGATGCAGTTGTTAAAATCTATTCCTCCCACTTCCCGGGCATTTCCAAATTTGGATGCAGTTGTTAAAATCTATTCCTCCCACTTCCCGGGCATTTCCAAATTTGGATGCAGTTGTTAAAATCTATTCCTCCCACTTCCCGGGCATTTCCAAATTTGGATGCAGTTGTGCCCTGCAAAATCAGCAGTTCAGATATTATGGGATGCAGCGCTGTTTCCTTGCCTGCCTTTGTTGCTGTAACATTGCAGTAACATTCCTCTGGCCCACCAGGGCTGTTGCTGTCCCAAAGTGTATCTGGAAAAACTGTTGACGTGGTTTCTCCTGAAAATATACTGGAGGGTGGAAGAGGCAGCCCCTGTCATCCTCTTGTGCAAGGAAACCCCTCTGTCTGATGCTTGTGGAATCTTCATAGCGACAGAAACAGTAATGGCATTGTTTTCATTCATGAGAATATTCCAAAAACATCCTTTGGAGATAGATATCATTTATCTTAAGTGTATGCCAAATACATTTCATATCATAGTTTCATTTCCGACAGCAGTTAATGATTCAGGCCTTCCTCTTGGGGCCTCTTTCATTCTCACACACTTTGTTGAGGACTCAGATCTCCAAGCTAAGAGACCTCCCAACCCTCCAACCCTGATCTCTGCGTTCTCCACTGTCGCAGTAGAGTTGCCATCTCCAGCCTGCAGTCCAGAGATGGGTTGCTGTCAGCGTTACTGACTGTTTGCTTTGCCCGCGAACCGCACATTGCTTGCACATGCGCAGTTGCCTGTAAATTGTTCAGTGCATGCGCAGAACATTATAAAATGACTAAAAATCATGCTGGCAATGGCATGGGTGACTGGGGAACTGGTCTGGGGGCTGGGCCAGCCTGCCGTCCCTACCGGTTCGGCGACCCAGTCCCAATTTTCACTACCGGTTCGCCTGAACCGGTGCGACCCAGTAGCAACCCACCTCTCTGCAGTCCCACTTTCTGTTTCTGATGGCTCCTTCATGCCCTGACAGGCAGCAGCTCTTTCCTTGATTGCATATTCACAGACCCTGATTTATGCCACCACTTCATGTTCAAGAATGAAATCGTTTCTTCCACCGTTGCTCAGAGCTTCCCTGTAACAAAGAAAGTCAAACTGTGTCAGTTGTTGGTTTCCCTACGTTTGTCGGTTTTTCTCTTCTTCCCTGGCAAAAGAAAAAACAGAACTATCCAGTACCAACTTAATTTTAGGCTTCTGGCTCTGCAGGCCTAACTCATTACAGAGTCTGGCAAGTTTCGGCTCTCAGGTATCTGATTATGTGTCCAAATTGCAATTGGCTTGGTGCTGCTCAGCTAATTATTATTAATATTTTTGAGTAAATGTTTTCCCACTTCCAAAAGAGCTAAGTCTTTTCAGACACAGGATATGTTATGCTTAATGTTAATCTTTAATAGCAACAGCACTTAGACTTATATACCGCTCCATAGAGCTTTACTTCTCCCTCTAAGTGGCTTAGCTGTAAAGTCAGCCTGTTGCCCCCAACAATCTGGGTCCTCATTTTACCAACTGGATGGATGGAAGGCTGAGTCAACCTTGAGCCGGTCAGGATCGAATTCCTAGCCTGCAGTCTAACCACTGCACCACAGGGCTCCTTACTACAATGAAGCTGCATCATCACTTGATTGGTCTTTGCCAACATGAGAATCCAGGTTCCTCGTGAAACATTCATGAAACACTCTTCTTTTTTTAAAAAAAAAAACAATTTTTATTTGTTTTTGAACAAAGACAAACATAAAAATTAAAAAAAAACCATCTTCCGTTACAAATTGTAGAAAGTGTGTCAGATGGTTACAGTATTTCCATGCATCTCTTCTATAGTCACCACCTGCTTTTCATATCAAATCACATATTTTAAATTCACATATATTCATGTATATCACGATTATTATATCTCAACCTTAATTTGACTATAATTGTTTTTCCATCCTTTATATATAATATTCAAAATCTAGAATAGGATTATATAATAACATTCTATGAAATCATCCTAAAATCATCCAACCACAATACATCTTTATAATATATTCTAGATAAAGCTTTTAAACTCATATTCTCCATGTGTTGTTTATATAAAATTTCATATTATCAAACTAATATATCTATATTTCCAGGTAAATCATCATAAATGGCAGTCACATGACTGTGGGATGCTGCAAAGGGACATATGGGCCAGTTGCCAATCACCCAAAATGCATTCATGTGACTGTGTGGAGGGGGCATTGGAATTTAGAACTAGGTCTTACATAATGCGGGGATCCGGGATAACTTCAAGCAGTTGCTAAGTGACCAGTCGTAAGTCAATAACTAAAGCCTATAGAAATGTGTACAGAAGGAAAAATAATGGCAACTTTCTAGAAAACGTGAGGGTTATCAAGTAATTTCTGGCTGATATTTGAGCTGAGTAAAATGAGACCTACTTCCCTCTGCAATCCAGGCTTCCTGTGAATGCATGCCTATTTTATTCCTCCATGTCATATATATTCTTCTTTCTCCCCATCTCCATCTTTGCTCACAGGTATATACGTTTGTTCCAAATGTGGCTATGAATTATTCTCCAGCCAGTCCAAATTCCTCCATTCATCCCCTTGGCCAGCCTTTACCCATCCCGTTCACAGTGACAGCATCTCCAAGTACTTGGAGCGCCCAGGAGCTTTCAAGGTGAGGACTTTGGTTGTGCTGCAATGGACTCAAAGCTTGACAAGGGCAGAGTTTGTATCCCAAAAGCAGCGGAAGCTCACTGTAAATCTGGCGGTGCCCAGAGTTGCATTTGAAATTGCAGGGATTGTTCCAAGGTTTGGCTTTGAAGAGAATCTGTTTATTCAGAATGCAAGCAACTTCTTTGATGGAGTATCTTCCTTCAATATGGCATGAAATAGAATTATTCTTCTGTTTTTACTTACTTGTTATAGCCAGTATTGATGTTAGATGATTACAGTTTAAACATTTCTTGATTGTCTTTCTTTTTTTCAGATCAGGTCTACAGGTTTTCCTCAAAATCTGAATTTGCTTATTTTCTATAGATGCCCATCTCAGCCAAGTGATTCAAATTGTTTTAATTCTAAAACAAAAACTGTACAAAATAAATAATATATACAGCAGCTGAGAAAATTGCAATATCAGACTAAATGTCTGTAAAGCCAAGAAATGGGACCCTTAACACATCCGGGGGTCAGGCTCAGACACATAGACAGGTTTTTAAAGCCTTATAACATTTTGTAACTATGTTTCAAAAACATTATAGTACTTTTGAGGTATTTTGTAGATACCATATTTTCAATTGGAAGCTTCTTGAATGTATTGATCACTACTTAAATATTATAAATAATCAAAGTGCCTTCCAGGAAGGGGGCAAAATAACTTAAGAGAATTAATAGTAAGGAAACAATTCGAAGAAGAAAGTCATAAGAGATGGCTGCAAAGGAAATAGCATTTTCTTCTGAACAAACATTGTACAAAAACGATGTGATTGGACCTGGATTACTCTGTTACGGGCTATAATTCTGCTTTTCAGCTGATTGTAGGAAAAGGGTGTAGAAGCAGCAGAGTTTTTATTTTTAATTCCCTCTAATTTCCTTGCAGGTCTCATGTGGCAAGTGTGGGAACGGCCTGGGCCATGAATTCCTCGACGATGGGCCCCAAAAGGGCCAGTCTCGCTTTTGAATATTCAGCAGTTCTCTCACGTTTGTTCATAAAGGTATTGTAAACCTACTACCTGCTCTTCCTTGCCCAGATTGCAAAATTATTCTTAGTACTATCTTATAATGTAATATTTGGAAAAATAGTAGTTTTGGCCGCAATGTTCTGTGGACCCCATGCAGCCTCATTGTGAAGATAGTGAAATTCAGAATTCTAAATGATCAGAAAATGTACCAGTAGTTTTCAGTAACACATCAAGCCCTTTCCAGAACTGTATGAGAGGCTATCCATTCTTCTATCCATTCATTGGGGGTAAGCTCATTGCTGGAGGCTATCCATTCTTCTATCCATTCATTGGGGGTAAGCTCATTGCTGGGTTTAAGGTCTGGTGTTTAAAGGTTCCATTCAATCCATAAACTATCCAGATCTATCTGCCATTGGGTTGAGTTTTCCCAGGTTGGGGAAGAAAAAGACACAAAATCCTTAAGCCCCATGATCCCCATCCATTCCCTCAAAATAATTGAAACACGGGGACCAGTCTACTCTTCCTGGCCATCTTAACAGATTTGGAAGGAACCTTGTAGATCTTCTAGTCCAACCCCTCACCCAAGCAGAAGACTCTACACCATTTCTGAGAAATGGCAGTCCAATCTCTTCTTGAAAGCCTCCAGTGATGAAGCTTCCACAACTTCCAAAGGCAATCTGTTCTATTGGTTGATAGTTCTCATTGTCAGAAAATTTCTCCTTATTGCTAGGTTAAATCTCTCCCTGGTCAGTTTCCATCCATTATTCCTTGTGTGGCCTTCAGGTGCTTTGGAAAATAGCTTGACCCTCTCCTCTCTGCGACAGTCCTTCAAATATTGGAACACTGCTATCATGTCTCCCCTGGTCCTTCTCTTCACTACACTAGCCAGTTCCTGCAAGCATTCTTTGTATGTTTTAATCTCCAGTCCCCTAATCATCTTGATTGCTCTTCTCTGCACTTTTTCTAGAGTCTCAACATCTTTTTTTTTTAATATTGTGAGGTGACCAAAACTGGATGCAGTATTCTAGGTGTGGTCTAAGGCTTTATAGAATGGTATTAATACCTCACTTGATCTTGATTGTATCCCTCTGTTAATGCAATTTAGGATTGCATTGGTTTTTTTGGTTGCTGCTGCACATTGTTGGCTCATATTTAATTGGTTGTCCACTAAAACTACCTCACAGTTACTGTTATTAAGTCTGGTTTCACCCAGTCTATATGTGTACTTTTGGTTTTTCTTGCCTAAGTGTAAGACTTTACTTTTCTCTACATTGAATTTCATTTTGTTAGTTAGGCCCAATGTTCAAGTCTGTCAAGATCCATCTTCCACAGCTTTCTCAGGTGAATTTCCTTTTCTGGGGGGGAAAAAGATCATCCTTCACATATAAAAATTGTGTATCCCTGTTATATGATTTTCACCAGCAAATTATCTGGACAACTGACCTTGGAACTCTGCTCAAATATGGTGGAATGTTAGTTAATTGCCCAATTTTTCACAGTGGAAAATCCAACTGTTAAAGTCAAGGGCAATACACATTTTGACACTCAACAGTTTAATGAATCTATTTTGACTTGCTGCCAAAGAATGCTTCACATTTTTTCTTTAGCAAAGCAGCTCCAAAGTCGGCTTGGAATGAGAACTATTGAACTTACTATCTCTTTTATTTTCCAGCTCAATCTGGGAAGAACATGGAAAAATAAACAGGCTGACACCATTTTGGCTAACTCCACTTGTGAGCCTTTGGTGTTGGATGGGAAGCTTCCATTGCAACGTGATCTTGCTGGACCTCTTCTTCCTCCATTCAGATCCAAGTAACCAGCACCTGGTTTGGTCATGAGATGCTTGGCAGTGTGTGCGCCAAGTGCTGGAAAGCTGCACCCCAGAATTCCCCCAGGAGTTCCCTATGCCAGAACATTTTGCCCCGATTCAGATGTGAACTGGACTTGCTCAGGTTATTCTGCTTAAGCTAGTGGGCCAGGGACCCCTATCTTAATGGAATCTGGCAGTGGCATTTTTCAGCAGCTTTTTCAGTGGCGTTTCTGGCTTCCCACTGTTTGTTCCCACTGCTTATGTCATGCCAGAGAGAGGAGAGTTACTATCAAATGCAACCCAATATTTGACCCTCTTTCTTCACTGGGGCCTGAGTGAACGGCCTCCTAGCTTTCGTGTCCATATGGAATCAAAGAGATCGGGTGTGCCCTTATAGGTTATTACAAAAAATGTGGCAGGAAGCAATGGTGCCTCTGGAGGAATTTTTTGGAAATGTTTAAAATGTGTGTTGGGGTTTCTGGTGGAGCCTAAGACCCCGTGTTGCATCAGATCCCACCATCCATCTCCTTCTAAGCACATTCTTCTATCAGGACTCTGCTCCAGCAGTTCTTGGAGGTTAAGCAAGGCAATAATTTTAATGGTCTGTTCCTGACCAGGAGAAGCTGCCATTGCTGTTGTAAGATTTATAGATGGGCTGTATTTACGTTCTCCAGAAGGCCCCTTCTTCCCTTCAGCAGACAGTCTGCATTCCTGAGTCCCTTGTCCATGACACTGTGGAACCCTCCAGCATCTTTCCTCGGGCCCCTCCACATGTCCTCAGAAATGTACTTGTCTTTTCCTACAGACTGAACTCCTCTCTCAATGTGAGCAAAACATTCTGGCATTTGAAACTATCCTTCTGTCAAGATGAACAAGTGGCACCCTTCCTATTCTCTGGCATAACATTAGCATCCGGTGGAGGCCACAAGTATTACGATAACATCACACAGTAGATGTGAATTATGTAATATCTCCATATAGATTGCGATGATGTCTTGCTGCACAAGTGTCACTGTGGCTTCTGTCGCATATTATGTAATTCACATTGTTTCCATAATGTTGCTATGATGCTTATGGTGTCACTTAACTTTCCCCATAGGTGTCCCCATGTCTATGTATCCTGGGGTGCATTTTCTGGTATAGCATCATGGTATGAATTGCCCCATGTAAACCCATTCTGGAAAGCAGGGGTGAGGAACGTCTATATGAGCCTCCCAGAAAATCCCCCTGGGATATTCCTTTTGCACATGATATGGAGCAAGTATCACCTAGACGGCCCCTTTAGACCTACAGAACTCTCAGGAAAAGAAAATGAACAACCTAGTTGGCATTTAATGTTTGCATACAGCAGAAATGAACTAAGTTAAACTGTTGATTGAGAAACACTCAATTTGGTATCCTTTTGACCCCACTTCATCTGCCGTCATGATTCCTTTACGTCTCCATTAAAAACAGGTCACAGGAAGGCGAATGAGAGCCTCACTTCTGAGAGCTGCCAATGAATGAGAAATACATGAGAGGTTGTTGGTCTTGTCTAGGTTGGAACCTGTTGAGGTCACTTACAGTTCCTAGAGCATACTCTGGGTGACAAAATTGGATCTGAATTAGAATTTAGCTGCCTTTCAATAGCCCTGCACCAAAGAAAATACAATTTGGCTGGTGGCCATTCTCTGGAGCCAAAAATTGCATCCCATCACATGTGCGAGCTTTAAATACCATACTAACACAAGAAGCCAGTGTGGCCTCTACTCATATTTCACACTATTACAAGGATCAACAGCTTTCACTTTGCCTTGCTTTCTGAAGGAGTTTGGTGAAGCCTAGGCTTTCATCATCCGCTTGTGAAGATCCACCTCTGGCTATTACGTGAGCTTCACTTTGATAGAAAGTGTGAGCTTTCAGAGAGCAACATGCAAGTCCAACAGAGTTTGCAAACTTTTAAAGTACTCTCAAACATGAACAGTATAGAAACTGAATTATAAGGAGACCATAATGAGCATCAAAATCTCCCGCTATCTTCAGTTCTCAAGACTCATTGCAATTTAATAAAAGGACATTGCCTCTTTTCAAGATTGATTTTTGTGAAAGTTCTTTTGCTTCTACCAGTGCTGGTGACATTTTATCCAAGGATTAATATGTGCTTTTTTTGCTTTCTTATTTTAAATTTAATAAGAATTCAGGTGTCAACTGCATGGCTACAAGGAAGAGTGGATGATTCCAGTTTGGCTTCAAGGTAGCAGCTGTGACTATGCAATTGAAGCCTTGTCCTTTTGTAAATACATCACATAAAACATATAAAAAGGACAGGGCCTCTACTTGCATGATGTCAACCATTTTTTCTTAGTGTTGCGTGGACACTCTTGCAAGAACTTTAGATTCAGGTACATAGCTAGTTGATGACCTGATATAGTGATTCACCTTGAATAGGGCCTGGGGTAATCACCTTATTTAGCCCTGAGAGAACTTCTGCTTTGAAAAGCAGAGGCAACCAACCAGCTATTTTCAGTCCTGCCTTGTGACAAGCTGACCTTTTGGACTGTTGTTACATAAAAGATCAGTTGGGCAAGTGATAAGTAGGTCAAAGGGTTGTCTTGCTATATTAATTTTCCTACAATCCAAAGACACTCCAATATGGAGAGTAGGCAAATTCGCACTGCTCCTTTGTTCTGAAGACAGCTGAAAATAGGTTGGATGGTTTTGTTGTTTTGTTTTGGTGCCTGGTTGTAAGGCAGCCTTCATTCATCGCATCTCCAATCTGTAACGTTGTCTTCTGATAATTAGTTACGAGGGAAAATATGCTTGGAAAATATGTCACTGATAACAAAGGTACCTGATCTGGTATTCTTTCCATTATTTCTCCAGTGCTGGCCTTTACAGAGACAAAGATTTATTTGATCAACAATCAGAGCAATAGGAAAATATAAAAATTAAATTGCATTATTTCACTAGGTAATATAGCATAAAATTTAAAACCATACAGGTGGTCCTTGACGTATGACTACAATTGGAATGAGAATTTCCACTGCATTTGATTTTATGACCTTTTTGCCACAATTGTTAAGCAAAACACTGCAGTTGAGTGAATAAAATGTTCAATAAGCAAATCTGGCTTCCCCCATTGACTGTCGTAATCCAGCTGAGAAGGTTGCAAATGGTATGAGGGTGCAACCATCAGGAATAACTTCCTGTTCCCAAGGGCCTGAATTACGTGACCTTGAGTTGCTGTGGTGCCTATAAGGGAGGATTTAGCTTGTGTTTGGCCCGCCATTATTTCTGAGAGGTTTCCTGATAAGTTTTTCTCCTCAGGATTTCCATCCTCCCTGCTTTTTCTCTTAGCTCGTTGAGGTCTACTCTCTTGAAACTGGGACTGCTAAGCAGGCTCCCTTCGTTGGCTCTCTCTCTTGCATGTCAGGACTCCCGGCTCGCTCGCGCTTCCTCGGGCTTCCAACTCAATCCCTCAATGTGGACGGATGTGTCATCGTGCTTCTCTTCAGTAATATTTGAAATTTATTCTTTATCACATTTGTGAGTAATCTCACTGTTGCATCTCACAGGTTGCTCTGGCTACGGCAGTGGCAACCAATGTATGCCATAAGTGGTGTCTGGCGTCAGTGCCTTTTTGGGGGGATCACTTTTTGGTTCTGCTCTTGACCCCTTCTTGATCGAAAATAAGGACAAGCGGAAGGTGCTTCCCACTGCTCCAAGAAAGGGCCTGCGCCTTCCCCCGACGTTCTACCTTCTGGGGTCAGGACTATGGGTCTTCCTTTAGGGGGGGTCTGATTTCGGGTATTCAGGTTTCAGGAGAAAAATACCAGCCAGATCTACAACAGAGGGGCAGGCAGCAAAAGCGTCCCTTTCGAGGGGCGGAGGAAGTGGCAGTGGGTGCTCTGACCGCAGAAACTAGACATAGGCCCAGCTCTCCCCCCATCAGGGGACACCTGGCATATTTCGCCGATCGTTGGGACTTATCTTCTTCCGATGCGTGGGTTCAGTCCACCCTTAGGTCAGGCCTTTCCATCGAATTCCTCTCCAGCCTCCCGAGCTTTTTCCGGATCTGTCCCTCATGCTGGAGGCCAAGAGACTGCGGCTTTGGGCCCAAGAAGGCGGCATGGGGTGGTAAAGGCCCTGGAGCCCCAGGGGTGCTCAGGGAGGCTCCTCGGGAGGACCGGCGGGAGTGGCGGCTGGCCGCCATCCAGCTGGCCCATTGGCCTGGGGGAAGCCAGCAGATAAATGGCCGAGGAGGATCAGGACGCTGTGGATCATTGTAGCTGCGAGCCACTCACCTCAGGCCACCAACTGCGAGGGCCGGTCGGAAAGGGCCGCCTGCAACACCCTCGCTAACTCCGGAGTTGCCTGAGACCTCCGATGCCGCAGTCTCTGAGACGCGCAACACACTGACTTTGGCGAGAGCAGCAGCTTCATGGAGAGGCCACGCAGCGGAGTGGCAATGCTATTAAACCAGGAACCACGGCTGGGCTCACGGGCTATGGCAACCCCTGCGGAAGCCGGGCTTAGGTGGCGGGGCTCGGCTCGGCAGCAGCCAGAAAGACGGCCCAATTGCCCCGCCGGTCGGCCTTTTGCCTCCTCCTGCCCTGCGTTGCGGTAGCTGGTGTCCCTTTCTCTCCCTGCGTTGCTCCACCTAGGAAACCTTGTCTGAACAAACCAAGGCTTAACCGGGACTCGGAGCCGCTCCAACGCGCTTGCTTTCCTCCAGCTGAGCTGAAGAACGTGCCCCCCAGCCAGACGTGGAGCCACAGAAACCCGGAAGCTCACGAGATCTTGGATATAAAATGAATTACGCTAAAAAATGTGTGTAAAACATTTAAGTGTCTAGAAAAAATAAAAAAACTCGATGGAGAACTCAGACCAGGGAATAGGAGAGAAGATAGTAATGGAGGGTTCAATGGAAGAACAAGAATATGGAGGAAAAAGGAACTGAAAATGGAAAACAGACAGAACTTTACTGGAGTAAAATAGACTAATAGATGAAATAGGGAATGATAATTTGGACTAACTTTGAAGGGGCAATTAATGATATTGTAGAAGTTTTAAAAAGGAAGTAAGTGTAAAATGGAAAATATGGAAAGAAAATAATAGAGCTGAAATTGGAACAGAATTATGATGTAAAATGGATTATAATACAATACAATGAAATACAATACAACAGCAGAGTTGGAAGGGACCGTGGAGGTCTTCTAGTCCAACCCCCTGCCTAGGCAGGAAACCTTACACCGTTTCAGACAGATGGCTATCCAACATCTTCTTAAAGACATCTTCTTTACATCTTCTTAAAAACATATTCTCAAAGACTTAAAGGATTATGTACATGGGAAGGTGTAAAACGAAAAAACACAGGGCAATATACTTGGTTCATAAATATGTATGTGTAACAAAAAAATAAAATATTTTGATATGGAAAAAAAAAAACACGGAAGCTCCCGCGAGCACGGAGGCGCTTCTCTCCATTTTTCTTGTCTCTAGTCTTTGGGGCGGCAGATCATAGAGAAGAAAGTCGGTGACAGCTCGACGGGGACGGCTGCCTGTACCGGAAGTGACGTTCTTCTAAGCGCGAAGGCCCTTCGGCTGTGCTTCCGGACTGCCAGAGGCGGCGGCCGAGGAGGCTCCCGGGCGAGCTGGGGGCTTGCTGCCGGCCCTGCTCCGTTTCTGGAGACCGCAAGGTCGCCTCTAGTGGTGCCGTCGAGATTCCAGAAGGGCGAGCTCGGGGCCGGGTGGGGTCTGGGCCGCTTTGCTCCCGTGCCGAAGTCTCGCGGAGGGCTCCGGATACGAGGCTGGGGTGGCACCGGGGCTCAGTCTAAGTGGAGGGAAGCCAGCAGGGCTGAAAGGCTCTGCCCTTCGACGCCGTCACGATCGATCTGGGCGAGAGGACAGGAGGGGGACCCATCAGATCGGCTGGGAGGGATTGCTAACCTTTAGAAGGCAGAGTCGGGATTCAGAAGGATCTTGACAGACTTCAGCCCTATCCAGTAAGGTGCAGTTTAGTCGCCAGAAAAGTAACATCCTGAATTTAGGCAAACCCCAAAATGTACAGGTACAGATTAGGTGAAATTGGCCCAAGGGCAGTAACCGTGAGGTCCAGCAGTGTGCTGTAGCAGCCCCAAAAGCTAATACAATACCAGCTTGCATTAATGGATAGAATCATGAAATGTTAATGCAACTTTATAATGCCTTGGTAAGATCACACTTGAAATACGGCAGCCAGTTCTGGTCACCACAATATAAAAAGTGTGATAGAAACCACTTTATACTGCACTGGTGAGGCCATGCTTGGAATACTGAAAACAGTTCTGGATACCAGGATACAAAAAAATTGTGAGACCCTAGAAAAGAGTGCTGAAAAAAGCAACGAAGAGGATTAGGATAAATCATCTGATGAATGGTTGAGGGAGGGAGGTATGTCTAGACCAGGGGTCCCCAAACCTGCCCACTTTAAGACTTGTGGACTTCAACTCCCAGAATTCTCCAGCCAAGCAGAGCTAGTTTGGCCTATCAAAGAGAAAGATTGGGGGGAGATGAGGAGCAGTCACAGAGAAGATGGGGTCAAAGCACCTGTGGGCAGGACAAGAAGCAATGGGTGGAAGCTCATTAAAGAGAGATCCACCTGGAACTAAGAAATTTACTGACAGAACAGAGGTTTTCAAGAAACTTTTGGACAACAATTTGTCCAGAATGGTATAGGACAGTGGTTCTCAAACTGTGGGTCGGGACCCCTTTGGGGGTCGAACGACCCTTTTACACGGGCCGCCTAAGACCATCGGAAAACACATATTTTCAAAAAAATACGGAAAACCAAATAGAATTTTATGGTTGGGGATCACCACAACATGAGGAACTGTATTAAAGGGTCATGGCATTAGGAAGGTTGAGACCCACTGTTATAGGGTCTCCTGCCTTGGACAGGGTGTTGGACTAGAAGACCTCCAAAGTCCCTTCCCACCCTATGATTCTGACTGATCATGGAGAACTGGGAGTGCAGTTTCTTTTGGCCTTTAGTGGGACTGTCTCTTGGACAAAGAGGAGGGCGCCTGCTTGGCTATGAAGAGAATGCGGAGGACTCTTTGGACTGACTCCTGTCTGTTGGAGGTTTGGGTTGTTGCTTCCTTTTGCCATGATGTTGCTGCCAATTACCACTGGGAGTCTGCCTTCACATTTTATATTTTCAAAAGCATCCTGGACTTTTTGTAAGACTTTGTAAAATACATAGAAAAAGATTGTTAGTGCAAGCAATGCATTGCACCTCAAAGGTATTTTGTTTTCCAACTGAACAGCTGTTTCCAAAGCTTTGTGATTGTCTTGCATATCTTGCATTCTATTTAGTTTTTATAAATCTAAAGCATCCATTTGTTACATATGAATGAATTATGAACTATATATTATTTAGTGTTTCCTGGCTGAATTAGTGACTGATATTAACCTTTTCCATACTTATAATTGCAATCACTGGACATTTTAGAGCATGTTCCCACGACGGGTTAAACCTAGCTTAGTGATAGCTATGGTTAAAGGACCCACTCAATACATAGGCCACTTAATAAATTACATGTTGTCTGAGTTTGTCAATAGCCCTTGAATTTGTAGCATCTCGGAAGCAGCTTGTCAAATGACATTACTTTTTAAATTCTGAAAATTTTTAAAATCAAAACCCATGTTGGCTCAAAGAGGCATCCCTTTGTTCCCATTTAGTCTTCGATATTGTTGTGTGTGTGAAAACACCGGAGAGTGGTTGAAATGCAAATTTGCTCTTGCTTCTTCCTGTGTTTATTTTCTGTAGCTTAATATCCTGCCATGCCCCCCACACCCAAGTCTGCATTCAAATGATGCTGGGACCCAGCTGAGATAAATAAGCCATATAAACAAACTCCTTTGAGCATTCCTCTGTAAACCTATGGTTCACACATTACGACTGATCTAACTATGCAGTGACTTTGAATGTCATTCAAATCAGTTCTTTGTTACCTTTTCCTTTTCTGTTCAGACACACACATACCTGTCATTTTAGCTACGATACATGGTGCAGGTATTGATGCAAATACATGATTTGGACAAAGATGTCCAATTCTGTCGTTCTGATAGGCTTGAAATATTCAAGATTAAAATCTGCTCCCCATTTATAATTTCCTCAGCAATCTAAAAAAGTATTGTGGATGTTGGAATTAAGATTCCAAAAATCTCATGGCAGTACTTTTGTTTTACCATCCCAAATCCTGCAAAACAGTAATATTTCAAATTCTTCAGAACATTATTAGTCCTCAATTTGACTGTTGCTAATAAATAAACACAAAAATCTTGTTTCAGTGTCATTTCAGTCATGGTACTATGGTATGCTAGATGGTAAATCCCATTTAATTCAGTAGCTCTTATCCCCAAAGAAAGAGATTATAATAAGAAGAAAATCTCTTATTTCCAACTGACTAAACAAAACTAAAAAAGATGCTGTGAATTTTAAAAGTACATGGGTTGAAGTTTGAAGATTGTCTCTGATAATCTTCAGAGTGTTGAACTGTAAAAAGTCCTATTCTGTCATATGGTTGATAACACTTTATGTTCATTTAACCCATAAAATACAAAACTTGTTTAGAGACATATGCAGTGCTGGATAAAATGGTGGCTCATATTCACATGCTATTGTATAATTCTGCAATCCCAATAAATATCGAAAGCCAATTTGGTTTAATGTTTAAGACATCAGACTAGGAACCAGCAGACAGTTCTAGTCCTGCCTTTGGCAGGAAAACCGGCTGGGTAATTTAGGGCCAGTCACTCTCAGTCCAACTCACCTCACGGGATGTGGGGAAAATAGGAAAACTTAGGAATGTTTGCTACCTTGAGTTGTTTATAAATATAATAAAATCGGGATAAAAATAAATTTAGTCCCCAGTTCTATTCAATGGTTTATTAGTTGTATCCAGGTAACTCACATAGGCAAATGTTCTCTCTGCTTTAACAAGCTAAACTTCCATAGGAAATACACAGCTATCATGACTGATTTCAGGAATCAACTGCAGAATAATAGACATGACCATAGAATTATATGAGTCTGTAACTATTGGTTTTATTTTTGGCATCCCTCCTAATGAATCCAAGCATGGGATACATTATTTTTTTATAGCAACCACACATCAGGTTCTGTGGGGCTGAGGCTTTGTTAATAGGCAAGGAGACTGCCACACTATTTGTTCTGTATCTCCATGTATAACGTGCAGGGAACTTCTCAACATTTGCAAAACAAAGTGCAGCTGTAAGCTTCCAGACAGCTGACCATCTAACTTCTTGCATGTCTTCAGCAAAGATGAGAACATAAGTGGGAGAGGGATATGGTCCTCCAGATGTTCCATAATTCCCAAATTCTCCAGATTAGCTTGTGGGAGGGTCCAGGAATGGGTATCATCTTGCCCTAATCTGCCCAGAGACTGAGTTTTAATTGAAGCCACGCCTCTCTGCTCTTTCCGCTTGGCTTCAGTTTTAACTCAGTCTCGGCCCTAGAGACACCATTTTTTCTTGGCTCCTGATTTTTTGCTTAAATCAGCTGCTTCTTCATTCCCGTTCCTGCACCTTTCTACCCCCTCTCCTCTGGATTTCATTGTTTTCTTGGTGGAAGCTGAACCTTGCCACCAGGAGGAGGGAGCAACCGAGGGGTTGCTGGGGCGACCACTCGGGCTCCCTGAGGGGTGCTCCGCAGTGAACAACAGGTGCCACTAACAACCCCATTCCATCCAGGGGTTGCAGGGCACTTGGCCGGACTGGGGCAGATCGCCTGCTGTACTGTCTCAGTGTTGCTTCTTTTCGGGCCATGGAGTTGGTAGCTGCCATTTTGGACTCCGCGTGTGGCGGCTTTGGAGGACATGCACGTAGGCGAGTTGCAGGGATCAGTAAGGCTCCATGCTCTCCGCAGGCGACCATATCCCACTGAGAATGCCGGTGAGGGCACAATTGGAGGCACAATTTGCTGTACTGGGGATGGCCTCTTTCTTGTTCCCTTGGCGGTTCAGGCCACTGAGTTGGCAGCCGCCATTTTGGGAGCCATGTGGGGGCGAACCGCCATGTGGAGAAAATTGTGGGAGCCAGCCTGATCCTTTGGCTTGCTGCTTGTTCCTGCACCTACAGAATTGGAGGTGATAGAAGCAATCAGCAATTTCATCAACTTGTGAGTATGTGTGGCTGGAGGGGGTGGCCAAGATGGCGGATGCCATGTTGGAGAGAAAGATGAGCTCTCCAGCATCCCCTGGACTCTCAGTTCAGGAGAGGGACTTTCCTGGCCGGCTATCTCGGCAAGAAGAGCCAAAGTTTCAGCCAGTAAGAGCTCTTCCAAGGCCTCGAAGAAGGGTGGCCTCTAGACACAAGGCTTCAGAAAAAAGAGAAACCAGGGCTGGGAAAGAGAGGTTGGACAGGGATAACAGAATTAGCCCCATCCCATCCAGGTCCAGGTGGCCATGCGGGCTCTCCCCTGTGGCAGGGCCCTCCCATTGATCACTTGGTTCTCACAGGGGTTCCCTTCGGGACAACATCTTCCTATCTCCCCCCACCCTGTCACCTGGGGATCTAGTTGCCTATCGGGGGGATCCATTTGACTGCTTAACATCAGGCTCAGTGCCAGCCCAACATAGGCCAAGATTGGCTCCTCAGACAGCTTGTTCTAGGCCTCTCACCATCCATCCCTAACCTTCCAGAGAGTTTCAGGCAATTGATTGCACAGGCCATATCTCGAGGTATTGGCTGCAGCAGAAAAATCCACCCACACAGGAACATTCATCTTGTGGTACCCCACAAGGTCATCCAGACCAACCCAAAACTTTGGTTGTTCAGGAATGGCCTGCTTCTCCATCAATTGCTATTGAAGGTTCCCTCTTAGAGGAAGAGGGGCAGAGGGAGGTTGATGAGGATACTCTAGCGCCTGATCCTCCTGCGTTCACAAGTCTTTTTCCTCCATCTTTATTCAAGTCTCTTCTCTGCAAAGCCAGAGCCACCACCAACCTCGGGGATACCCCTACTCCTATGGAAGGAGCCAGCGCTCAGTAAGTGGTGGGTGGAGGTCTCTTCTCCTAGCTGCAAGTGGAGAAGGAGGAAATCCCAGTGCCTAAATTGTTTCTCGATGTAGTCAAGAATCAGTGGGCACGACCTGGAGCCTTTGCGACCCCCAGGGGTAATGACCGCAGATTTTACAATCTCAAATCGGGGTTTTCACAGGCTTTACAAATGCCTACTGTCGATGCTCGAGTGACAGCTCTGGCTTCATCCACCTCCGTTGTCACGGGGGACATCACAGATAATCTGAAGGCGGAGGACAAGAAGGCTGAGCTGACGCTGTGCAATACCCTACAACCAGCGGCCTGGGCCATTAATGCGTCCACCTCAGTCTCCTTTTTCAATCGCACTACCCTGCTCTGGTTACGCCAAATGCAGGAGCGCATTCCTGCAGCTGACGTCAGATTGCAACAGGATGTCAATAAAGTAATAGCTGCAACCCAATTCTCTGCAGATGCCACACTTAATGCTGTTAAATACGCTTCCAGGGTACTCTCTTCTTTGATCACCTCCAGACGACTCCTGTGGGTGCGTGGTTGGCAAGCCGATGCCAAGTCCAAGTGGCGACTGGCATCCTCGACATTCTCAGGTGGGTCCTTGTTTGATGCTTCCCTGGATCCTATCTTGGTAGAGAACAAGTGCAAGGTTCTTCCCACAGCAATCAGATGTTCAGACCAATGCCCTGCGCCTTATTTCCGGAGGCCTTCCTTCTGCACTCCTGAGCAGAATTTTCAGCAGCACAGGTACAACTTCCTCCTGATCTGTTAGGCAGGTGGGTAGGCAGTATCCAGGGAGAGATCCAGGTATCAGACACAGAGCAAGGGGCCCTTTTAGGGGCAGGAGGCAGCTCCTTCTGCAGGGGTAAGTGATTCAGGATTGAATCACCCTGGAGGCAGCCACCTCTCCTTATTTGCAGATAGTTGGGATTCCATCACTTCAGACGCATGGGTTCTCCACACAGTTAGATTTGGCTTAAGATCGGAGTTCCTCTCCCAGCCCCTGAACTGATTCAGGACATTCTCTCCATCCCAGAACAAGATCAAGCAACAGTTTATGAGGAAAGCTATCCAGCATCTACTGGATATCCAGCCGATTGGGCTTTTTCCAGAGGAGCAGAAAGGATCCTGTTTCTACTCTAATCTGTTCATGGTGCCTAAGAGTTCAGGGGCTGGAGGGCTATTCTCGATCTAAAACTTTTAGATCTCACCTAGTTTACAGAAGGTTCAAAATGGCATCTTTTTTAAAAAAATTATTGGTTTTTATACATATATGGGGAAAAGTAAGGGGATATACAAAACATTTTGGCAGCTCCCACACTAGTGATAGAAATCCATCCAAAACTCACAATTTTTACAATCTTAAAAACAAAATATAAAAGATAAGCAGAAAACCAGGTCTTATTCTATATTGTCAACCATGTGTTCATTCATTTTCCTTTGTCACTTTCTAGAGTATCACCAATTGCTGTTATTTCAAATACTTTTATTTTTGTGATCTGAGCCTTTTCGATATTGCTTCTTTCTCCCTATCCCCAGAGGAAGCCTCAGCCCCCCTCCCCTCCTTCTTGTCTTGCACCTTACTGTCCCTTCCACTACCTTCGCTGTGTTCGTCCTCTGGGAGGGAAAAATGTTTTTTTATGAAGGCTTCCGCCTCCTGCACTGTATTAATTCTAATCCTGTTTCCCTCCCAGAAGATCAACATTCCCTCTGGCAACAACCATCTAAACCAAATTCCTTTATTGTATAGTTTCTTTGATAAGGAGGAATACTTCCTCCTTCTCTCTCTTATCTTTTTTGGAATCTGCTTAAGGATGGTGATTTCTTCATCTTTATATTTCAATGGCCTCTCCCTTTGGGTCCCAAGCACCTCATCCCTTGTGGTTCTCCTGAGAAATTTAACATGTACCTCCCTTGGAACATTATGACTTCTAGCATATGCTGAATTTATCCTATAAACTAGGTCCATATCCCACCACAGCTGTTTTTTATCTCTCTTAATATAATCTGCTAAAATTGTACTCATGATATCCTTAAGGTCTTCATTTTCTGTCTCTGGTAGGTTCTGGAATCTAAGAAAAAAGGACATTATTTCAAATTCTATTTTTGCCAAAAAGTTTTCCAAGTCTACATTTCCCTTCCGGATTGTTTTAATTTCTTCACCAGCCCAGCCGCTCCCACCTCCAACACCACAATTCTCTGTTTATTTTCTGCAATATGATGTTTAACATCTCTGAGTTCCTCTTTAAGCTCTGTCATTTCTTTTTTCAATTCATTTTGACCCATCATAAGTTCTTGAAACATTTGAGAAACAGATAGTTCTTTTGGTCCCTCTCCAGTCCCCTCTTGCTGTAACAGTGAGGTAATTTTCGTTTGTTGCATACTAGGACTGGAGGAGGCAGATGAGGGGGCCGAAAGTGACTTGCCCATCGGTGGTTTCTTAGGCCTCATTTGTTGAAAATTCAGAGATGTGCGTCTTTTCCCAGGAAGATGGCGTCCGAGGATTTCGCAGCTGTGCTGATCCCAAAAGGCAAACAAAGCCGAAAGCGACAATTCACAGTTCCAAGGGAGAGGCAAACCAAAAGGAGGGGGTCAAATATTCAAAGTTCAGAAGAGCCACATAGCAGGGAGGGGTCTCGGTTTCCCTCAGAGAGAGTAATAAGGCAGATCCAAAAGGGATTTTTTTTGAAGGTAATTTCAAAGGGCAGACTTCATTTATAAGTAGAGAAACAAAGAAGGGCGGGCGCCATCTTGGCTCCTCTTTCCACAGGAAGAAAGAAATCAGAAATCTCTGTCAAAACTTTTAAAGGAGAAATGGCTCAGCAGTCATTTCTAGCAGTTGTGATCACGATCTTTCTCAGTTAGCTAGCTCAAGTGACGGGTCAGCCTTTGTTCTCTCTCTTCAAGAGAGATTGTTCAAATGCCGCTTAATCCGAAGGGGGGTAGAAAAGAAAAACACCCCCCTCTAATCTCCATTCAAATAGGTTGAACACAGAACTTACAGAAGTCTGCTGCTTTTCTTTTAAATGATCAAAGAGTTCAGGATGGGTCCCCCACCACCAGGATCCAGCCGCGCTTTTCCAGGTACACTCTCTCCTCCGAATCCATTCGGCAAAAGGGTGGACAGCCCCTCCGCTCCCCAGCTCCTAGGCGAAGCTGAAAAGCACCCCCACCAGCTGCTGCCAATTCCGGGGGGCTTCAGCAAGCCGCCCTTCGGCAGACGACCCCTCCAGGGCCCCCTGTGCTTCTTACGGAGCCAACCAGGGAGACAAGCGGCAGACAACACGTCCGTCGCCATTAGGAACCGGAAGTCGTCTCCCAAAATGGCATCTTTGAAGTCCATTCTAGAGGGGATCAGGGAGGGAAATCAACTGGCATCAATAGATAGCACCATATTGGTTCGCAGATCTAGTAGGACTGTCCGTGTCCCCCATTGGAGGATTCCCCGGGAAGAAATATCCCTGTGCCTGGTCCATCCAGAGCCTCAGTGGCTCCAGTTAACCGCCTGGCACTTGAACAGGAACAATTGAGGGCTGCTAACTTATCAGCTCATGTGATTCGGACCATAGAGGCCTCTAGGCGGCAATCCACCATGCGGCTATATAATGACACGTGGCACGTGATCTACCTTTGTCACCTGGTGCCAGTCAGTGCAGCTGGATCCTACATCAGCTTCCCCCTCCCCCCCTAGGTACTAGAGTTTCTCCAGGATGGTCTGGAAAACAGTCTTTCACATAGTACCATCTGCAGGCAGGTGGCCGCCCTAGCTACCGTGCTCAGAGGGGAAGGAACTTGTTACCTAGCTCAACATCTGGTCATCAAAAGCTTCCTTAAGGGTGCTGCCAACATTAGACCCCCAGTAGTTCATAGGTTCCCCACTTGGGATCTTCCCACAGTCCTTCAGGCTCTTACCATTTGAGTTGTTAAGATCGGTGAGTCTCCAATTTCTAACACTCAAAGTAGTTTTTCTGATAGCGGTTACTTCCGTCAGATGCATTTTGAAGATCAGTGCATTATCCTTCAGGGCTGACCTATGCAATTTCCATGCCAATAGAGTAGTCCTCAGGCTTAATCCCTCTTTCCTGCCAAAAGTTAATTCCCCCTTTCATAGGGCACAGGAGGTGGTAGTCCCTGATTTTTGCCCGGCTCCCTCTAGGGAGAGAGAGCGTTCATGGCATGCCTGGATGTTCTGAGGGCTCTGCGCATCTATTTGAAGTGCACCTCGCTTATCGGGAAAATGGAAGCAATCTTCATTTCCCTCCAGCCATCTACATTGGGGGCAAGGGTTACTCCCTGTACTATTGGTAGGTGGATAAGGACAGCCATAGCCAGGCCTTGTGAAGCTCAGAAATTCCAAGTGCTGGCTGGCATAACAGCACTTTCCACAAGGAGTGCTGCCACCTCGGTGAGCTGGTCAACTCAGGCCCTGATTGAGGTCATCTGTAGGGCGGCTACATAGGCATCCCCATTGCCCTTCATAAAGCATTCAGCTGGATGCTTACATGTCAGCTGAGGCATCCTTCAGCAGAAGGGTGTTGCAATGGGTGTTAGATACCCCCGGGGCTCAGGACCAGTAGATTCCCACCCTAGGACACCAGCTTTGGTAAGTCCCGCTCCTGGACCCTCCCACAAGCTACTCCAGAGAAGAACAGTTGGTCTTCCCTGAGCTGTCTTTCTCGGAGTCTTGTGGAAAGGTCCAGGCTCCACCCTAACATGTAAGTTATGGTTAACTCTAGTACTTGTTGACCTGAGCCAGGCAGTGTAGGTCATTATTGGCCTAGGTCAGTCAGTCAATGGGGAGGGGGAGGTTTCTTCTACCCTTACCTTCTAGGTATCTCAATGGAGCTATGACCTTGTTGAAACTGGAGCCAAGCAGAGAGAGCAGAGAGGTATGGCTTCGATTAAATCTCAGTCTCTGGAGATCACTTCCAGTTCCTGCTGGTGACGGATGTGCTGTCCGCTGCTCGTCTCCTCGGTTGGCTCCGTAAGGAGCACAGGGGGCCTTGAAGGGGTCTCCTGCTGAAGGGGGGCTCGCTGAAACCCCCCTGAAGTGGCAGCAGTCAGCGGGGGTGTTTTCAGCCTCGTCTAGGAGCCGGGGAGCGGAGGGGGGGTTTGGGACAGCTTCGGGCTGTCCGCCTTTTCGCCGAATGGGCTCCGGGAGGAACGAAACTCTGACTGTCTGTCCTCCCACAACTTACATCTCCTCATCACTGGATGGAATCGAAAAAGAAGTTGTGAAACTTTAGCTGAAATAGACAAGAATGGATTTGGGAAACACTGAAAAATGCAATTATAAAAGCTCAGTCAAGTTCAATATCACTAAAAAAGAAAACCAAGAAAAAAAATCCCAGCATGGTTGCATAAAGACCAACTGAAAAAGAAAAAAGGATAACTACAAAAAATGGAAAGAGGGACACAACAAATAGACCAAAGTTGCAAAGCTGAAGTTAGGAAACCAAAGCTTTGAACGAAGTAAGATTTGCAGCAAATGTCAAAGTTTCTTTCAACATATAAAAAACAAGAAAAAAAATCAAAGACCATCGGTCCACTAATGGGAGGAGATGGCAAAGAAGTAACAGGCAGTATAGAGAAAACATAACTGCTTAATTCATAATTGGCATCTGTCTTCACTCAGAAAGAAAACAATACTCAACTTATCCAAAATAACTGTAATTGATAGGTTAGGCACGCAAATTAAAAACTGGGTTCATTCTTTTTTTCCCCAAAATGTTTTATTTTTTGAATAAAAACAAGCAAAATCATCCTCCATTACAAATTGTACAAAATGTGTCAATTGGTTACAAAGAGCTTTCGTGCATCCCTTCCACAGTCATCACCTCTGATTCATATCAAGTTATCTATTTTACATCACATATATTTATATATATTGTTATCATCATACCTCATCCTTCATATGACTATAGTTGTTTTAATGTCCCTTTATAACAAATATTCCAAAATTTAAAACAAAACCACAGTGGCATTCCCTTATCTATTTTCAATATCATCCAACCACATTATACCTTTAAAACACATTCAAAATAAAAATTAATTATGTTTAATAACAAAATTTTTAGACCTCTTTTCTTAATCATTGTTTACAATTTATATCCAATTTCCTGTCAAGCCGGCCTCCCTCAGCAACCAAGAAAGAAACCACTTAACTCCATTTTGCAGAATTAAGAGTACTTTTACTGGTTATGAAAAGATAGCAGCTAAGCAAAGCAAGATCTGAGGCAAAAGCGTGCGAAATCATACATATCAATATTTGTCCAACCCCCTCCCCCCGGTAACCCTCATCCCACTGTCCAATCTGCAAATCCCTCAGGTGTCATGTGGGTTTCATCTTTAAGGAGCATCATCAGGTTGGTATGCAGGACGGTTGGCCTTGACCAACACCAAACACCAGTCTTCAGCATGCGCAGTAGATGGTGAGAACAAACCTCCCTTTTAACAATCTCTCCTGTACTAAATCTTCCCCTCTCAAATACCAGCTCCCCCTCCCCGTTTCAATGGCAGCCAAAAACAAATAGCAAAGCAAAGGCTGACATTTCCATTTAATCCTGTCAATACAAATTATTATATTATTATCATCATCAGTCTGTCAGCGTTCCAAATATCATGCAGAAATAAATCAGAGTCCAAGGCAGAGTTATCCTTAAAAGTTCCAATTTAATAAAACAGACATGTTGGCACATCTGTGAAATTCCAACTCTGAAGTCACTTCCTGGAATTCCACTCAGTTGAAAGTTCATAATCTTATGCCCACTCCCATAAATCCATCACATGGTCCAATCTTCTTCTTCGACCCTGACAACTCCACCCCGCTGGTTCCGGTCAGGTGTCGAGGTGCGGAGACAAAAGATGACCTTGGCTTCTATAAAGGAATAACAACAACACATTCCACAATTCTATTCCTTTCTATTCCTCCCCTCCCAATTACTACAATAATGAAACAGTATAGTGAAATGAAAGAAAGTGTGTCAGGTCAAAGATTCTTAAAGGAACCGCTGCAGGCCTGACAGGCGGCCTCTCTTCAAAAAAAAACCTGTTTCTGGAAAAGAGAATTTAAATTAGAAGTTACCATACACAATTAACCACCTCTGCCTCCCCCAGGGGGACCCTTTGGCTTGACGGGGAACTTCTCATGGAATTGTTTCACTAAGTTATCTGCTTTTAGATCCCAACTTTTCATCCACGTAGCTTCAGACAAAGGGTACCCCTTCCAATGCACTAAATATTGTAAGCGACCTCTATACAGCCTGGAATCTAAGATTTTTTTCACCTTATAATGTGTTTCCCCTTCTACTACTACAGGAGGAGGGGGAGCTTGGGTGGATGGTCTTATGCTAGATCCCATTACTGGTTTCAACAACCTACAATGGAATACCAGGTAAATTTTCCCTAGGAGTCTGGGTAGGCTGAGTCAAACTGTAACTGGGTTAATTATCTTTTCTATTGGGAAAGGACCTAGAAATTTTGGACCTAATTTCTTACTAGGCATCCTTAATCTTATGTATTTAGTAGACACAAAAACTTTGTCCCCCACCCGAAAGGGGGGTTGAAAGGAGCGATGTTTATCAGCTTGTTTCTTGTAGGCTTCTGCCGCATCTGCTAGGGCCTTCTTCGTATTTTCCCAACCCTTCTTTAGTGTGTCCATCCATTCATTCAGAGACATGGAGGAGGGAGGTTCTTTAGGCAGCTCAGGCATGGGAACAAATTCCATGCCACTGGTAATCTGGAAAGGAGTTAATCCGGTACTGCTGTGGACCGCATTATTATATGCCACTTCAGCGAAGGGTAGCAAGTCCGACCAATTGTCCTGCTGATAGTCTACATAACACCGGATGTATTGTTCCACCATCGCATTGGCCTTCTCTTCTGCTCCATTTGTGCTGGGATGAAATGCTGAGCTGAGTCCCTGTGTGGACCAATGTTCCCTCTAATTTTTTTTCGGTTTGAGCAGAAAAGTATAGTGTTTGAGCAGCACATTTTCATGCCTGAGCACCTGATTTTTTTTCACAGATGTCACCTAAGACAACAACGAAATCAGTGTTATTTGAAACTCAAAGTTATGTTTATTCAAGGTACCCCCTTAAGTAAAAGTGTTATATAATATGCCTCACCCCCATAAAATTGTTCTTAAACTGCTGTTAACTTTATACAGTTGATATAAAATATTTTACTACAGTATTTGGTTCAGAATCTTTTTTTTCTAGATTTTCCTCCTTTAAAATTGGGTGCGTCTTATATTCCGGAATTGGGTGCGTCTTATAGGGTGAAAAATACGGTAATTTGGACTGTTATTGATTTGTTTTCTAAGCAGGCACACTTCATTGCTTGCTCAGGATTACCATCCGCAAACGAATTAGCGAAAATGTTTGTGAAACACATTTATCGCCTGCATGGAGTACCCAAGAGGATCATTTCAGACCGCGGAGTCCAGTTCACAACTAAGTTCTGGAGAGAGGTCCTGAGATCCATTGGGTCCACACAAGAATTGAGCTCAGAGGTTCATCCCAGCATGAACGGCGCAGCAGAGGGAGCCAATGCGGTGGTGGAACAATACATCCGGTGTTTTGTGGACTATCAGCGAGAGAACTGGTCGGACTTGCTACCCTTCGCCGAAGTGGCGTACAACGATGCGGTCCACAGCAGCACAGGATTAGCAGGTTTCCAGATTACCAGTGGCATGGAAGTTGTTGCCATGCCTGAGTTGCCTAGAGAACCTCCTTCTTTCATGTCTTTGAGTGAATGGATGGACATGCTAAAGAAAGGATGGGAGAATACGAAGAAGGCTCTAGCAGTTGTGGCAGAAGCCTACCAGAAGCAAGATGATCAACGTCGCTCACTCCTAAACCCCTACCATGTGGGGGACAATGTTTTTGTATCTACCAAATACATAAGATTAGAAATGCTTAGCAAGGAATTGGGTCCAAAATTTCTAGGTCCATTCCCAATAGTGAAGATAGTTAACTCAGTTACAGTTCAACTCAGTCTACCCAGAAGTCTAGGGGAAATTGACCCAGAATTTCATTGTAGCTTGTTGAAACCAGTAATCGGGTCTAACAGAAGAGCATCCACCCAAGCTCAATCTCCTCCTTTAGTGATGGAAGGGGAAACACAATCTGAGGTGGAAAAAATTGTAGATTTCAGGCTGAATAGGGGTTGCTTACAGTACTTAGTGCATTGGAAGGGTTACCCTTGATCTGAAGCTAATTGGGTGAACAGTGGGAACCTAAAAGTGGAGAAGTTAGTGAAGCAATTCAATGGGAAGTTTCCCGAGAAGTCAAGGGGTTCCCCTGGGTGGAGAAGAGGTGGTTAATTTTGTTATGTTAACTTTTATGTTATTCTCTTTGCAGAAAACGTTTTTCTTTTGAGGAGAGGCCACCTGTCAGGCCTGTAATTATATTCTTTTTAGGATCTTTGGCCTGCCACACTTTCTTATAATTCTCTATGCTGTTTCATTAGTGTAGTAGTTGGGAGGGGGGAATAGAAAGGAGTAGGATTGTAGAATGGATTGTTGACATTCTTTTGTAGAAGCCAAGGTCATCTTTTGTCTTCGCATCTCGACACCTGGCCGGAAGAAGATGGGTGTACATGCCAGCGTGGAAGATGATGATTGGAACATGTGATGGATTTGTGGGTGTGGGGAGAGATCATGAACTTTCAACTGGGTGAACTTACAGAACCGGACACAAAAGAGAGAGGTCAACTGATCTGAAACCACCCAACCGCCGGGAACCACAACACCACAGCAGGCCCTGTCAGTCTGCTGAAATGCTATAGATGCAGAGGGTTGGGCCACATGGCAGCTGCATTCCCAACCCCAGCCCCCAAACCAAGGCCAGACCCACCGCCCAGGGCACGACCAGAACGACGCCCCAAATGGACTACCAACATGTCCAGGAAAACCCTCAAGGCTGCAAAGGCCCCTTCCCCCTCAGGCAAAAGTGATGGAACCCCAGACAATGACAATGAGTCACCTGAATCATATGACAGCGAGGATGAGGGAGAAAATGACCCAATGGTGAGAGAACCAATTCAACCTTTCCTTTTTCCAATACGCCTCACAGACCCAAAAACAGGAAACCAGGGGTTTTTTCAAGCCCTAATAGACTGGCCCACCTGATCCAGTTCGAGCAGGTCGATGGGTCCCTAATGGGAGGAGCCTATGCCACCCATCTGTCTGAACCAGTAAGGATAGAGCTAGTGAATCATTGGGAAGTAATTCAATTCATAATAGCCCCCAAAATGTCAGATGCAGGCATACTGGGACTTTCCTGGCTAGACAAGTGGGGACCGACCATGTGGTGGCAAGGGGGTACCTGCAGACTTAGGATATCAAGGGCCCCCCTCCCACACCAGCAATCAGAAACACCACCCACACTGGAAATCCCCCCAAAGAGCCCACAAGAACAACTGGCAACCACATCTGACAAAACCCCAGAGGCTGAACTGATTCCAATGGAATATCAGGACCTCGCAGAAGTATTCAGCGAGGCTGAGTGCAATGTTCTGCCTCCCCACCGGGAGACAGACTGTGCCATCGAAATCATCCCCGGGGCAAAACTACCCAAGCTCAAACTATGCCATGACACCCCGGGAAGTGCAAGAGATGCGCAAATACATAGGCAAAAACCTAGCAAGGGGGTTCATTGAGCCAGCCAAGCCACGGGTCGCAGCGCCAGTCCTCTACAAAGAAGAAAAAGATGGAACTATGAGGTTGTGTGTGAACTTTCGAGGGATAAATGGGGTGTGTGTACACAACCTGTACCCTCTTCTCCTCATGAAGGACATGCTATCTCATCTGGCCAAGGGAAAAGTCTTCACCAAACTAGACCTCAGAGAAGCATACTACCGAGTACGTATCAGAGAGGGAGATGAGTGGAAAACAGCGTTCAACTGCTCCCTAGGGAGCTTTCAATTCAAAATGATGCCTTTCAGACTGCAGGGCCCCACAGTGGTATTCTTGCAGTTAATAAACGAGGTGTTGCATGAGCATCTCTACAAGGGGGTCCTTGTCTACCTAGATGACATCCTTATCCACACTGAGACCATGGATGACCATGTACCCCTGGTCTGCCAAGTACTGGAAAAACTTCTGGCAGCCAACCTGTACCTCAAGGTATCAAAATGTGAATTCCACTGTGCACGGTTAGACTACCTGGGTTACCGAGTGTCAAATGAGGTAATAGAGATGGACCCAGTGAAAGTGCAAGCCATGTTAGGCTGGCAACCCCCTCGTACCCGCAGATAACTATAAAGTTTCCTAGGTTTCGCGAACTTCTACAGGCAATTCATCCCCTCCTTTGCAAAAATTGCCAAACCCCTAACAGACCTCCTGAAGACAGGGAGCCCAGGAACGAAACGCCATCCGGGACAACCCCTACAGTGGGACCTAACCTGCCAAGAAGCGTTCAAAACACTAAAAGAAATGTTTGCAAAGGAGCCGGTGCTGAATCATCCTGACCCCGAGCAACCTTTTGTGATCCAGGCAGATGCCAGGGACATGGCAGTGGGAGTGGTGCTACTCGAAGGAAACAACCAAGGAAACCTACACCTCCCGCAAGCTCACAGACAAGAGAGACAATGGGCTGCATGGGAAAAGGAGGCTTGCGCAGTGAGATGGGCACTACTAACCTGGAGACACCTGTTGGAAAGGGGCCAGAAACCGTTTGAAGTCTGGACCAACCACAAAAATCTGGAGGCGCTTAGGACCCCACGGAAACTATCACCCAAACAAGTCTGATGGGCTCAATACTTCAACCATTTTGATTTTGTCTTAAAGCACATTCCAGGCGGGAGGAACTTTCTAGCTGACGCCCTCTCCCTCATGCCTCATTACAAATGCGAACGGGAGCACGTAGTGGACGCCATCATTCCCTCTACCCAAACCGCTGCCCAAGTGACCACCAGACGGCAATGCCGTGACTGGCAAGACCAACTTGCAAGTGACCTAACCACGAGGCTCAAAACCAGTAGACCCCTGGTTCCAAAACCAACCAACACATCTTGACAAAGAGAGATGACCTTGCATGGAAGGGGACAAAACTCTACATCCCAGAATCCCTACGCACCCTAGTTCTCCAGAGGAGTCATGATGCCAAACCAGCAGGCCACTTTTGGGTTTCTAAAGACTTTACACTTAGCCTGGAGGCAATTCTGGTGGCCTGGCATGAAAAAAGATGTAGATAGTTACCTGAAAAGTTGTACCATCTGCACCACAATGAAGAGACGACCAAGAAAAAAAACCCGGACTACTGCAAACAGTAGCAGAGCCAACAAGGCCATGGGAGGAGATCGCAATGGACTTTATAGTAGAGTTGCCAAAAAGTGGGGAAAACACGGTGATTTGGACTGTAACAGACCAGTTCTCCAAACAGGCACACTTCCTACCCTGTAGCGGATTACCCTCAGCTCACAAGTTGGCTAAACTGTTCATGAAGCATATCTACCGACTGCATGGAGTACCTCGAAGAATTATCTCAGACAGAGGGGTCCAGTTCATGGCTACGTTCTGGAGAGAGTTCCTGTGGTCGATTGGATCATCTCAGGATATTAGTTCAGCTTTTCATCTGAGCACTAATGGGGCAGCAGAGAGACTGAATGCCATGGTGGAGCAGTACCTGAGGTGCTACGTGAACTATCAGCAGTCCAATTGGGCAGATCTTTTATCTTTTGCTAAGGTAGTGTACAATAATGCTGTTCACAGTAGCATAGGACTCACACCATTCAAAATAGTGAGCGGTATGGACTTCGTCCCAATGCCTGAGTATCCAAGGGATCCCCCCTCCTCAGTCAGCTTGACTGATTGGATGTTGATGCTGAAATCAACCTGGGAAAATGTCAAAAAGGCACTGGCTAAGGCGGCACAAACCTATAAGAAACAGGCAGATAAACACCGGGCTCCGCAACAGCCATTCTGGGTAAGAGAGAAGGTTTACCTCTCCACAAAATATTTGAAATTAAAGCTGCCTAGCAAGAAACTGGGGCCGAAGTTTATAGGACCATTCCCCATAGTAAAGATCATCAACCCAGTCACAGCGCAATTGAAACTGCCTCGATTGTTGGGGAAGATACACCCAGCATTCCATAGCAGCCTCTTAAAACCCATGATTGGATCCACTCTGAGACCACTACCCTGAAGCCCCCGGGCCCTATGGTCATAGGGGGCCAAACCCATTATGAAGTTCAGCGTATCCTTGATTCAAGGTGGCACAGGAGACAACTCCAATACTTAATCAAGTGGAAGAGCTACCCCTTATCAGAGGCATCTTGGGTGAAATCGCCTTATAGCAAAATTCCATGCAGAAAATCGAAGCAAGCCTGGGGGAGGGACACATCCCTAAGTTATACACCTGTACTCAAATTGCTTTGTTTTACACAGGTTGCTTTCAGGAAGTGTGGGGAGCCGGATGTCAACGTCTAAAGCATTTCCATGACTACTATCAACTTGAGAAGGGGGGAAAATGCCATGCATATTTGGCCAGAGTAAAAAGTCTCATATTTCTGTAACTGGGATGTGAATGTGCATGTCCAGAACCCTGCCGTAACGTCCTGTTGGAGAATGTGATTGATGATTTCAGGCAGATGGGAGGGGACACAGGGCTAAAGTTCACACGCCATTAAGTGGGATTTAATTTCGGTTCCACAGAAGTCTGTGTCTAGATATTAGTCCTAATAAATGAATGGGTTTTTTTTGAACTTTGTCTTGAGGCTTGTAAATTAAGTCAGCTCTTGGAAACTTTACAGATAGTTTGAGTAAATTTAACTTACTTTCCCCCCTTTTTTCACCATTTAAAAATTTATACCAAATTTCCTCTTATCAAACCAATACATATGTATACATTGTTATCATTATCAATTATTTACCTAACTTTATCATTATCACTACATTTTTAACATAATACTCTAATTTTAACTAAATTTAACTAGTGTTTTATCATTAATTTTCATATCCCAACCTGTGTCTTTCCAGTAATAGTGTAGTCCTATTTCTTTTGTCATTTGTGGAATTGGTTTTCTGGTTATTTCCTTAATCAAATTTGTTTGGACTTCTCTTCGCAACTTGTTGCTTATTACATATCTTGTAAAAGCTCGAAACCCTCCAACAGCTTCCTTAATCAGTTTATCTTTGGTTATCAGTAGTGTTTTGGTCAAAATTTCTTTCCTTAAGTCCATCCATTCTTCTCTTTTTCCTTCTTCTATACTATGAAATCTGTAGTAAGCACCTTTCCACCAATATTCCCTTTCCTTGTTCCACTCTTTCCATCTCCAACCATACTGTCAATATCCACGGTTATCTTGCCTCTTTGTTCATTTTTCCCCTGGGTTTTTAGGACTCTAGCCTCCATTTTTTCCATTTGCTGAATATCTTCTATTTGCTGAGTATCTTCCATTTTTCCAACAGGTTTTGCCACATTAAATTTATATTTTCAATATTTTCCAATCTCTTCTCAATTCTCTCTGTTGTTTCTAATAATTTTTGAATTCCAGACATAATCTGTTGTAATGTTATGGTTTCTTTTTGTAATCATGTCATCCTTCCAATTAATAAACACTGCCACTCTAGTTTAAAAACAAATCTTCATTTTCACTTCTTTCCAGCTAGCAACAAGCATCCAGAGAGCACCTGCGTAAACAATCCATGCCCTTCTTTATAAACAAGCTGAAGCCTTTGAAGTGCAAGGTCAAAATGATCAAAGGGAACAAAGAAAAAGCAATGTTTCCAGATCTCAACCTCCAACCTCCAAGTGGCAGTGTAACTTCTTTTCCCTCTAAGGTTACTACTCTCTCTATATACCTTTTAAATTTTCTTTATGTTTCAGACTTAGAAGAAATAAAGTTCTTAAATGAAACCAAATAAAAAGAAAAAAATCCATCCCAACCAATATTGTAGAAATAGAGGAAAAAATTTAATCCATAGATAAAAAAAGAAATAGAAGAAGAAAATCCGAAACTTTCACTTTAAAAAGTAAAAAATATTCACAAAACTTCCATCAGTAGAAAAAAAAAAGATAACACACTGTCCAATAATGCTTAATTTCGCCACTTATTTCCTTTTCTTTACCAATTTAATTTAACTTCAATCTTTTTTGGGCAGTCTTTTATAAAAATAAAATTTTCTCACTAGATGGACACACTTTCTCTTTCCGCTTTTCCTTCTGTTGTGGAGCTGTCCCAACTTCAGCAGCTTGAGGCTGTGCTTTTTGTCTCTGCCTAGAAGAGATTCTCTTGGATCAATCAGGGACTTTGCGATGTCCCTGAGATCAGCAAGACGTACTCTTCCCTGTCACCATCTCTTTAGGATGGTTTAGGTCCAGATGGACCGTCCAGTGGCAAAAGTATCAACTGCGATCTCGGAGCCCCAACATCGCATGTCATATCATCGCGACGTCAGCTCCTTTCTGGAAACTGGGTTCATTCTTGTAGCAACTGCAGCCCTTGGGTGCAATAGAGGGTGCTCGGATTGATGTGAATGCTCTGGTTTCTTCTCTTCAGATCACACATCCCTGCCAAGCAGAAACAAGTCAGTAACAAAATGAAATAGGTGGTTAAGGGGTGGGGGATGGATGCCAAACTGAAATTTGTAACAATAATCATACAGAAAAAGGTGGCTTTGAATTTACAATTAAATCACTTTGATTGGAGCATAGCCTTGCCACTGAAATGCTGTCTGTTTTGTTGCATTGATTTTGTTGCTTTTACCTCTTAGTAGAAATTTGCAAGAGGGAAATACCGTATTTTTCGCCCTATAAGAAGCACTTTTTTACTCCAAAAAAGAGGGTGAAAATCTGAGTGCGTCTTATAAGCCGAATGTAGCCACCTGGGTCCACTGTTCCCTCTAAGGTTCGCGGCAACAAAACACCGCGCAGCAGTTTCCAACTGCCGCGCGGTGTTTTGTACTGTCACAGGCTGGGGAGGTCCTTTGCAGACGGCTAGAACTGGCCGCCCGCAAAGGACCTCCCCGGACTTGTTTTGGTGAGCACAGGATGACTGACTCTAGTTCAGCAAAGCAAGCCCGGGGAGGTCCTTTGTGGGCGGCCAATCCTAGCTGCTTGCGCCCGGCACTGTGGCTAAAATAAACCCTCAAAGCCCCTGCCGCTACTGGAATATCTGCTGCCGCCTCCTCCTCCTCTAACAGCACCACATTTGCTGCCCGACGTTGCGGCAGATTTCCTGACAGTGAGAAGTGAAGCCGCCAAAGCTCCCGCCAAAGCTCCCGACGACGACGAGCCCCTGCCAGAATAACAGCTGCCTCCACCTCCTCCTCCACCACCACATTTGGAGTGAAGCCGCCAAAGCTCCCGCTGGTGCCCCCGCCCATGGCAGCGGCGGCGGTGCGTCCCCCTCCACTCGGAGCATCTGAGCTGAGCCCCGTTACCCCTGCCCCCTCCTCCTCTGCTGTGCTTTTGAGGAGCCATAAGGCTTTTTTCCCCCTGCTGCCCTCCAACGCCTTCCTGCCTGTGGCAGCGGCAGCAGCGCCTCCCCCTCTGTTCGGAGCATCTGAGCTGAGCCCCGTTACCCCTGCCCCCTCCTCCTCTGCTGTGCTTTTGAGGAGCCATGAGGCTTTTTTCCCCCTGCTGCCCTCCACTGCCTTCCCGCCCGTGGCAGCGGCAGCAGCACCTCCCCCTCTGTTCAGAGCATCTGAGCTGAGCCCCGTTACCCCTGCCCCCTCCTCCTCTGCTGTGCTTTTGAGGTGCCATGAGCCGCGGGAGCCAGTAGGAAGGCGGCGGAGGGCAGCAGGGGAAAAAAAAGCCTCATGGCTTCTCAAAAGCACGGCGGAGGAGGAGGGGGCAGCAGGGTAACGCGGTGCCCAGCTCAGATGCTCCGAGTGGAGGGGGACGCGCCGCCACCGCTGCCATGGGCGGGGGTGCCAGCGGGAGCTTTGGCGGCTTCACTCCAAATGTGGTGGTGGAGGAGGAGGAGGAGGCAGCTGTTATTCTGGCAGGGGCTCATCGTCGGCATCTTCAGCAGCAGCCCTGCCCCCCGTGAAAAAAACCGAAGATGGAGCAGATCCACGCAGATGACGTCGCCGCAACATGACTGGAGGAGGAATTCTGGGAGTTGAAGTCCACAAGTCTTCAAGCTGTCAGGTTTGAAGACCCTGGTTTTTTTTAAGGGTTAAGGGTGCAAGGGTCTTGCAACTTGACAGCTTTAAGACTTGCATGTTTCAATGCCAGAGTTCCTGAGCCAACATGACTGGAGGAGGAACTCTAGGAGTTGAAGTCCACAAGTCTTAAAGCTATCAGGTTTGAAGACCCCTTGGGGTTTTTTTTCCTAAAGGGTTAGGTATGCAAGGATCTTGTAACTTGACAGCTTTAAGACTTGCATGCTTCAATGCCAGAGTTCCTGACCCAACATTTTGGTTACTAAGCAGGAGCGTTGTTAAGTGATACTATATAACACTTTTAATTAAGCGGGTACCTTGAATAAACATAACTTTGAGTTTCAAATAGTACTGATTTTGTTGTTGTCTTAGGTGACACCTGTGAAAAAAATTCAGGTGCTGCTCAGACATAAAAATGTGCCGCTCAAATACTATACTTTTCTGCTCACACTGAAAAAAAATTAGAGGGAACATTGCCTGGGTCATCTAAAAATGGGGGACATAAAATTGTTCTTAAACTGCTGTTAACTTTATACAGCTGATATAAAATATTTTACTACAGTAAGAATCTTTTTTTTTCTAGATTTTCCTCCTTTAAAAATGTGTCTTATATTCCGGAGCGTCTTATAGGGCGAAAAATACGGTAAATGATTTCTACAAACTTTCTGGCCTGAGACAACTTTGTGTTAGGGTTCTAAATACCATGCAGAAATAAATCATTGTCCAAGGCAAAACATCCTTAATGGTGCAATTTATTCCACAGGCATGTTAGTACAGCTATGGAAATTTCAACTCTGAATTACATCCTGTAAGTTCACCCAGTTTAAAGTTCATGATCTCTCCCCACACCCACAAATCCATCACATGTTCCAATCATCATCTTCCACGCTGGCATGTACACCCATCTTCTTCCGGCCAGGTGTCGATGTGCGGAGACAAAAGATGACCTTGGCTTCTACAAAAGAATGTCAACAATCCATTCTACAATTCTACTCCTTTCTATTCCCCCCTCCCAACTACTACACTATTGAAACAGCATAGAAAATTATTAAAAAGTGTGGCAGGCCAAAGATCCTAAAAAGAATATAATTACAGGCCTGACAGGCGGCCTCTCCTCAAAAGAAAAACGTTTCCTGCAAAGAGAATAACATAAAAGTTAACATAACAAAATTAACCACCTCTTCTCCACCCAGGGGAACCCCTTGACTTCTCGGAAAACTTCCCATTGAATTGCTTTACTAACTTCTCCACTTTTAGGTTCCCACTGTTCACCCAATTAGCTTCAGACCAAGGGTAACCCTTCCAATGCACTAAGTACTGTAAGCAACCCCTATTCAGCCTGAAATCTACAATTTTTTCCACCTCAGATTGTGTTTCCCCTTCCATCACTAAAGGAGGAGATTGAGCTTGGGTGAATGCTCTTCTGTTAGACCCAATTACTGGTTTCAACAAGCTACAATGAAATTCTGGGTCAATTTCCCCTAGACTTCTGGGTAGACTGAGTTGAACTGTAACTGAGTTAACTATCTTCACTATTGGGAATGGACCTAGAAATTTTGGACCCAATTCCTTGCTAAGCATTTCTAATCTTATGTATTTGGTAGATACAAAAACATTGTCCCCCACATGGTAGGGGTTTAGGAGTGAGCGACGTTGATCATCTTGCTTCTGGTAGGCTTCTGCCACAACTGCTAGAGCCTTCTTCGTATTCTCCCATCCTTTCTTTAGCATGTCCATCCATTCACTCAAAGACATGAAAGAAGGAGGTTCTCTAGGCAACTCAGGCATGGCAACAACTTCCATGCCACTGGTAATCTGGAAACCCGCTAATCCTCTGCTGCTGTGAACCGCATCGTTGTACGCCACTTCGGCGAAGGGTAGCAAGTCCGACCAGTTGTCGTGCTGATAGTCCACAAAACACCTGATGTATTGTTCCACCACCGCATTGGCTCCCTCTGCTGCGCCGTTCATGCTGGGATGAACCTCTGAGCTCAGTTCTTGTGTGGACCCAATAGATCTCAGGACCTCTCTCCAGAACATGGCTGTGAACTGGACTCCGCGGTCTGAAATGATCCTCTTGGGTACTCCATGCAGGCGATAAATGTGTTTCACAAACATTTTCGCTAATTCGTTTGCGGATGGCAATCCTGAGCAAGCAATGAAGTGTGCCTGCTTAGAAAACAAATCAATAACAGTCCAAATTACTTTATGCCCACTGCTGTCTGGGAGTTCCATGATGAAGTCCATTGCGACCTCTTCCCATGGCCGTTTCGGGCTCTCTGCTGCAGGTGCTGTAGGTTCTGGGCTCTTGGATCCAATCATCCACGGTTGGCCTTGTTCCTCCTCCGAGGCCTCCCCCTTGGTAGGACTCTTCGTCACCTGAAGTTGAGGATCCTCTTCCCAAGGTCGATTGGGCATTTCCCCCTCCGAGGCCTCCCCCTTAGTTGGACTCTTTGTCACCTTAAGTTGGGGATCCTCCTCCGGAGATTGTTTGCCCTTTTCCTCTTCTGAGACCTCCCCCTTGGTAGGACACTTCGTCACTTTAAGTTGGGGATCCTCTTCCAGAGGCTGTTGGCCCAGATGACTTTTCTGTGCAGGCATCTGGGGCCCTCTCTTAACCACCGTGGCAATTGGTACACACGTTTGTTCTTCGGCAATTCCCTCCTCCGAGGCCTCCCCCTTGGTAGGACTCTTTGTCACCTTAAGCTGGGGATCCTCTTCCAGAGGTCGTTTGCCCATATGACTTTTCTGTGCTGGCATCTGGGGCCCTCTCTTTACCGCCGTGGTGGTTGGTGCGCACGTTTGTGGCATTGGGGCTGGAGCCAAGCACTCTGACGCTCTGTGGCCAAGTTGACAACAATGGTGGCATTTAATTGGGCCCCACGAGGAATGGAACCTAGTTACATCTCTAAACTCAGGAACTGTTTCATCACACTGCCTTGCTCTCCAACCTGCAGCTGCCCCCTTGGTAAACCCTTCTTCCATGGTGGAGATTGCTTCTCTGTAGGAAGGGGGACTAAGAACCTTTTGGGGCATTGCAGATGCACCTTGTTCCGCTTCCCATCTTGCAGGCCTGGCTTTGGTAATCCCTTCTTCCATGTTGGTGATTGCTACTCTGTAGGAAGGTGGGGTAAGAAACACTTGGGGCCTTGCAGGCGCACATTTTCCCGCCATCAACAATGCAGGCCTCTGTTTGGTAATCCCTTCTTCCAGGGAGATTTCGTCTCTGTAACAAGGTCTGGTAAGAACCTTTTTGGGCCTTGCAGGGGAGACTGGAACCGGTGGGGAGGTCAATCCCTCGGTTGGCCACTGCCCAGCTTTCTGCCATGGTGCCATCTGCTGAGGGAGGGCAGGTGCCCACTGGCATCCGTCCCATCCATGACCTGGGGTTAAGACCCATCCCGGGGTTGCCTGCTTCACAGGTTGCAGCTCAACCATTGATGGCTGGCTAAGGGGTTTTACGTGCCAAGGACCCTCCTGCTGGCTTGGAGGAGTTATGGGCCAAGTAGGTGCCCTTTGCTGGCTTGGATGAGTTATGGGCCAAGTAGGTGCCCTCTGCTGGCTTGGAGCATTTCCCCATGCTGATGGCAAAGGAGTTTGTAAGTAGCATCTCTTCCATCCAAGTCCTGGGAGGAAAGCCCAATTTACTGCCCAATTTGCTTCATTTACTGGTTGCAGCCCCATTTGTGGTGGCTTGCAAGTGATAGATGCTGGAAAAATTCCTTCTTCCTGCCTCCTTTGAAATTCCCATTTTGAAAGGGAATCTTTCTCCCAACTAATTGCAGGGTGACAAGCCATTTCATTTATTGCCGTCTGGAAGGTGGCCAAACCTCTGTTCTAGGGTTTTTTTTCCCCAAGCCTTGTTTCCAAGCTGGGGGGAAGGAGGGGGAGCATGCACTCACAGTTTGCTGAAGAAGTTTTCTGAGATTTCCTTCGTCTTGTCGTGTCTCCTCCTGCATTCCTCCAGATGCAATTAAACTGGAAACAGCATTCCATTGCCTTTGAAGTTCTGCACTCAGCTTCTTATCACCAAAAGCTTCTCATTAATTCTTCGCTGATATTTACGCTGTCCCGGTCAGCATTGGGAATGCCGGGACCCCATCACCAGATCTTCCATCACCAGCCCTTCCCCCTTGATAGGGGGAGGGAGCTAGTGAAATATTTTTAAAGTAGAGAGTTGAAATAATGTTAGGGTTCTAAATACCATGCAGAAATAAATCATTGTCCAAGGCAAAACATCCTTAATGGTGCAATTTATTCCACAGGCATGTTAGTACAGCTATGGAAATTTCAACTCTGAATTACATCCTGTAAGTTCACCCAGTTTAAAGTTCATGATCTCTCCCCACACCCACAAATCCATCACATGTTCCAATCATCATCTTCCACGCTGGCATGTACACCCATCTTCTTCCGGCCAGGTGTCGATGTGCGGAGACAAAAGATGACCTTGGCTTCTACAAAAGAATGTCAACAATCCATTCTACAATTCTACTCCTTTCTATTCCCCCCTCCCAACTACTACACTATTGAAACAGCATAGAAAATTATTAAAAAGTGTGGCAGGCCAAAGATCCTAAAAAGAATATAATTACAGGCCTGACAATTTGCTGTCTTGTCAAAAGTACTAGGATTAATGCTTCTTGATGATTAAAATGACTAATGGAGGGTTCATTCCCAAAGGAAGGAACTGCAATTAACCCCAATGAGGCCCCATTCCCTTCCAAAGAAGATGAAAAATGTCGTGTTTCCTTTTGCAGCCTTAATAACTGGGATTCAGGACACGAGGAAGCAGCAAGGAAGAGACTGTTACATTCCAACTGAGGGGTCAGAGCTGGGAATGCTCAGTTCAGGGCATGAGAGGGCAACAGGGGACTGGTGCTTGTCCAACAAACCAGGTTAAATTGTGGTTAGCTAATTTGGGAGATAACTTTTTTTTTTAATGAGAGGGTGCATGGTTCACTCAGAATATTTTTGCGCTACCATGTTTCCCCTGAAATAAGTGCTTGGCCTTATTTTCGGGGAGGTCTTATTATTTTTGAAGGGCAGGAGACAGCCAGTGAGGTCATCTCATGGCTGCTGCTGTGTTGCAATATTTTTGGGGAGGGCTTATTTTCAGGGGAGGGCTTATTCAGTATCTCTCATCCTTGGCAGCTTGAAGATGTGTGGACCTCACCTCCATACTGGCTGGGGAATTTTGGGAGTTGAAGGTCACAAATCCTCAAGTTGTCAAGGTTGAGAAATTCTGTCCTAACTGATCTATTAAATTTGAAATAAATTGAAGTTGGATAGCAGAGTTTGTCCTGAGTTTTGCAACTGGAGAAGGATCAGCACCAAGAGAACCCTGGCTGCCATTTCAAAGCTGCTGTTTCTATTACAACCATATTTTCCATGTAAAAACGGCCAGATTAAGGGGGGGGGGATAATAACTTAGTGGCTCTCAATTGGATGCAGCCCGTTTTCTTTTGTTGCCTGGATGGCAGCTGTCCAAATCCTCTCCCATTAGAGTTACCATATTTTTTGGAGTATAAGACAAACCTTTTCACCCCCAAAAAAGAGGGTGAAAATCTGAGTATATCTTATACTCTGAAGGTAGGCCCACCCACCCGCTGTTCCCCCCCCCCACAAGTGGCCCTGGGAAACATGGAGGTCGGGACTCGGTTGGCGAATCAGGCGCTATGCAGGATGTGTAAGGCAAGGCGGCTAGCAGCTCTGCCTGCCCTTTCCCCAGATGACCCAGGTGGAGGGTGGTTGGCTTCTGCTCCTGGCCCAGGAAGAAAGAGGTGAGTCTGTGGAGAAGGAGGCACTCTGCTCTGCAATGTGCAACAGGGAACCGAGGAGGAAAACATTTTCAGGTGGCAGCATGCCCTGTTTTTTGATTTGGGGAGGGGAAAACGCTTTCACCCCAATTTGTGTGGAGGCCAAGAAAGCTCCGACCGAGGCAGCAAAGGCACAGGGGCTTGCCGGGAAGCCTGGCACCGTGTTTACGAGATGGCAGCGTCCAGGAGGGCTGAAGTGCTGCGTCCCTATCGAGCCTTGCTGTGAGAAAGCCAAGCTTTCAATGCCTACGGCTATAGGTAGGAAGACGGAGGCGTCTGGGAGTGGAGCCTTCGGTGCTACGTCCCTCTTCTGCCCCCATGAAAATCATCCCCCACCTCACTCACTTCAGTTAATGTGTGTAGGATGATAGGGTTTGTTTTAAAGAGATAAAAAGATCTGTGCTGCTTGTTATCAAAATCCAAGTGGAAGTGAGGACGGCGCTGATCCTGATGCTGGTAGGCAGAACCCCCCCTCCCCCCAATTAAGGTGCGTCTTATATTCTGGTGCATTTAATACTCCGAAAAATATGGTGCTTTCTGTAGTCCTTCATTCGCTCGTCAACTGGATCTCTGAAAAATCCAACAACCGTCCTCTGACGTCACTTTGCCATTAAAACCCTCCAATCCCCCTGATAATTGTTTGGAAAAGGTGCAATTGATGTCAAACAGCCTGATAATCTTGTATTTCGAATCCATTATCTCTGACTTATTCCATGGTCATATGGTGTTCTCAAGAGAAAAGGCATTTGCCAGCTGCTGTGCGAACAAGGCTGGATGGGAAGACGCCTCTCTGACTCTGTTACAGTCACCTATCTGGCTTCAGGCTTCAGACTTTTCCCTTTGGGGCCGAGTTGAAAAACCAGCAACCATTGTTTGTGTTTCTAAATTGCCTGGCCAAATGATCAAATCTGTGTGACCTTTAGAAACTTTCTGCTCTCTTTTCCACCATTAACCGCCAAAGCAATCTTAGCTGATTTAACTTGACATTTTAAAGATGGGGATGGCAGGTGAGGTGAGGGCAGATCCCTCCTAGACACCCTTCCAAATGTGAGGCCACTGGAGGTGGGGGATGGGGGGTGGGAGCCTTAAGGATAGGAGAACACTTTGCTCCCATTCCCCTTCCCTTTTCATCCCTTTAAAAATGGAGGGGGACCTGATCTTTCCAAATTATGCCAGCATGGAGGCTTCCCTGCATGAGGGCAGGGTGCCAGAAGGTGTTGCTCTCCTCTGCTGCAGGGGTCTTCATGCCAGGGGCTTCATCTGGAGGCTGAGGACATTTTTCCTGCTGCACAGATGCCCGAGAGACAGTTTCATTTCAAGGCTGCGTTTTTCACAAGGTTTCCTTCATGGCAGGACTTGATGGCAGGCAAGGCATCCTTGGAGCCTTGGAGTCTCGCCCTAATCTTCTCCTGGACGGGTCATTTGTGGAAGGGTCAGAAGGATCCCAGCTTCTTTCTTCTCGTTAGGCATCTCAACACTGGGCTGGCAGCTTCAGGGCAACCGAGTCTCTGCTGCAGCCCTTCTAATCATCAGGAAGGACACTGAAAGGTTGTCACTTTCTACTCCTCCCCTTTTTTCAAATCATCCTTCATGATAGAACTATTAGGGACCAAGACATTGTGAAGAGATTTAAGGGAAGGGCCTTAACCATCTATGCAGCAACACTTTGGTGTCCCCTTGCTAATTTTGAAAACGCTAAAAAGGATCAAACTCAGTTAGTATTTAGACTGAGGACCTCTGGGAAAGCCCAAGGATGTGGAAAAGTTGGAAAAACATCCAAGGAGAAGGGGCTAGCCGGCCACTTCTGTACTGCTTCAAGAAAGCTACTTAGTTATATCCTTGAGCTCAGCTTGAAGGGGTCTTTATTTTTTTAATCAACTTCTACTCTTTTCTGCTTGCGTTGTGGGAAGGGAGTGAAAGACCAAAAATCATAGGCAAGAACATCTTGAGAGTCCCCTTTGAAGAGGAGAGCTTCATCTCAGTCTCAGAAATGGGAAGCGTTGGTTATACGGATGGCCCAGCAGTAGCAATTAGTTTAATGCATGATGGGTCTATTCGGGGCTAAACCTAATGTCCTAGTGGTAATTGGGTCAATTAATCCTGTTCTGAGGTTCCCACAGTACACTGATCCACAAATGACCCAGTTATATAGAGGGTACATAAGAGCTATACAGATAGAAAATTGAATCTAAATACCCTCACATGAATCCCAGAAACGAGAGTGGAGGTTTGTTCTCCAGACATGTGGGGCTTTACCCACAACCTCCACCCTCATTCTATAGCCGAGCTACAGATATTCGTCACTAATCCCAGAAATCTAGAATTGGAGGTTTTTTCAAGTCAGACTCCAGATCACTACATGGGTTTCCATTTAATTTTTGTGGCATTTTTTTCAGAAATAGTTTGCTAAGGCGAATAGAGAGAGGGACTGCTACAGAGTCCCCCAGGGATTTCCTGTACTGAGGGGGGATTTGAATCAGATTTGGACTGCTTATTTTGGATATTATGGATCTAGGTAACAGTACAGAAAACACTGATTTGTTTATATAACATAAAAATCTGCAGGAACTCAACTGCCTATTAATATGCACCAGTGGGGGGAGGGGTGATCTGGCAGAATTAACGTAGGTCTATTGGTGGATCCTCCCCCGCTCCAGCCAAAGTGAGAGTTGATGGGCTTCAATCCATTTGCTAGTTCTGGGAGGAGCTGATCTGGCAATGTTTTCTTTTGCGGCTCCCTGTGTACCTCACCCGCTGGGATTCAATTAAGTTGCCATCCTCAGGAAAGGTATCTATGGTACCTGAACTTCAGAGGCCATCATGAGTCCACCTTGGGTTGCATCTACAGTTTCCTAATGAGGCATCTGATGTAGCTTTGCAAATTCCTTGGCTTTGTTTCTCGAGACATTTGGAGACATTGTTCCCAGAAGTAGTCAAAAAGCATCCTTGCTGTCTTTCGCTCTCTCTTCCTCCCAGCTTATCTTGATTGCCAACTGTTAATCGGAGCACACAGCCCTGGGGGAGGAGAGATTTCTCATTATCGCCCCCCTCTTTTTTCTTTTTGGAGGCAGCTGGGCAGCCTGTACATTAATAGATTAGTTTCAAGATTTGAGATCGTTAACAGCTAGAATAGGAGGAGGACTTCACAGGGATTCTGCTTGGATTTCGTGTGGTGCTGTTGCCATACACATCAGTGAGGAAACCATCACAACTTCTATTTGGCCTTAAGGAGCTGCTCTTTCTTCAAGGTAGAGTATCAATTTGTTTGCTTTTATTAGACTGTAATGATTTCAAAGCTTTTACCTCTTGCAGGAATCAATTTTCCATGTAACTGAATGGAATCTCCATGATCAGAAAGAGTTTTGTTTTGAGTGTCAAAATGCTGATGACAAATACAAGGTAAACCTTGATACATTTCCCTCTGGGTGCAGATGTTAGACTGGTTGAGCATTTTCTTTGATTCCCATTGGTGACCAAGTATGTTTGCTTTCTATATATCTAAAAGAATTGGTTGAGATTTGGTTCCAATTTCTTGACAATTTACTTATTGGAAGATTTATTTTGAAAAGAGTGCTGACTTTTCTTGGTTTCTTAAGACATCCGAGAGACAGTGCAACTGACATCACTCTGGACAAGGGAACCAGTTATTAGGAGTTATTGAATTTACTTTTGCCTCTCTCTATTTGTAGTGCTCAGCTTTTTGATTCTTTTAAAGGCTGTGTGAAAAATTGATTGCATGGTGTTTGTTCATCCCTTAATGCCTTGGAAATTAGTTTTAATTCCATCTGTGCAGGTGCTTGGGAGGAAAATCTCATCATGCCTAAAGTCTCTTGCTGTGTTCAAGGCTAAACATATCACCTGAATTTTGGTATTCTTTCAAAAAAAAAAACCACAACCCCATGACATTTTGAGATGGCAGCATGTGAAAACTCTTGCCTGCTTCAGGCTCCAGAACAGCCTAAATGAGATGTGAGATGAGATACTAGCTCAGAACATCTAAAAACTGATAGGCTTCCCTTCACTGGAATAATTTGGTTTTCCTTACATTAAGTGGCGGGTTGCCCTTGATGGCCAAAATGCCTCCTCCAGCTCTTAGGATGCCCTGATCCTGTTCCTCTGGAGAAAAGAACCTTCGATTCAGTCCTCCTCATCTGCAGTTCTGGAAACAGAATCTGGCCAGAAGTGCCCCATTTTCTTGTCCTGAAGACCAGCAACGGTAAAAGGGTTCCTGGGATTTCACTTGAATTCATCTGCTTTCTGTCAGGGGACTGTGTAGCAGGTTTGGTTTCATGTGGGACTATGGACCAATGGACAAGAGTGTAGAAGAGATCGTCAGGGGTTTTTTAATTAGCTTTTCTGCTGGCTTTCAAACTAGTCCAGAAAGATTATACAAATGTAGCCAAGGCAGGTCATAAAACAGACTGGACTGATAGCTGCAAGACACATGGATGATGGTGAGATTAAAATCAGAGGAAGGAGTCATGGGGATCGCAAGATGTGACCAATGCTGGTTTTACTCTTTATGGTTTCCTTATCCTCAAAAAGAAAAAAGAAAAAAAAGAGAGAGATTTAAAATGTGAACATATGTAGGCCTGGAAAACATCCATTGGAGATTTTTATTTATAGTCAGCAAATTTCAAATATTGTATGTAGTTTTTCACGTGAATGAAAGTGATAATGTTGCAGGATCCAATATGGGTCGGTCACTGGGACCAGAGGCTTAGTCTTCCGAGCTTTCAGACTCATGCTGGAGCCCATCCTCAGGGAACTCCTCTCTCACACCAGAATGTGTACTTTGGGCTATTCTGTGTGTGGGTTTATATGGTGCCTGGTTGTGGGTGGCTTTTTAATTGTTGATTGGGCTGTTGATGGCCAATTATTAAGTCACTGGCTGTTGTTTCTTTGTGTTGCCAAGCCCTTGCCTCCTGAGTACTTGATAAGCTAGTGGTAAATCAGCACTCCTGTTGATGCTGCTTGGCGACACCCCAATCAACCATTAAAAAGCCACCCACAACCAGGTATCATATAAACACCAATTATACCAGATTAGCCCAAATCACATACTCTCTAGAGAGAAGGCCCCTGATGATGGGCTCAAGCACAAGTCCTGAAGTTCGGAAGACTAAACCTCTGGTCCTGGTAACCAACCTAGATTGGACCCACGTTTTTCTGTTCACTAGAATTTGCCATGCAAAATGAATTTTCCTAGTTTATAAATAAATATTTCCATAAATTTTAAGTAAGAAAAAAATCTCTCCGAGTGTGTTAAAACAGTTTTGTTAAGCCTGTAGATTTTAAAAAAACCTCCTTTGGGGGATATTTCTTGAATGTTTCTCAGGGGCTCCTTAATGAGAGATAAAGGCCATTTTTTTGATGGAGACCACCAAAAAATCCGTGGCTGGATCTAGAATGGGCAGTCAAAACATTCCAGATGCCAAGGGAACATCTCTCCGTATTTTGTCTAGAAAATGACCTGGACCATCCACAAAGATGCCGGAGTTCACTCAAGGAGATGCGTCTCTTCATCCTGCCTGCATTTAGCTGGTCTAAGCTGTAATATAGTTAGTTTTGTTTCCATATACTCTAAAGTTTGTGACTTTAAATCATAGGCCACTATATAAAATATAGTTCAAACAAATGTTGGCTTCATGCCACATGAGAGCCCAGGAATCCAACTAGTCCAATTGGACCATTCCACAGTCCACTCACACTGGTTTAAACAGGGTCGGTGGCTGTAGAACACTGACCTGGATTACATGTCCTAATCCATGCCTTGTTTTATTGAATAATATTGCTTTATTGAATAAGCCACAACTAACTGAATATTCGTGAGCTGGGAGTCGGAAATTCTGGCTTGGAAAAAAATTCACACAACTTGTGAAATCTGAAACAGGCCAAGCCCCAGTGACTGAGGATGAAATATGCCACGATCCCCAGTTCAGCAGAAACCAGAAGATAATATACTCTTCTTTTACCTGTTTAAAGAAAGCTTGTTGGGATTTAGACCAATCATAGAGCTTGACGTGGACAAAGATTTCTTCCCTAAGCAGAACTGACCTTACAAGGCAAAATTCTTCCTGGCATTTAATTTTTTGAAACAAAATCTTCCAAAACAGTAAATGACATCTACTATTGTCTATGTTTCTACTTTCTCCAACTGTAAAAGCCAATTAGAGAGATGTTAAACCAGGAGCATTATACAAAGCAGAATTGCAGACGACTTGAGGCCGCTTGAGCTGGGAAGACGGAGGCCAGGAGAACAGAAGTGAGCAAGCTCTTTGCAAGAGGCCAATTTTCTCTTGGCCAAACATGGTGTAGAATCTCTCTTATTCCAGCCTTCTGATCCCATTCTAAAATCAGATTCCAATAGCCTATTCACCTTCCCACCTACGCAGAGAGACCAATCATTCTGTTTCCAGGATGCAGAGGTTGCTTCAGGCTGCCTTTCCCTGTGGAAGGTAAGTGTTTTATGTCTGCTGTGGCTGATTCTAGGCGTGTGATGGAGGCCAAGCTAAAGGAAGAGAGAAGGCGGCTGGACCATGGCAACCACAGCAGTAAAAGTCTTGTGTAGCACAAGCGAGTAAACATTTGGTCTACACTCTTAGGTTGTGTGTTTATACAAAATACACCTGGTTTAGTTAGTTAATCCAGTTCTCTGGGCTGGTTGAGGAATTACAATAGTTTACCCAGTGCCAACATGGTACTCTGAAGAGGTAGTGCTAAAAAACAGAATATTTTTTTCTTCCTTTGGAGGCGTGCAGGTTTTTAAATGAGGTGAAGTTTCTTTTAGAAATTGTTACGCTTTTTGTCCAGTTCTGCACTCCCTAGAGAAAGGAAACCTACCCCTGATTTGGGACACTCTTCCTCAGCCTGCTCTCTCCACAAAGAAGTCAGGCAGCTGGGAATCTGGGACCAAAGAGTGGGAAGCAAAGGAAATGTTGCATGGGGGTTTGATGGAGGAGGAGAGGAGAGAAACAAGCCGATCGAGCCTGCTGAAGTGAAACTGAGCAGGGTGACCTGCAAAGCATGTGCTTGTCTGCCCTAGTGAGAGGCTTAGGTAAGCTGCACTTAGTACTGATGCAAATATAGCAAATACATACGGAAGACGGCCTTGACAGAGATATGGAGAGGCCTAGGAAAAAGGGGCTGAAGCTCCTTTTAATTCCAGAACAATAAGGTAACATTTGGAATTGGCCCCGGCAGTTGCCTCCCTGATTCACCAAAGTACAAAACGTACAACGCAATTAGACTTGTAAGGTGATGTCATGATAGGCAATCTCAGCAAAGGTAGTTTTGGGGGCCCTGTGGAGTTGGGGTCTTGGCCTGACTTGTCATGTGGGGCTGACCGCAAGGTCAGAGGACCAGAGGCAATCCTCTCAGAGAAGGTGAAAAGCCTCCAGCAGCCACTTCCTACCAGAAAGCTAGATTCTCACAGACTCTTATTGCACTTTACTGTAATTAAAGAGGGATTTAGGTGATTACTGAATCATGGAATTTGTAAATGGCTACTTTAGTTTTCATTTATGGATGAATGGCAGGGACATTTTGATGCCTTTGATCATCTTTCTGTCTCTTGATGCATGGGAGTTACAGCAGGTATAGGGGGCATATACGTACCTCCATTGTACTTCTGCAGCACTTCTTCCTGAGAATTCTGGAACAGCTCTCCAGGGAAGTTAGCGGAAGAGGAAAAGAGTACAAGAAATTATGATCACAAGAAGACCCCCAAGGAGAAAGATGTAATCCATTGGAAGCAGCAAGTTAGTGTTTGAAAGCGAGTGGCAAGAAATAGTGGATGTCAGGCCTGTAATTATATTCTTTTTAGGATCTTTGGCCTGCCACACTTTCTTATAATTCTCTATGCTGTTTCATTAGTGTAGTAGTTGGGAGGGGTGAATAGAAAGGAGTAGGATTGTAGAATGGATTGTTGACATTCTTTTGTAGAAGCCAAGGTCATCTTTTGTCTTCGCATCTCGACACCTGGCCGGAAGAAGATGGGTGTACATGCCAGCGTGGAAGATGATGATTGGAACATGTGATGGATTTGTGGGTGTGGGGAGAGATCATGAACTTTCAACTGGGTGAACTTACAGGATGTAATTCAGAGTTGGAATTTTCCATAGCCGTGCTAACATGCCTGCGGAATAAATTGCATCTTTAAGGATGTTTTGCCTTGGACAATGATTTATTTCTGCATGGTATTTAGAACCCTAACATTATTCCAACTCTCTACTTCAAAATAATTCACTAGCACCCTCCCCCTCTCAAGGGGGAAGGGCTGGTGATGGAAGATCTGGTGATGGGGTCTCGGCATTCCCAATGCTGACCGGGACAGCGTAAATATCAGCGAAGAATGAATGAGAAGCTTTTGGTGATAAGAAGCTGAGTGCGGAACTTCAAAGGCAATGGAATGCTGTTTCCAGTTTAATTGTATCAGGAGGAATGCAGGAGGAGACGCGACAAGACGAAGAAAAATCTCAGACGTACTTCTTCTACCTCAAATGTGAGTGCACGCTTCCCCTCCTTCCCCCCAGCTTGGAAGCAAGGCTTGGAAAAAAAAACCCCTAGAACAGAGGTTTGGGCTCCTTCCAGACGGCAATAAATGAAATGGCTTATCACCCTGCAACTAGCTGGGAGAAAGATTCCCTTTCAAAATGGGAATTTCAAAGGAGGCAGGAAGAAGGGATTTTTCCAGCAACTGTCACTTGCAAGCCACCACAAATGGGGCTGCAACCAGTAAATGAAGCAAATTGGGCAGTAAATTGGGCTTTCCTCCCAGGACTTGGATGGAAGAGATGCTACTTACCACCTCCTTTGCCATCAGCATGGGGAAATGCTCCAAGCCAGCAGAGGGCACCTACTTGGCCCATAACTCATCCAAGCCAGCAAAGGGCACCTACTTGGCCCATAACTCCTCCAAGCCAGCAGGAGGGTCCTTGGCACGTAAAACCCCCTAGCCAGCCATCATTGGTTGAGCTGCAACCTGTGAAGCAGGCAACCCCGGGATGGGTCTTAACCCCAGGTCATGGATGGGACGGATGCCAGTGGGCACCTGCCCTCCCTCAGCAGATGGCACCATGGCAGAAAGCTGGGCAGTGGCCAACCGAGGGATTGACCTCCCCACCGGTTCCAGTCTCCCCTGCAAGGCCCAAAAAGGTTCTTACCAGACCTTCCTACAGAGAAGAAATCTCCATGGAAGAAGGGATTACCAAACAGAGGCCTGCATTGTGGATGGCGGGAAAATGTGCGCCTGCAAAGCCCCAAGTGGTTCTTACCCCACCTTCCTACAGAGTAGCAATCACCAACATGGAAGAAGGGATTACCAAAGCCAGGCCTGCAAGATGGGAAGCGGGACAAGGTGCATCTGCAATGCCCCAAAAGGTTCTTACTCCACCTTCCTACAGAGAAGCAATCTCCACCATGGAAGAAGGGTTTACCAAGGGGGAAGCTGCAAGTTGGAGAGCAAGGCAGTGTGATGAAACGGTTCCTGAGTTTAGAGATGTAACTAGGTTCCATTCCTCGTGGGGCCCAATTAAATGCCACCATTGTTGTCAACTTGGCCACAGAGCGTCAGAGTGCTTGGCTCCAGCCCCAATGCCACAAACGTGCGCACCAACCACCACGGCGGTAAAGAGAGGGTCCCAGATGCCACCACAGAAGAGTCATCTGGGCCAACAACCTCTGGAAGAGGATCCCCAACTTAAGGTGAGGAAGTGTCCTACCAAGGGGGAGGCCTCGGAAGAGGAAAAGGGCAGACATTCTCCGGAGGAGGATCCCCAACTTAAGGTGACAAAGAGTCCAACTAAGGGGGAGGCCTCGGAGGGGGAAAAGCCTAAACGACCTCTGGAAGAGGATCCCCAACTTATGGTGATGAAGAGTCCCACCAAGGGGGAGGCCTCGGAGGAGGGAATTGCCGAAGAATAAATGTGTGTACCAGTCGCCATGGTGGTAAAGAGAGGGCCCCAGATGCCAGCACAGAAAAGTCATCTGGGCAAACGACCTCTGGAAGAGGATCCCCAGCTTAAGGTGACAAAGAGTCCTACCAAGGGGGAGGCCTCGGAGGAGGGAATTGCCGAAGAACAAACGTGTGTACCAATTGCCACGGTGGTTAAGAGAGGGCCCCAGATGCCCGCACAGAAAAGTCATCTGGGCCAACAGCCTCTGGAAGAGGATCTCCAACTTAAAGTGACAAAGTGTCCTACCAAGGGGAGGCCTTGGAAGAGGAAAAGGGCAAACAATCTCCGGAGGAGGATCCCCAACTGAAGGTGACAAAGAGTCCAACTAAGGGGGAGGCCTCGGAGGGGGAAATGCCCAACCGACCTCTGGAAGAGGACCCTCAACTTCAGGTGACAAAGAGTCCTACCAAGGGGGAGGCCTCGGAGGAGGAACAAGGCCAGCCGTGGATGATTGAATCCAAGAGCCCAGAACCTACAGCACCTGCAGCAGAGAGCCCTAAATGGCCATGGGAAGAGGTCGCAATGGACTTCATCCTGGAACTCCCAGACAGCAGTGGGCATAAAGTAATTTGGACTGTGATTGATTTGTTTTCTAAGCAGGCACACTTCATTGCTTGCTCAGGATTGCCATCCGCAAACGAATTAGCGGAAATGTTTGTGAAACACATTTATCGCCTGCACGGAGTACCCAAGAGGATCATTTCAGACCGCGGAGTCCAGTTCACAGCCAAGTTCTGGAGAGAGGTCCTGAGATCCATTGGGTCCACACAAGAACTGAGCTCAGAGGTTCATCCCAGCATGAACGGCGCAGCAGAGGGAGCCAAGGCGGTGGTGGAACAATACATCAGGTGTTTTGTGGACTATCAGCATGACAACTGGTCGGACTTGCTACCCTTCGCCGAAGTGGCGTACAACGATGCGGTCCACAGCAGCAGAGGATTAGCGGGTTTCCAGATTACCAGTGGCATGGAAGTTGTTGCCATGCCTGAGTTGCCTAGAGAACCTCCTTCTTTCATGTCTTTGAGTGAATGGATGGACATGCTAAAGAAAGGATGGGAGAATACGAAGAAGGCTCTAGCAGTTGCGGCAGAAGCCTATCAGAAGCAAGATGATCAACGTCGCTCGCTCCAAAACCCCTACCGTGTGGGGGACAATGTTTTTGTATCTACCAAATACATAAGATTAGAAATGCTTAGCAAGGAATTGGGTCTAAAATTTCTTGGTCCATTCCCAATAGTGAAGATAGTTAACCCAGTCACAGTTCAACTCAGTCTACCCAGAAGTCTAGGGGAAATTGACCCAGAATTTCATTGTAGCTTGTTGAAACCAGTAATTGGGTCTAACAGAAGAGAATCCACCCAAGCTCAATCTCCTCCTGTAGTGATAGAAGGGGAAACACAATCTGAGGTGGAAAAAATTGTAGATTTCAGGCTGAATAGGGGTTGCTTACAGTACTTAGTGCATTGGAAGGGTTACCCTTGGTCTGAAGCTAATTGGGTGAACAGTGGGAACCTAAAAGTGGAGAAGTTAGTAAAGCAATTCAATGGGAAGTTTCCCGAGAAGTCAAGGGGTTCCCCTGGGTGGAGAAGAGGTGGTTAATTTTGTTATATTAACTTTTATGTTATTCTCTTTGCAGGAAACGTTTTTCTTTTGAGGAGAGGCCGCTGGTCAGGCCTGTAATTATATTCTTTTTAGGATCTTTGGCCTGCCACACTTTCTTATAATTTTCTATGCTGTTTCAATAGTGTAGTAGTTGGGAGGGGGGAATAGAAAGGAGTAGGATTGTAGAATGGATTGTTGACATTCTTTTGTAGAAGCCAAGGTCATCTTTTGTCTTCGCATCTCGACACCTGGCCGGAAGAAGATGGGTGTACATGCCAGCGTGGAAGATGATGATTGGAACATGTGATGGATTTGTGGGTGTGGGGAGAGATCATGAACTTTCAACTGGGTGGATTTAGAGGATGTACTTCCAGAGTTGGAATTTCCATAGCCGTGCTAACATGCCTGCGGAATAAATTGCACCTTTAAGGATGTTTTGCCTTGGACAATGATTTATTTCTGCATGGTATTTAGAACCCTAACAGTGGATGAACAGGAGGAGTCCATGGAACTGAGGCTGCTCAACCAACTGGAAGCTCACAATGGAAGTGAGCTTCAATCCCTCTGAGGTATTATTATCATCCTGGCCTCTCCAGAATAATAGAAAAGATTTTCAACTCTGCAAGGATCATCAAAGCCAAATGTTTCCTCTGAAGAAATCACAGATTCAGTCAGAGAACTGCTTTACATAAAACATGGTTGCCCGTAAAGCAGGAAAGACTACTTCCAGATTCTTAATGCACGGAGACCCATATGTGATGACTCCTCCAATCTAAACCCACTGTTTGTACAAACAATACCTAAATGGGTATCAAACAGGAAGAATTAGAAATACGATATGGGAAGGCAGGATGTAACTTGTGAATGTAGTGCCTGAAGGATATTTGTAAAGAAGCCTATAAGCCTCTGCCCAAATTCATGTCCTTGAATGCAAGAGCTTGTTAAAAGCATCTGGTTAAGATTGGAAGGAGCAAGAAATAAATGGATACAACTGTAAAGTTTCATATATGCCATCTTTCTAAAGCAGATAATGGGAACAATACCTTTCTAAGTCAACTTGCCAAGTTCTCCAAAGGACAGGCTAATGGGAGATTTCCAGGGCTTACTGTAAGACAAACTCCCAACAACAGATCACGAAAGTTTCATTTTTCAGAAGTTGGAAGAAGAAACAAAGGAGCCAGCAATTCTGAACCTAATTCTGACTAAGAGAGAGGAAATGGTTGATGCTCCAAGGAGAGATGCCTTGGGGGAAAGTGACAACATTATTGGCATTTTAAGAAGCAGGGAAGGAAGACCTTTGGAGCTTTGTATTGGACATTGTAAACAGTGCAATGATATGGAGAGCTGTTCAAAAAATCAATTCTTTGGATCAGAGAGTTGCAACATCATAAATGGAGGCCAGAGATTCTTCAAAACCACCAGTGGCGTCTCTAGCGTCACGGCTCACAGATGGCTGCCTAAGAAGACCTTTGGAAGGTGGAAGACTAGAATAATGGTAACTCCTTGTATTCTGGACCCTGCTGAGTGCACAGATGGAGGTTTCTGTAGACAACCGGTGTCTTCCAGATATTTCTGAAAGTATAAAATCCTCATTTTTGCTACCACAAATGTCTTTGGATGACATGAGATTGAGCTGGCATTTGCACTTTCCCCCTCAACCAAAATTAGACTAGACTGTGATGTTTCGATGTTTCATAGATGATTGTGTATGTGAGTTATGTGCATAATGGTTATCTTTGTGAGCTGAATGCAACGAAATTTCATTTTAATGTAAGCTGATCAGTGTACTTTTAAAGTGACAACAAAGTTTTTATTCTGTTCTATAATCTCCAGTGGAAAATACCCACGTGCAAAATCATACTTGACTGCCCAAGAATCTGAAACGATTGTGTCCCCTTTGTTAAGTGATAGAGGGCCAGCTCTGCTAGGGAGGACCCTGAGGCCAAGAGACAGAACGATTGCTCTGGAAGCAGACGGCCCCCTGCCCTTTTGTTACTCACCAAAGCAGCTCTTTGCATCCGATTAAATTTTGCATTTTCATCTAGCTAACAGCAGCTGCTTGCCCCTCCCCCCAGCATTTAGAAGGATTTGTTAGTTAAATGCTAATACCACCAGAGAAATGATGCAAATCGTGAGGTGGGAGAGCTTTATTTCCCAGTTAGCCCAGGGAATCTTGGGGACAAGTCTTTGAAATATTGGATGTGTGTGTGCCGGAGTCACTTTGCAACCTCAATAACCTTTAAATGGAAGAAATGAACGTTGAGTCACTTTAGGGCAGTGATGGCTAACCTTTTTGCCATCGCATGCCAAAAGCAGGAGGAGCGCAGGGGGGTCGTGTGTGGGTGTGCCCACACCCATAATTCTATGCATGCGTGCGTGACCCCCACCCTCCCCCCCCGCTTTTGGCACGCGATGGACCCACGTTTTGCCCTCCCCAGGCTCCAGAGGCTTTCTAGAAGCGAAAAAACAGCCCTATGGGCAAACCGGAAGTCCATTCCTGAACTTCCGGTTTGTGTGTTGGGTTGTTTTTCGCCCTCCGGAGGCTTCAAGGAAAAACGAAAGGCCAAAGTCAACTGATCAGTGAACGTATGAGTGCTGGAGCTGACTGGGCAACACCTTGTGTGCCTTAACAAATGGTTCCGCATGCCACGTGTGCCATAGGTTTGCCATCACGGCACTAGGGATTCTGACTCCAAATTTATTTCATAATTTATCCAATTTGTGAAAGAAAAATTATTTACTTGCAATAGATGTAAGCTTAAAGTTTTAAAAAAACAACACCAGTTTTGCAGAAAAACTGCTTGTTTATTTGGAAGATCTGATATTTCACACAGATCATCTCTAAGTTGGAAAGCTTCATTAGTGGCTGGCATATCTTCGCACAGGATCTCCCCCGCATTGTCAGCGTTCCTGACACGCATCTCTTCTCTGAATGATGGTGTTTAGGGGTCCAACATGCAGACCTTATGGAAGGAGGGTGACCTTCAATCTCCAGCAGAACTCTGGGAAGCCTGGAAACCCCAGAGAAGGGAAGTGGAGTTAGGGGACAGGTGGATTATATGTCTCCAGAGGCACAAATCCTGTGAGAAAAACAAGACTTGGTAGCCAAGGTTTCCTTCGGCATTCATTGGCAAAGGAGTTCAAAACTTGAACTCTTTACCACTTTACCACTTGCACAATTCTGCTTTTTCATCCTAATGCCCATAGTCCCCAGCCACCTCAGTTCTCAGGCAAGGCATTGGTCATCCGACCTCACTGAGGGCTGCACCCTGCAACTGGGAACCTTCTCTACAGGAGAGGGAAAGTCAAGGAGATCTTTGCATGAACGATCTTGGTGTCCACTGAGGCTGTGGCTTCACAGGACAGGCTTGAAAAGAAACTGCCCCTTTAGATGCCAAATGGAGGGTCTCTGGAACCACTTTGCTTCTGAGCCGCAGCAAACTTTTGCCATTGGCCTGCTTCTTCTCTGCCCATTGTGGTGGTGAAACCCCTGCCCTGCTGGCGATAGTCACCAACCGTTCAGCCTGATTCGCCTTTTGCTGCCACTTTTGCGTTAGGGTTGAATGCTTGCTGCCCAGAAGGCAGGAGCGGCTTCAGAGGGCCAACTCTCGGCCAGCCCTTGAAAAAGGGGGAGAAAAAACACATTTAATCACCAGGCTTGGAAGAACTTCACAGACATAACACATAACACCAAGCAAGCAAGTGCATTTGATAGGCAGCATGAGTGACAGCAGGACTGATAAACAATTCAATAATATTTCATGAATTGCCTTAGTTGGGGTTCCTTGGGGCCAGTCCAGCATGTTCACCAACAATTCTTAGCAACTTGAGCTCACTTGTTCTTCTTTCCAGGTGACTCTGACTTAATGCCACTCCTCTGTCATTCTCATCCCTTCAATACTGAAATACCTATTGCACATAGAAGCCTAATACTCATCTTATGGGACACTTGAGGCAGCCTCTACTTTGGTGGAGTGATGGAAAGAGTTTTCTTTCAACATACCTTTTGGTCTAGCTTGATGGCAAATGCCAGTCTTGGGTTTTATTTGCAATTATTTTGGGGGGTTTTGTGATTACTTTTGGTTTTGACATGGTTGATTTCCCTATTACATTTTTGAGTTATCCAATTGATTATAACTACAGATAGTACTTGACTCACAACAATTCATTTAGTGACCGTTCAGAGTTACAACAGCACTGGAAAAATGATTTTTAACCGTTTTCACACTTACAACCTTACAGCATCCCCATGTCATATGATCAAAATTCAGACACTTGGCAACTGACTCATATTTATGATGGTTACAGTGTCCAGGGGACATGTGATCCCTTTTTGCGACCTTCTGACAATCAAAGGCAATGGGGAAGTCAGATTCACTTAACAACCAGGTCCTTAACTTAATAACTGCAGTGATTCACTTAACAATTGTGGCAAAAAGGAATGTAAATTGGGGCAAAATTGATGTAACAACTTAACAACTCTCACTTAGCAACAGAAATTTTGGGCTCAATTGTGGTCATACGTCAAGGATTTATCTGTACTGTTAAATCCACCCATGATGGAAATTAATAGTGAATCCAAGGTGCCCTTTGGCGTTAAATCTTAACTTCATCTCTAGCCTACACAGGCAGTCCTCGACTTACAACAGTTCATTTAATGACTATTCAAAGTTGCAACAGCACTGAAAAAAGGGATTTATGATAGTTTTCACACTTGCAACCATTGCAGCATCCCTAGTCATGTGATCAAAATTTGGATGCTTGGCAACCTTGGCAACGACAACCGTCATAAAAACAAGTCAAAAATGCATCAAAGTGGCGCTTGCAGTGTCTCCCTGGGTCACGTGATAATCTTTTGTGACATCCTGATAGTAATCGGGGAAGCCAGATTCACTTAACTGTGTGGCTCACTTAATAACTGCGGTGATTCACTTAACAACCATGGCAAGAATGGTCGTAAAAGGGGGCAAAGTTTATTTAAGAAATGTTTCACTTAGCAAACATAAATTTTGCAGTCAATTGTGTGCTGGCTTCCTGTATTGCGGGCAAAAAGCCTGATGAGGGTGGCAGAACTTTTCATCCGAAGCTCTTTGCAACAGGAATCCCTCCAGTTGACTGAAGCCTTTTTCCCTTTGTTTTTCTCCTTAGAGAGGCGTCTCTCCTCCTTCCTTGATCAAAAAACCGACAGAGACCAGGCTCCATGGATGAGTGGGATTCCCCCCAGTGGAAAAAGGAAATTGAAAGCCTTAAGTATCAGTTGGCTTACAAGCGGGAGGTGTCATCAAAAACAATTCCTGAGTGAGTTCTCCAGATACTATTTTGTGTAAATAGAGAACTAGAATGTTACAACCCTTGAGTTTCCAGCCCCTAAAGTTGCAAAGAAAAGGCTTGAAAATGAGTGGGGAATGTGCAACGAGAGAGAGGGGGGGGGGGGGGGCTAGCAGGAATTGTGATTATTCAGTTTTTGTTCCAGTAATTTTGTGTCAGTCTTTTTGTTTGGGTTCAGTACAACTTGACCACTTAAATAATGAACAGTTGCATCCAAACGCAGTTGGGGTTTTTGGTGATTTGCAATTATTATACTTTGTGAACTCCACCCACTTGGTGAGTGCGATTCCATGCAAACTTGGGAAATGAGTAGAGACAAGTTAACACGGAGGCTGGATCTGCACATTTACATTTCCAGATTTAATTTCCAGTTCGAACTGGAAAGATCCAGCCTGAAATCTGGCAAACTGTAGTCAAACCCAGGCCATATTTTGAGTTTCTCCAATATTCTGGTTGTTGAAGTAAACCAAACCAAGTCGGATGATGACTTTTGATCAGAATAATAACCTATTGATAAGCCTCCGTGCAGAGAAATCAGGCTGGGAATTCCACTGCTGGCATTATTTTGCATCTCTGGAAAGAAATCACCTCTGCTGTGCATTTCAGAGTATAATCTCCTTCCTCCTTTGATACAAAAGTAAAGATGATTTAATGTAGTGCTCACACACACACTAGACTAGCAGAGAGAAAACTGGTCATTCTCTTCCAGTATCCCTTTATACACAAAGCCAGCTGGGTTTGTTAGTGTGTCAGAAGGCAAACTGCTTGGACCTGTATCCACCTGTATGAACCAGGTTGGCCTCAAAGGCTCAGGGGAAGAAGAGATGGAAGGCAGCACGGAGAGTTCATTGTTCACATTCTACATCCAGAAATCTCCTGCCTTTTATGATATCATGATACATGCTTTTATTCAGTAACTGTTTTAAAATAATTACATGCAGATTATTACCTTTAAAAAAAAAACCTTATTGTGATGGCAGAAGAGATTATTACAGAAAAGTATCCCAAGAGATTTCCTGAGTTTTGGAGATTTTCAAATACCATTATACCAAATGCAGCCATCTAGAGATTTGTATGAGTGATGTGGTTGTGCAAAAAATTAAGGCTCTGAAACAAAATTCTGTCGCTCTTCCTCATAACTTCTCATGACTTTCCTGTAAATTCCTGCTTGCAATTGTATTTAGAAGTAATTTAACAACACTTTTTAAAGATGAGAATTTTACTCCTGGAGACAATAACTTCATCAATCTGTATAACAAGAGTTCAAAGTATAACACTGGATGTTAGCAGTGAGAGATCTTTCTTTCTGTTCCTTTGTAGATTCCTTAAATGGATTGAGGATGGGATCCCAGAAGATCCATTTCTGAACCCAGAACGCATGAAAAACAACCCCTGGGTGGAGAGAGGAAAATGTACAATCCTCTAGTCCATATTTTTAGCCCAGCACCATCCCTGATTGACAAATGCTTTCCTTTGGACATGCTCCAAAATTGCATAAACAGAAGGCTCCAAAATTATTTGCTTGCCACTCTTGCTAAATTCTCATTCCTAGTCCTTTGTTAGTGCTGGGGCCTTATGTAAGGACTGTGCTAAAGGCTTCCCACTTATGGGTCTCTGGGGCAGTCTTGGGGTGGGTGTGGCTTAAGTGGAGACCCAGCTTTGTGCACAAGGGGCTCTGGAGGTGGGCTTTCCCGCAGCAGTTCCCTCTGAAAGTCTGACGGCACTGAGTTTGCAATGTCTCCCAGATCCTGGCTGTGGGTTTGCTTCCAAGGGGTTGTCCTGCAGAAAGCCGGATTATCCTCACGGGGAAAGCGTGGCCTGGCCATCTGTTGTGTGGTGGGAGAGAACCAGGATGAACATGGCTTATCCTTATTGGCACAGAATGATGGGAGCCTCCAATGCCACATTGCAGTATGTTTATTTTAAACCTGTCAGTTCATGATTTGGAAACCACTGGAAGGGATAAATTTGTATGGAGGAGACTTCCTATTTTGAATCACTTAACTAAAAGAATGGAAATTAATTGTAACCAGAAAGAGTGAAGCAGAATCAAAGTCCTTCTTAGAAACCCCACCAATTGCTCTTTCTTGTAACTCTAATTTTGTTTGCTGTCTTCTTTCTTTCTTTTTTAGATATAAACATACATTTTATAAGCATTTTCATTTTTTTTTGTATTTCAGGAAATAGTTTTGCAGTAAAAAACTGCATGAGTGTAATAAGTTTATAAATGAAATAAAGCAATACTAAGCATGCCTTTATTTACTCCAAAATAGGATTTTATACCAAAAAATACATTAAAAAGTCCTCCTTTTGCCTGATTTTTCATGCCCTTATTTTATTTTTAATTTTTTTAATTGCTAGAGCAAATCTTTAATATAAATGCTTCTCCGAACTGCATTGGAAACACCTTCATTAAACCGGAACCAAACATCACTTTGCCCAACAGCTTTTCCAATTTGCTTTTCTACTGTATTTTTCTCAGGTACTTGATCAGCTTCTAGGAAGAAAAAAGAAAAGAAAAAAAATTGTATTGTAAGGGCTTTGGTGATCATAAAGTCAAAATGGATACTAGAACCACACAACTAAATTTTTCTCCCTTCTTTACATGACTTTCTTATAAACAAGAGGTGGTTGATTAGGCCTGCCTTAAATTGAGAACCAGAGAATGGCCCAGGCTGGTTAAAGAAGGCAGCTCTAACCATGATCAGGGATCAAGGTTTGCAGCCTGATGATTTCCTTGTCCTTGGATTCTTCAACTTGTTCTACCTGAAGAGGAGATTAAGGTCATTTTTTCAGCTCTGGAGGGGAACAATAGCAAAAATAGCCCTAATTTACTAGTTTGATAAGACAAGTTGAAGAACCCAAGGACAAGGAATCATCAAGCTGCAAGCCTTGATCACCAATCGTAGTTAGAGCTGCCTTCTTTAACCAGCCTGAGCCATTCTCTGGTTCGCAGTTCAAGGCAGACCTGATCAAGGCAGAAAATCAAAGATATTTTTATATCATGTCCCTCACTGGGGTGCATTCGTCACAATAAAAAAATCACAAGTAAAAACTGCAGAAAAACATTCAAGCCCATATAACCACAATATATTTATAGTCACTGTAAGTTTAAGAACCCCTAACTTAATGAGCTGAAGGGGCTTGCCAGCTTTTCATTGTTTTGGTCAGCACTTTATTAAGAATTTTAAAAGATTAAAGAAAACATCATGGAGGGGATTCAGGAAATGCTACTTTATGGTTGCAGGGGATATTATTGACTGCTGAAATCTCATCCACAACATTTGCTGTCCCCCCTTTTGGAGACCTCGGGGACCAGGTGGGCTTTCTGTTTTCCTGGGGCTGAGCAATCCTTTCACTTGAGGCCAAAGCTCAAAACAACCACAATTGCTGTGCTGAGTGAATGCTACTATGGCCAACCAAGGAAGCTAGGGAGGACTGGCTCTCTCCCATCATTCTCCGTAGGCTTTCATAACAGAGAGCGAGAGAGTATCACACCCTGTTTTCCCTGCAGAGGACAACAACTCCTCTTCCCCATGAGGGCTATCTCCTTGAAGAGACATTTAAATCCAGTCTGACGGGGGAGCTGAACTACTTTAGCCCACCCTTTCCCCAGACAGGATGTTTCCCTTAGGCCCCAATCTTACCTGGTGAAGGGGCTGCCTTTTTCTTGAGGATGACCTGGCCAAAGAAGTCTCTTTCTGGCTGGAAGGAGAGGGAAACAGAGATCGTCAGCAACTACTCTTCCCTCCCCCTCAAAAGGTTTACTCTTCTCAAAGAGCAGCACAACAACAACAGGCTGCAGCTATTTCACAATCTCTGCCAGAACCTGGATGTCCACCAGCCCACCAGCCCCCCCCCCCCCCCCGGGGCATAAAGGAGCCTGATTTGGCACCTTCTTTACTGAATTTCTCTCTATATTTTTCAACAATAAAACGAAATGGGAAATTAACAGGGTACAAGGCTAAATTCAACTTTAGCTTCATGATCTCCATTCCCAAATACCCCCGAGACTCCGTCTAGGCCCCACTGTTGTTTCTAGGCAAAATGGGTGGCTTTAAGCTGATGCCTTGTTGGGAAATGTGCCATGCTGCCCAGAAACCCAAAAGCCCCTCAGGGGCCCCTCAAGGGCTGGAACAAACCCTTCCTCCTTCTTGGGTGAATCAGGGGTTATGACTGGTTCCTTACTTTATGGCCTTCATTTTGTCAGAACTGGTTGACCAACTGGCAAAATGGCCACTGATCTCTACAAGTAACACCTTTGCAAACTTGGATCTCTCCATTCTCCTCAGGGCTACCATGTCAACACTTCCGAACTTGTCCTAAGCCTGTGGATACATCCTTGGCATGGCCAGGTTTTCTGAGAACTATGTCAGTTCTGAGAACAATCTATATCAGCAACTTTGCTAGTCTGAGTGGATGAAAAATCACCAATAAAAAAAAAACTATACTAGTTTTTAGGGGGGCTGAAGTCATGTTTCTCATTTGCAATTTGTAATTTTTCATGAACCAGTTTCCTTACTTCGTGGATGTTCTGACAGCTCAGCAACTCCAGCTGCCTAGCAATTGTATTCCAGAATCTTTAACCCTGCAGCTCATATGGATTCTCAGCGTTGGCTTTCTTTTAGGCACAATTTGCCTCACGAGGCCATACATGCTTTCCCCCAAACTCTGCAATACTGCACCATCCTGCCCCTCTAGCTCTTATACATGGTTATCACCTTTTCCTCAACTGTCGCTCTCTTCACAATTTGGTCAAGACTTTGCTCGTGGTTCCTGATCCTAGATTTACGCCACTCTCCACCTGTCCCCGTTTCACGGTTGGTTTCTGTGGGGGGTGACCTGGCCTCTAATGCCTGAGGGAGAGCAGAGAAACATTGGGGTGTTTAGGAGGGAGAAGAATGAAACAAGGGGGAAATTACATCGGTTTTACCAGAGCTGTATGCATTCTTGAACTGTTAGACTTAAAATTTGCTTAAAATTTAAATGTTTATGATCAATTCCAAAATGCCCCCATTGTGTATTTTCTCCAAATTGTTTATTTTTTAAAAAGAGCAGATTAAAAGTATTTGTCTCTTTTAATGCATCACAGATCACTTTGGAGCTACACTTGGGAGTTAGTGGCAGGTTTAAGAAATGGGATGGGCAAAAAAAAAGATCCCCGTGCTTCCCCCCCCCCCCCCCATCCCCAAGAAACACGGGGATGTTTCTTCTCAGAAGCCCTCAGGATATTTGTATCATAATGAATAATAATTCCATGGTGGGGAAAGTGGGGTGGTGACGGGCAGGGGCAGCCAACTGCTTTGGACTCGCTGTTTGCAAATGAGGCAATAAAACGAGAGCTTGGCTCTTCTGAATTGCCACCAAAGGCTGGCCACCTAGCACAGGCATCTCACACTTTGAGATCCGGTCTAAAGGTGCGTTTGTAAGGCGAGCATGGCGACCTGCTAACTCCTCAGAACAGGCCACCAAGCCAGCCAGCCAGCGGTGCCCGGGGGCTTCCCAAGCGGAGGCAATACCTGGCGAGGGGCCTCCATCTGCCTCATCTTCTCCACTTGGATCTCTCGCGCAATGAGCTGCTTGGCCTGGTAAGTCAACGGTTTCCGAAACGGGAGATCAGGAAACCTACAAACCTCTTCCACATTCCTGGGGTTTGCAACCGAGGCAGCAGTATTATTGTAAAAGGAAACAAGACCCAAAGTATTAACAAGCAAACCACCCCTTTCACACCCACACTTTTACTTGAATACAATTTGGCATTTGGGTCACAACAAGGTTTTGTAAACCCTACTGAAATAGGAATTGCAAGAGCTGGAAATACACCCAAACCTACACAATAAGGTCATCAGAGCCCTTCCTGCCCATATCCAGGAATCTTTGGGTTAATCCCCATGTATGTGAAATATTCCAGGGTGGGGCAACCGTGCAGCTGAACTGATAGAACAGACCCTCCAACTATGTCACGTTTGAACAGAGCCTTTATAAAACTTTAGAAAACTAGAGGGATTTCTCCGCAGGGTTGGTTTTCCATTCACCCTGAAACATCCTCAGGAAGCCTAGGGAAGTAGGACTCAACCGTCCCATTCGCTAGCTTGAAATACCATTGGTATCTCTGAACATGAAGCCTTTGATCAGCCGGTTCTTCTGCCCAGCAGCAACACCGCTGGCATGTCTGATTTTTATAAGGGACCCAGCACTGCAGGCTACTCTTGCATCAGATGTTGCATTTCCAGCGAGAACAATTGTGAAACCATGCAAAAATTACCTGCTTACCTGAAAAGGTAGTACTTACGGGTCAAGCTTATAGATGTACTGGCCTTCTGGAGTCCGCTCTTGATGGTAGGTAAGATTGTATGTCAGCATAATATTGATCAGCTGTGACAGCTGCTCCTTTTCCTTCTGACTGTACAGCTGTGTGTTCACCTAAGGAGGTTAGAAGAATGAATCATTCCAAACTCCGTCTTTATTTGGCATTTTTCTTCTCCCACCATCCAGCTTCCGAGGGACTTGCAAACAGGAGACAGAGAACTACATCCCTTTTCCTCCATCTCTCTCGAGTAACATTTGGGGAGAGTTGTCCTCGATCTGGAGATAATGTAGAGGTTCCTACATGCCTTCATCCAATCCTGTTTGAAAGCCGCTCTAGTTAATTACCATGTCTTAAGGACATCAAAAGGGATTTGCTCGATCAGGCCAAAGCTCAAATTAGCCCAGTGTTTTGATTTTCACAGCAAGGAAACCATGCTGCTGGGATGCTTGCAAGCAGGAGACAGAGGAGGCCAGGCCTCATCCATGGCTATTCTCCAAAACGGGCATTTGGAGGGATGTGGAGATATCACGGAGTCTTCAGTACCAACAGGTTTTACCAGATCTTTCCTTCACTAAAGGCATCAAATTAATGGTCAATACTACAACTTATACAGAACGAATAATCATGAGGTTATGATTATTAGGTTACTGATTTATAATTATTTTTCATACCATATTAAAATTTGATTTTAAAAAATAGGAGTGTTCTGGAATTCAACAGATAGCAATTACTAATTATTTATAAATAACAAGAAAAAAGTCAAGGAAACAGTCAGTCCACTAAAGAGAGAAGATGGCAAGGAAGTAACAGGCAGCAGATAGAAAGCAGAGCTACGTAACTTGTTATTTGCATCGGTCTTCACACAAAAAGAAACCATAGCCCAACCTACCAAAAACATAACTGTAAAAGACGGACTAGAAATAAAAATTAAAATAAGAAAGAAAATGGTAAGGGAACACCTGTCTGGCCTTGATGGATATAAATGACCGTTGTACTTACTTGAACGGTTGTTCTCGGTGCGCTGCGTGAGAATCCAAAGGAATGGTTAATTTCGGTCTGTTTGCCTAGAGACTGAATTGAAGAAGTTTGGCCACGCCTCCTTTTTCACTCGGCTGGTCAGTTTTTCAATGGAAGGCATGGCCGTTTTGAGATATGAAAGCACATGGAATGCCCTCCCAACTTGAAACCCGCTAGCTGCCCTTGACCCTGGGCTGACTTGTGTATGGGTGGGGTTGGATTCTTACACAGCGCATCGAGAACGACCGTTCAGGTAAGTACAACGGTCATTCTCCAGTACGCTGCTTAGAGAATCCAAAGGAATGGGATATGCCTAAGCATGCTGAGATAAGGATGGGTAGAAGACTGGTCCAGGGATCCGGTGTCCGAGTGAACCGACTGCAAAACCCGGCATCTGAAGGCCGCTTCGTTTGAAGCATAGCTGTCTAACTTGTAGTGCGAGTCCTTCGGGAGAGGGTTGCGGCTAACAAATAAAATTATTATTATTATATTATTATTATTAGTGCCTGATGAAGGGTGATGGAGATGACCACGTCGCCGCCCTACAAATTTCCTCGACAGAGGCTTGAGTGGCCCAGGCCGTAGTCGTGGCTGCGCTGTGCGTTGAGTGGGCAATGATGTATTGGGACGGTGGGCGGCCCTGTACCTCATAGACCTTGGCGATGCAGGCCTTCAGCCATCTTCCAATCGTGGTGGATGACACTTTCTGGCCCATGGAGCCTGGAAGGAAGGCTACAAAGAGCACCTCTGATAGCTGGAAAGCCGCTTGATGTAGCATTGAAGAGCTCGTCGCACGTCGAGGTGATGCCATTTCCGCTCACGGGGATGTGACAGACGGGGGCAAAAGTCAGGTAATACCAACTCCTGGGCCCGATGGAACCAGGAGTTGATTTTTATGAGGAAGGAAGGATCAAGACGCAGGATCACCCTGTTTGGGTGGAAAATACAGAGGTTGCTGCGTACTGACAGGGCTGCCAGCTCTGAGATCCTCCGAGCTGAGGTTATCGCCACAAGAAAGGCTACTTTCAGAGACAGCAGGCGTAGACTAATGGAACAGATTGGTTCAAATGGTGCAGATGTTAGGGCTTCAAGTACAACTGAAAGCTCCCACGACAGGTAGCGATGAACCGTTGGAGATCTGAGGTTGGCAGCTCCTCTCAGAAAGTCTGAATTCTGGGATGGTGTGTTAGTGAATGACCCGCGCCTACGTGGAACACTGTGGCAAGCACAGTCGTCTGTCTTCATAGGGTATTAGGGGCCAGCCCCTTGTTCAGGCCGTCCTGGAGGTATTCTAGGGAGGGAGTGAAGCCAATCTCGGGGCAATCCCTAAGAGACGGCACCACCTACAGAAGGCTGACCACGTCGCGTTGTACACCCGCGTAGTGGATGGTCGTCTGGCTGCCTGGATGGTACACTCAGAAAAGTTGTCTCATCTCAGTATGTCCTCTCAATGGTCAAACGGCCAATTGGAGCCACTGAGGGTCCGGGTGTAGGAGGGCCTCTTTGGGTGAGAACTATCCTGTTGTCCGGGATCCTCCAGGGCGATGGACAGACTGGTCAGATCGGCGAACCAGGTTTTGTGGGGCCAGGTGGTGCCACCACCACCATCTCCGCCTGTTCCGTCAAGATCTTGCAAATTACCCTCGGGATGAGCGGCAGGGGCGGAAACGCATATAGCAGGTCCTGTGGTCATGGGCACCAGAGGGCGTCGATTCCTTCTGCCACAGGAGAACGGAATCGGCTGAAGAAACGAGACAGGTGGGTGTTGGTAGAGGACGCAAAGAGGTCCAGTATCGGCATGCCGAACCTGTGAGCCATTTCCTGGAACAAATCCGGGTGAAGCCTCCATTCCGCCTGATCCACAGTCTCGTGACTCAGCCAATCCACCTGTATGTTTGCTGAGCCAGAAATGTGATCCACCATGATGGATAACAAATGCGACTCCGCCCAGAGGCACAAGCAGGCTCTTGGAATGCGTGCCCCCCTGGCAGTTGATGTGTGCTTTGGCGGCCACGGTGTCCATAAGGATTAACAAGTGCCGCCCCGCCACTATGTCTCTGAACTCTTGGAGGGTCAGGTGAATGGCCTGAAGCTCCAGCCAGTTGATGTTGTTCGTGATGTTGATGTGGCTCCAACGTCCCTGGGCTACCCGCGCTTGAGTGTGAGTACCTCAACCGTATAAGCTGGCATCGGTCGTGATTGTGATCCAATCCGGCTCTCTGAACAGACAATCCTTCAGCAAGGCAGAGGAGTTCCACCAATAGAGCGACCGGACCACCTTGGAGGACAGACTCACTGTGATGTCTGGGACGCCCCCTGCCTCCTCTGATGTGGGAGGAGAAACCATTGGAGATGGCGTGCATGGAGTCGGGCCCATGGAACGATCCCTATGCACAAGATCAACTTCCCGAGGAAGGTGTATAGCAATGATAGATATACTGACCTCCGTACCCGGGCCACCAGGTTTGAATGCTGGAGCAACAGTCGGGTGACAGGAACACCTGACATTGAACAGTGTCTATTAGCGCCCTGAGATGTATCAAGGACGTGGCTGGAATAATTGACTTTTGTCCATATTTACCATGAAGCCGTGGAGCTGCAGTGACTGAATTGTCGCTCAAAGATCCCAATGTGCCTGCTCTGGAGATGCGGACTGTATCAGGAGATTGTCGAGATAAGCTTGAAGTCTGATGGGGCGGGATTTGAGGTGGGCCATCACCGCAGCCAACAGCTTGGTAAATGTCTTTGGGGCCGACGAAAGCCCAAATGGCAGGGCGCGATATTGGAAATGGCGCCCTGCGTATGAGAATCAAAGGAACTTCTGGTGTGAATGACGAATGGGCATGTGAAGGTATGCCCCCTTGATGTCTACTGATGTTAGGTAGTCTCCCTGGTGAATGCAGCCCAAGATGGTTTGCAACGACTGCATTTTGAAACGTTTGTACGCCAGGTACACGTTCAGCCTCTTGAGATCTAGTATCACCCTCCACCCTCCCCGAGTTGTTGGGCTCTAAAAACAGGATGGAGTAGAACCCCCTCTGTTCCTGGCTGGCTGGGACCGGTTTGATGGCGGAAATGTCCAACAGGTGCTGAATCTCGGCATCCATGAGAGCCCTCATGAGCCTGCACCTTGCAATTGTGCACCTGACGAATCTTCTTGGGAGAGTGGAAAGAAACTCTAGAGTGAGACTGATCCGCACGGTTTGAAGAACCTAAGCGTCCGAGGTTGACTGTTCCCATTGGTGAATGAAGTGTTTGAGGCGTCCACTAATGGGAATACCAACCAGGGAGTCAGCAGTACTGGCAGAAAGGACGATAACCAGTTCCTTGGTTTCCCTGACAGGATTGGGGCTGTTGCTGCTGGGGCTGTTGTTGTTATCTAGATCTGTCTCTAAACCCAGATCTGTCTTGGGTTCTATCAGGGCCCTTATAGTAGGATCTGGGGTCCAGCTGACCCCGAGTCCCCCTGAAAGGGCTGCCTATGGAAGTAAGGTTGAGCCCTACGATCTGCTCAACATTGGACTGAAGGAAGAACCTTTTTCTTACCCTGGTTCTCAATGAGAATGGGATCCAGGGCCTTACCAAAGAGCTTCCCCCCTATAAAGGGAGAAGAAGCTAAATGCCATTTTGAATGCAGATCAGCTTGCTAATGGCAAAGCCAAAGCAACCGGAGGGAAGTGACAGTAGTGGCCATAGCCCTGGAGGCAAACTTGGCTGCGGCCAATGTGGCATCAGCTGAGAATTCTAAGGCCGCCACCAGTTTGTTTACATCCTGGTGGAGGCGGACTTCCTCAGGGGCCAATCTAGCCTGCAATTGTCTGAGCCATACTAGCAATGTCCTATTGAAAAAGGACGCAGCTGTGGCTGTCCTAATTGCCCATGAGACCACCTTTTGTGTTTTGCGGAACGTCTGTTCCGCCTTGCGGTCCTCAGATTTCAGGCCCTCAGAAGTGTCTGAGGGGACAATGGCGGGGGAAGTCAAGGCTGCTACGGGCGGATCCAAGATGGTAACTGGAGGAGCCCCTCCAGGTCCGGTCCCGGACGAAATAGACCTTTGTCATTGTTACTAGGTGGGGGAATCGCCGCTGGCCTCTGGATGACATCTAAAAACAATTTAGGTGAGGGTATGACCTCTTATTCTTGCACCGGTTCCGTGAACAGGCATTCCGTGGAATCAAGGCCCAAGGAGGGTTCTACTGGGGTTCCCCTGTTGCCCATATTAGCTGTGACTCTGGCCTTAAAAAGTAAGACTTAAATAGAGCAGGCCTGAATAAGCCGCTGGGAAGAGGAGTGTCCTGGGGGCCACCTTCATCATCAGATAACTCTTGATCCCCCTGTTCTTCATTGCCCAAAAGTGAATCCTCGCTATGGGTGGATGGTAAAGGAGAAGAAGGGGGATCCCTAACGGGCCCAGAGGTAGACCTAGAGGGAGGTCTAGTGCCCTTAGATCGTCTGCGGAGCTCAGAATCCACCCCTTGGGAATGGCTGCAGAAATGAGGTCTCTGAATTCCCTGGGAAGGCTCTTGATTTGCCCATCCTCCCCGCGGAGACCTGCAGCAGTGAGGGTAAAGGTTGCCTCAGGAGGGGCACGCCTTGCCTCTGGGGAGGATTGCCTAGCTTGGGGATTTGGGGCCACACTCAGATCAGAGGTGCTTGAGAGGATCTCGGATGTAGGCCGAAAGACCCTGCACATGGATACAGTCTGGAGACCAATCCCTGGCCGTGCAGGAGGAAGACCCTTGGAGGGGCAAGCGGGGTAATCCCTCCAACAACAATGATGGCAGCAGGGGAGAAGATGCCCCCCGAGGTTTTTGCGTCTGGGTGACCTGTTTACTGGGCGTCCGGAGCTTGATCTTATCGGCAGCCGCCAATCTTGATTTAGCCCGGGATTTACTAGTCGCAGCTCTGGTGCAAGCCCTCCCTGTCCTGGGCAATGTGGAAGCCTCTAATGGGGGACTCCCGGGGGAGATGCCATCCCGGGAGGTTGGGCCGGTGGATTGTTCTGTCATAATAATAATCCCAAGTGGCACGGCTGGGGAGAATGGAACAGGCAAACCTGACTGAGTCCCCAGCAAATCTAGCACTCAAGAGGCAGACGTGGAATACCACAAGTGACTTCACAGAAGATCGGAGCCGCTAGCACTGAGCAAAATCGCAATCGCGCTTCTGATCAGCTCTCCGACTCGCTCGCAATGAGTAAAAGGCAACCAAAATGGCCAACGCAATAGAGCAGCTCGTTTGGCGCCAAAGTAAATAGCCAAGGACATGCGCAGAAGAACAGACTCTTGGTGCCAGCATACAACGGCCAGAACGTAAATCTGCCAATGGCGGCACTAGACGGTTCTCTGAAAAGTCTGCGCCCACGGAATTCAAACAAGCAGCAAGAGGATGGCGGACCACGCCTCCGAGCATGCCACCGCGGAACACAAGAACGGAGCACTGATCTCACTGCCGTACCACCAGTACACATAGTAAGGGCTGGCCCAAAACGGACCGCTGTGCCCACCATAAGTTCACCTCCTCAGGGGGAAAAGACAGCAGCGGTTCTAACTGGCGTTCTGGGGAAACCAGCACGCTTCCTGAAATAAAAAACCTGTGGAAGGAAACAAACGAACTAACAAACAAACAAGAGAATACCTGCAATAGAAAATCCAAAGGAATAGAGTAAATAGCAGGAATGAATGCGATTGCGTCTCGTTAGGCAGACTGAATTGAAAAACTGACCAGCCGAGTGAAAAAGGCGTGGCCAAGCTTCTTCAATTCAGTCTCTAGGCAAGCAGACCAAAATTAACCCATTTCTTTGGATTCTCTAAGCAGCGCACTGGAGAATCACCGGAACCTGATGGGTTACACCCCAGAGTTCTGAAGGAGCTGGCAGATGTCATTTCAGAACCATTGTATGATATCTTTAAAAAAACTCCTCTGGCCGGAAGAGTGCAGTTTTTTACGAAGATGCAGCTGATCTGAGAGATGGAAATAAGGTAAGTCCTGGAACATTGAAGTGAAGGTAAGTAGCCCCAGACCCTGCACCGAAGAGCCACAATGGTGGGGTTGGATTCTCACCTGATCACCTTAGCCTTATGCAAAATAGATTTGAACAATGAGGGTTTAAACAACCCCGCAAAGGCAGGTTTGTCTGGAACCAGCCCTTCGTCTTCCGACAGGTCAGGTTCCATCAGATCCTCCTCCTCCCAGACAGAGCTAGCGCTAGCCACTGAGGAAGGAGACAAAGCATGTCCACATGCTCTGGACTTGCTTTTGTGTCCCTTGGAAGATCTGTTGTCACGTTCCTGCATCTCCTGGGCGATGCCCTGGGAGATCGCTGTGGCAATTACCTCCCGCATCTCTGCTGATAAGAATGGGCCCTGGTCTTCCGCTGGGCAGGTCCCCGCCCTGGTGGCAGTGGAAGAAGATAGGGTCCTATGGAGCACTGGAGGAGAAGGGGAAAGAGAATCCCTATCCTCTCTGACATCTCAGCCAAAAAGGTCAGCCCCCTCCGCAAGGTAAGGAGAATGGTCCCCAAAGGATCTATCCGAAATACCCAGGGAGACAAGCCTTGAAGATCTCCCCTGCAGGAAGACAAAGGGGGTTCAGATGGATCAGGTCCCTGGCTCCCTGGGGACTCAGGTGGATCAGCTCGATGAACCTGAGCTACAGCCATAGTCTGCCTTTGGGCCCTGCTAGGTTGATGATTTGGGGCCCTCTGGTGCCTGGAGGTCTTCCTATCCAGGCCTGCAGCCACCTGCCTGGTATAAGGATGCTGTCTTAAGAGCTTCCCTCGCAGCACAGCCTTCCTTCCTGGTGCAGGGCCTATCCTGCACTGAAGTGGGGCCTGCAGGTTCTGGAGCTTCCATGATGGCCTCCTCTTCCATTGCTGCCCAAAGTGGCAGCCGAAACCCTCAAAGGTGAAAGGTGGCCCAAGATGTTGGGGGGAAGGAGGGAGATGGCAGCCGCACTCACCACCACATCAAAGGACAGTTGTGCCATTCGGTCACAACGCTGCCTGAAGAGGGCTGGAACAAGTCTGGTGTGTCACAGGCAGGCACATAGCACATGGAGGGTGGCAGCAGCCAAGGTCTCCGAAAGCCGCTCTTGATCCGAGGCCTCTGCCGGCGATCCGGATCGAGGCAATCAGACGCCACTCTCAGAGATGTTCGGCTGCTAAAAGGCCCGGGAATTAGTCAAACAAAATGGCTGCTGGAAGTGTGGCAAAATGGCAGTGCCCAGTAGAACACGCGGCACTGCCAAGGACCTCCAAAATGCCCAGGGAGACATGCGTTATGGCCGCAGGGCTTCCCAGCGCCCGGCAGAAAACTCACTGTGCAGTCTGGAACCTTGCCACAGGTCGCGCTGAAGCCGGATGGGTCGCCGAAGCCTCGGACGAGTCCGCCGGTGAAGAGAAACAGCCCAGGCGTGAGGCCCAGCTCCAGACAAGGCATAAGGCCTTTGGGGGCTGAAAACTAGCAGCTCGAACCACAGACATAAAAACAACCTACCAATCAACTAAAACACTAGGTACAAAAGGAATAAAATTAAAACACTTTAAGATAGTAACACTATAGGAAAAGAGGGAAAAAAACCTCCCAAATTAAATAGCTATAGTAAAATTGTCCTGATGGGCTGGACTGAAAAACTGAGGATACAGGAAGCCAAGAGGCTTGGCCAAGAATTTTAATCCAGTCCTTGGGCAGTGTGACAGAATTTAACCCATGCTTGGACACTCCAAGCAGTGCACAGGAAAATGAGCGGGTGAAGGAGGATCCAGCGGTGCTGACAAGGCCCTGGTTGAGATAAGCGACCTGGAGGCTTGTCCCCTGTGCTGTAATGCACTATCAACCCCCTGGGAAATTGCTGCTGAGATGAGGTCATGAATCTCCTAAGGAGTTGACCCCCTTCAAGGCAGAGTCCTGCCGCAGTGGGGGTGAAGGTGGTCTCCGGTGTCATACGCCTGGTAACAGTCTTGGAGGCCGGAACCACCTCTGAGAGGTGGGGTGGGGAAGCAGGCCCCAACCCAACCTCCTCCACTAACAGCCCTTGGAGAATGACGATATCAGGTGACCATCCCTGTATGTCCAGAGCTGGGGGTGAACTGGGCCGAGAATGAGAGGATAGAGTCTTTAAAACTAAAACCGGAGGGGAGCGACTGGCCTGTGCCCTCCTAGAGGCCTTCTGCCATCCCTTGGCCTCTCTATAGCCAATAGTAGCAGCTGCCCAAGCCACCGATCCGCTTGTTCGGGATCTGGTAGTAGTGCCCCTGGTGGTAAGGCCTACCTAACCTGGCATTGGTATCCCCCGATGTGGGCCGAGGTCTAAGGGAAGCCTCCGCCCGAGTGCTGCTGCCCGAGATAGAATGATCAGCCATCCTAGGGAATACTAGCTACTACCAAGAATCTAGGACCAGGCCCAATTGAGATGGCGTGGAAGCGAGCGGGAGGAACCCTGAGCAACAGGGAGCCTGGCTCTGAGTCAACGGTGCTGTTCTGGAAACACGGAGTATACTGCAGGGCCCACTCCAATCTCTTCACAAATTCCAGCCCAAATTGTTATCACAGATATTAGTTGGAAACTACTGTGAAGAGCTCTGGAAAAAAATTACCCCACTGTTCAGTCGATCAGCACAATGTGAACAACAGCACAGCCACTTCCTGGCACCGAAATTAACTGCCGTTGCTCCTTCCAGCATTCAAAATGGTGGGCGCTCCTCCTGACTTTCAAAATAGCAGATGCTGTAAGAGATCGTCTAAAATGGCGCCTGCCAATAACTCAAAAAGGCGTGAACAATCTTCCTCCACAATCACTCAACTTCAATTTGCAAATCATGCCATTTCATTATTTTTTCAAGCTTTTTTTCTTCAATTCGTGCATCACCTGGTATTGCAATATCAATGAAACACACTTCATTTCCATAATAATGATGTCAGATTTGCTGTGGGCCAGATGTCTGTCTGTTTGGATCTGAAAGTTCCACAGGATCTTGACCTGTTCATTTTCAAGAACTTTGTCAACTTGGTGTTCCCAGTAATTTTTGCTGCATTCAACCCCAACTTTCTGGCAAAGCTTCCAGTGTATGATTGGAAGGAGGGAGTCAATGGCTCCCAGCAGCAGCGGCTGAGAGTGATCTGGCTGAAGCACAGCTTCTGCAGGACAGCCCTGAGGCTTCACTTGGGAAAGCATACAGGTTAATGATGAACAGAAAGCATCTGGTTAATGATGAACTGCCTTCTGTATCTGATCCGAGAACACATACGATAGTGATGGCTAACCTTTTTGTCGTCACGTGCCGAAAGCGTGTGGGCACCCATAATCCAATATGCGCGCCTCACCCCCTGCGTGTGTGTGTGTGTGATCCCCACGCATGCGTGCGTCCTTCCCGCATGCACCCTCCCCCCGTGTATTCACGGCAGAGACCTGGAAACCAGCTGGTCAGAGGGGGACACACATGCATGCGTGGTGAAGCTGAGAGAGGGCTCTGCGTGCCACCTGTGCCATAGGGCAAAGGCAATAGCAGAGGAGGTTAGCCAGATTGCTCATGAGGAGGCAGCCTTGTCCCTCTTGATGGGCTGCACCAGAAGCTGGCTATTTAGCACAGCAGACAGATGGAGACAAGACTTGGAACAATGTGTTCATTTCCTAGTTGTGTTTCCTGGTTGTCATGATTCCTGCCTTGCTATGAATTCATTCCGTTTTGGTATCAATTTGATTTTGGATTGTGCCTTGTGAACTCTGGACTTTTCTTGCCTGTGAATCCTCTTGTGTTGTGGATTTAATTTTGCCTGGTGGATTTGCCTTGCTTGGGAAACTTTTGCTCTGTGGACTAGCATTGGTCTGCTTTTGGCTGGACTTCATTGGGTTTTTGTGAAGGGAATTGCTGAGCAATACCAAGACTAAGAAACCCACTAAACCACCATTACATTTGTGTGTAAGTAGGACAGCATGGTGTCATCAATTCTTGTTTCTCCAAAATAATCCACCTCAACAAAGAACGCTGGATCAAAAGTCAGTGACTGGCTTATATTTTCAAACACCACCAAATGGGGGAAAGAAATTGTTTGGTTTTGGTTTCTTACATGCAGACTTCAAAAACAGTTAACTCGTGGCTTAGACCAGCCTCTGAAGCTTGCCAAAAATAGGCCACACCACGCCAGGTTGCCAGGCAGAGCTCACTCAGAATCACAGCATCTTCCAGCACTGATAGATATATGTAACTGTTCAACAGTTGGAAGACTTCAGGGAATACATTACCAATTTTTCTTGAGATTAGCATGGCTAGAAAAGAAGATGTTGCTAACATATTTGGGGGCTATAGCAATGTCGATCTTTGGACAGGTCTTAAGCTAGAGAATAATTGGCAAGGCAGGCTGGCACAAAACTGCCTTTCTTGGTGAGCCGCTCTTCATTCTTGCTTCAGCTGGCATCGTTTATCATCACTTGCCAGAATGCATTGTGAATGCATTCGTGTGTGTGTGCGTGCGCTTGCGCCTTTGAGTCATTGACTCCTGGTAACTGCCTGGACAGGCCCCTGCAGTTATCCTGGCAAGATCTCAGAAGTGTTTTGCCATTGTCTGCTGAGAGAAGCTGGCCCAGGATCTCCCAGCTGGCTCTGTGCCTAGGGCAGGATTACACCTCCACAAACTGGCTCTTGTTCATGCCTTACAAAAGAGATCAAAGCAGGGACTATGTCTTTTGACCTAAGGATTTGGATCTTATTGTCTCTCTCTAGCCACTGTGTGGCTTGTTCAGCCAGTCCTGTCCTATGAAAACCTTCCCATCCCCAGGAAAAAGTTTTTCTTACCGGTCTCAGTTTTGGTGAAATAATCTCCAAGAGGAGACAAAGGGCTTCGATGGTGAAAGATTGAGGTCTGACACGACTGCGTGAGTTGGGCGCAATTCCAGAAATCATGGAATCTACCAGGTGATGCATCTGGGTCAGTTTTGATAGAGCCTGAATGAGAAAAAGAACAGGAAACATTGGCAGGCAGGCAAAGTTCCAAAGAGATTTCATCACCATCATGCAGAATATTGGCAAACAGTGCCATTTCTCCCAAAAGGCCGCGAAGGGTTGGTTGGCTGTCAAAGCCTCCCTAAGGAGCTGCCTTCTACAGATAGCCTTGAGGAAAAATGCAACATCTGTTTGGAAAATGTGAACTTAGTTCAGAAAAACAGATAGGTGTGAGAAAGAAAGTCAAGATTACCCCACCCTGACTGTCTTTGGTATAAAAGAGAAAGAAGGAAAACTGTTGGAAGGCTTTCACGATTATTATAATAAAATGAGGTTCTAATCTCTCTTGTGATATTTGTTTCTTTCCCATTCTATCTCGAAGACAGTTGACAGTAGATCTTGCATTTAGGAGTTTTCTGCAGTTTTTTCTCTCAGACCTAAACTGAACTTGAGACTGTCTGAATTTGCATGCAAAAGTGCGATTTTTATCCCTAAACTATGATTCTTCATCTCCATAAGAGGCATATGAACTTTGAAACACGTACTTCAGAAGCCAAAGAGAGGGAAGGGCAGTTCTCCACTTCATGATCATCGGGGGATTTTGTGAATCATGATGCAAAACTCACTTTTTTGTTTTTTCCTAGCCAGTCCCTGACGGTTTTCTCTCCATTCATACCTCATGTTGGCTGTGTGGATATGTCAGTCTGGGAATACTGGAAGCAGCAAAGAGCACGTGGAAAGAAACTGGGAGGAAGGGCAAGTATCTCATCAGCTGAAAGCTCTGGCTGCACAGGATTGCCTTGCCCAGCAGATCAGAGAAGCCAAGCCACTCCAAGGCCAAGCAGACCGAGTCCAAGCTGGAATCCTTCACCTTCATATTGAGGAAATTGTCGTACAAGCCCTGCAAGAAATGGGGCCAGGGTGAAGCCAGCCACAACACAAAGTCCGAGACTAGACCAGACCGTTGTGTAGATGGGATCTAGGACAATTAAACAGGGGAACATGGCTGCACCCACTCCACCGCAGGGTCCCCCCACAGCCAACCCATCGCATTTATTCTCGGCTGCCCCCTGCCAGAGCCCCTTTCCCGCCAATGGCCTGCCGGCACTCCAACGCAACCACCTCCTGGGTGATTTGCCTAGGGATCCTTGTCCCCGGCCAGGCCATAGCACAGGACAAGTCACGGTGCATCCTCGGTTTGCTCTCAAGGAAGAGACATGATAAACGTGAAGGGCCCCGCTCGGAAAAGGGACTCTCAACCCAACAGCTTCCCCAGCCAAGCACATTCTCTGTAATTGCAGTGAAAATAAATATGTTGCAATCCCAAAAACCCTCTTTAAAAGAAATATGTTTTCTTGTAATAAGCACCTAATCCTAACCTGTCGTGCCATTATTCTCCTAGTCAATACGTTTTCTTTGATCTTATTAGGATGATGTTTCTAACGGATTCCAGTATCTGCAAGAGTTGAATTTGGTACTGTAAGAGCTTTTTTTGCGTCTTCTCATAAAAGCAACTTACTTGAGCTTCACCCATGAAGCATCTGTTGCCAATTCAAGGGAGTATCACCTCTGATAGAAAATGGAGCAGGAGACACCCTCACCCCTGGCTGAACTGGAAGAGCAGCTGGTCAACTAACAGGAGAAGGGTTTTGCATGGACTGAATTCAACAGACCTTTCAAGATCTGGGGAAACCACAGAAGAACTGCATTTATTGGTTGACTTTGCCTTTAGCCACAGAGCCCTGAAAAATAAAAGGGCCCAACTTTTCCAAGATCACCACATTTAGTAGGGTTGGAAATCTCGCTCTAGGATACCAGCCACTGAAAAGTATAATTTTGGGGTGGTGTAAAGAGAACGGGTCGTGTTATTTCATGCTTTTTTATTTTTGTAAAAATCTTTTTTCTCTCTCTCCCTCCCTCCCTCCCTCCGAGTCAACAGAACTCTTTCAGCAACCAAACACAATTGGTGAGATGGGGAGACAGGTTTGAACTGAGGAAATGAACTTAAACTAAATACTGGTAGGTACCTGGCTAAGCTTTTCATATTCCCCTGAAGAAACACTAAGGTGCAAAATGCGATGGAACTGCTGCGTGGAGGAACTGATGGCCGTCTGACCTGCGCCTCTGCCAAAGTCATCATCAGCTCCACTAAGAAGAAGGCTGGCTGGAAGGGAAGGGTCTGTTCCTAAGTTCTTCCTTGGCAAGAAAGAGAAAGCAATAAGAACAAAGATTGGTTTCTGTGGGAGGAGCAAAGAAAAGACAGTAAATGACATTTCTAGGTTATTTAAGTTAAGGAACAGATAAAGGGCAGTCAATATCTTAAATAACGAATCTTAGTAAAGTGGAGAAGCTGGAGGAGAAACCCCAAAGTCTGTCCTCTGGGTAATAAATGTTTAAATACAGAATTATCTGCTCCCCAAGCCTGGTAGCTGTGGCATGTTAATGTCTGGCACCTCAATAGAAAAATGCTCTCACTGCACACAGAAGAAAGAGCAGGGCAAGAGTCTTGGCTTGAAGGACGCAGATCCAATTATCCAGTGACAGAACAAACAACCTCCTTAATCATTTATGTCTCATTTAAAGCCAAGTTGTATCTAGTTTTCTTCAAATACCGCAATAAAGTGCATTCAATGTCATGATGTATATTTTGCTATTTTCCCTGCCAAAACAAAGTGTTTCAAGGGCCTAAAGTCCCTCTGCACAAATGAGGATACCAGATGAATTCCTGTGCAATTTAATTTATTGCAGCAGGCAAGCTGTCAACTTGTAAAGCCTTTCCATGACTATTATCAAGTTGACATAAAAAAGAGAGAAAAGGGAGGAGAATGCCATGCATACCTTTGGCCAGAGCCAGGTCTCATATTTCTACAGCTAGCGTGTGAAATGGGCACGTTCATAGCCTACTGCAGCACCTTGTTGGTGGATGTAATTTATGACACAGACAGAAGGGAGGGGTAAAGTTCAGATGCCATAAAGCAAAAATCAGTTTTGGCTCCGCAGAAGAACATGCCAAAATGTTGATCCTAATAAATGAATGGATTTCTTTTGAACGTTGTCTCAAGGCTCATAAATTAATCAGGTCAGCTTTTGGAAACTTCACACAAGCAGTTACCCTGTGCCATGCTGATTTAGCCACTTTTGTTTTAAAACATCTTGAGATCTGTCTTGGACAGCTCTGGATACAAAGTTGAAAAATTTCAGCAAAACCTGTTCCACGGACCTCAGAAACAATGATTAAGAAAGAATTTCCAAGTATTAAAAATTAAAGGATTTTTCAGAGAATCAAGATTAAAAAAGCCAGTTTTGCAATACAGCTTACTAAAAACTGGACGCATGACTGGGTTTGCTTTGATCCATATGAATAATGGAGGTTCTTATTTGTTCCCCAGCAGTAAAGGATGATTTATATTATGCATCTTCCTACACTTACTCCAATTACCATCCTGGCAAGATAGGTTGAGCTGCAAGAGCACAACTGGCTCAGGGCCACTTCATTGAGGTTGTAGGGGTGAAGAGGGTCTTTTTGGTCTCCAGGTCAAACTTCTTAAGTAGCACACAATGGTTGCAATTGGTCTCCTCCTGTCTCAGTTGAGTGAGACACAAGAGCAATTCTTTCTCACCTCCGCACTTTGGGCAGCTGGAAGATCTCCTGCCAGATGGAAAACAGCCCTTTGTTCCGGTCCTTTAAGCCAACTGTTGCAGCCTGAACTGTCCTCACATTCAGCTCTTTCTTCCCTCGGCTATACAGGAACTTGAATAAGAGGAGACTGGGTCACATGGGGTGAAATGGAGAAGGGAAGGGAAGTGTCAAGATTCTGATCATGACCAGCTTAGCTCAGAAAGAATCTGAGCGAGCAAAAGACACCAGGTTCATCTGTCTGAGAATCTTTCACCAAACAGGCAAACTTCTACTCCTTATGGAGATGCAGCAATGTTTGAGTTCGGCACCCGTCTTTTAGAGCTGCATATCTGGTTCTCAAGCAGCACATTTTTATAGTGGCCCAACAGTATCACGGCAGTGAAGTGTTTATGCATAACCTTTTAAATAAGAAGATATGAGCATGGTGATGAAATAATAATAGAGCATTTGTATGGCATTAAATCTCTGCTTTCAACTTACAAGATGGGGAAAAACGGAATCTGCCAATAATGTAACTAACCTGCAAAGTGTTAATACAAGAGCGAATGTCATTGTCGGTCTTCTCACACAATGTTGTGAGTGCCCCAATATCAGCTTTCATGCCCTGTAGGATGGCAATCTGAAAGGCATAAGGATGGGCAGCATTAGGCTGCTGCACAGATGGCCTTGCATACACAAAATGCATTAGCAACATTTTTTTATTACCATAATTAGCATACGAATAAGTAATTAGCAAAATCCTGACTATTGCTTGGAGCAAAAAACTTTTAGGCCAGTATTGTTTCTATCTAGCTTTTGAACGTTAAGAGTAACAGATAAGTCAATCTTCTAAAATGGGAGAGCCATCAATGAGATGACCCTTCTGATATTACTGGCCACAGAAGGATCAGAGGAACTTCCTTCCACAGGATTAAACAAGCAAGTAGGAACCAGGTATATTCTGCAACTTGCAGAGACTAGGCGGCTTGCAGGCTAAAAGGGAAAATAATTGAATCCATTATTTCCACACTTTTCTGTACTGGTAGTCCCAGACTTACAGCCATTCATTCAGTGATTCTTCAAAGTTACAATCGCACTGAAAAAGTGACTTATGGCCATTTTTCGCACTTATGGCTGTTGCAGCATCCCCATGGTCACAGATGCTTGACAACTGGTTCATGTTTATGATGGCTGCAGCGTCCCAGAGTCATGTGATGGCTTTTTATGACATGACAAACAAGGTCAGTGGGGAAGCCAGATTCACTAAACGATGTTACTAATCTAACATTTGCAATAATTCACTTAACTGTGGCAAGAAAGGTTAAAAAAATGGAGCAAAACTGACTTAAGAACAATCTCATATAGCAACAGAAATGTTGAGCTCAATGGTGGTCAAAGACTACCGGTTCTGTCTGGGGCAAAGACCAAGCAGGTCTATCTTTTGATGCTAACTCATACAATATTCTTACTGCAGAGAAAACCATCACAAAAAAGGAAATAAAAAACCATGGGGGGGTTGGGTGTGCTTGCCTCATGCAGCCTCTGGACCAGCCTAGACTGCAGAGTGGAAGGAAAGTGGAGAAGAAAAGCTTGCTGCTTCAGAAGCCGCAAAGCAGGAACGTATCTGAAAAACAGAAGGAAAAAATATGCACAAAGATGGAAAGATATGAAAACATCCAGAACGGAGGAATGGCTGGTGACAATAACAGTATTTGACAAATGGTAAAAATGACTTTTTGATTAAGGAAAGGACATTTGGGACTAGAAAACCCCTTATGGCCTTTCTGCTGAAAACTGAAAAAATGAACTGGTTATTTAAGATTTGATGATTAGAAAGGATAAAATATGGGAAGAAGGAAATTATGATGTAATGTTAAAGAGGAAGAACAGATGATAAATTTATCTGTTGTAAAGGTGTGCGTGCTCTCACATAGACTCTCCCAAACACAATCTCTCTTACTGGTCATTGCAAATGCAGATGATTGGCCGTAGAAGAAGCCCCCGTTGTCTTTTGCTCTTTGCCCCACTTGATCGGTCTTCAGATTCTGCCATCCCAGCTTTCTGGTTGATTATGCTTAACAGCACATTGATAGATGCCTGAAAAGAGAAAAAGGGCCAAAATAATTGCAGGGATAGCACAGGGGGCCAGAAAACTCTGGGAAGAGTCATCCTGAATCAATCTAGTTGAACTCTACATCACTAACCAATCATAGCACAAGCAAGAAGAAGGTAGAGCTAAAGCTCCCGAGAGGATATCCTACGCCCCTGGACAGGGAGACTGTTTCATCTGCCATAGTTTCTACCCATAAAATCATAGGACAAAAGGACCTTGGGGGTCTTTTCTTTAAGACCTCCAGTGATGGAGCACCCACAACTCCAGAAGGCAACCATCAATGGCTGTGTCTTCCACTCAGTCCCATGACAGCAGGTTGGTCTCCGCATTCCATTGTCACCAAAATTCACCATGTTTTTGGCCTGTTCCAGCAGAAAATGCCAATTCAAATGAATAGGTTTGCTTAACCCTGCAAATGCTCTATAGCCAGTCCTCATTTAGTGACTACTTCTGTTTGCAACTATTTGCAAGCATGACAGTAATAAACATACCCTTGTTTATTTTCTGGGTAGGTCTTATTTTTGGGATAGGGCTTATATTACGAGCATCCCGAAAAATCATACTAGAGCTTATTTTCCAGTTGGCTTTTACTTTCGGGGAAACTCGGTAGTAAAAAGGATTTCTGATATACTTATGGCCACATTTCTGTGCCGAACAACAACACATGCCTGGGTGGGAGCATTGCTACATAAGAACTTTATGTAAACGAGACAGCAGCAACCAGCAATCTTCAGTGTCTCTCAGTCGTGGGGTTTGCTTAGCGACCATTGGAACCAATTGCAGTTGCCAAACAAGGACAGAGTATACGCCGTTTGAACACTGGAACACAATGTCTCTTGTTCCGTGTGTAGAATACTCAAAACCATTTCATCCTAGCAAACAAGGGAAGGAAAATGGAAAACCCCAGGTGGGCCACATCCTAAGCAGGAGAACAAATGCATCCATATGGAGAATAAAGCCCCTCCTTTAAAAAGGATTCTTTTAAAAAAGATTCACAGAAATCCTAAGATGGAGGAAGCGACTGAGAAGAGCTAGATGTGTTCATCCTTGAGAGGAGAACGTGGAAGGACCAAAATTATTCAAAGGGACTCACAGAGAAGGTCAAGCTCTCTCACATCATTAGGGTTGACTCAGCCTTCCGTCCTTCCAAGGTCGGTAAAATGAGGGCCCAACTGTTGCAGGCAAGAAAGAGGCTGACTCTGTGAACCTCCTAGAGAGGGCTGTAAAGCTCTGTGAAGCGGTATATAAGTGCTATTAATTGCAGAATACAGAAGAACTGTATGATAAATCAGCCAAGATTCCCTTACCATTGGAGCACCGTCTATCTCATCAATGACCAAGCAGTTGGGCTTCTCATTGGCCCCCAGCACCGATTTCATCTGAGTGGCAGCCTCAATTTGCGTTTGGAAGATATCTGGGCTACGGTCATCACTGAAATAAACATTCTGGGTTAAAGATAGTGAAGGAAGCTGCCGCAACCTCAGGAAGGGCTTCGTATAGCGGTTGCTTCACAAAGAGCCGGACCGGAGGCGCCTTGTAAGCAGCAGGAGTAAGAAAACATTTGAGCACAGGGTGCAAGGAGTTCAGGGCAGCAAGCACAGCTGCAGATGGGATGGCTGCAGTTTTGCGCCTGGTCCTGGGGCAGCGCAGCTGTGGCTTCGACCACAGTGCTTGGGTGGGGTAGTTTTCCCCGTTATGTGAAAATCCTCCTAAGGGAAGCAATGCTGTGTTCCCTACTCTTCGGGTCTATGTCAGCCGAATCTCCAGAGTCTGGTTTACAGCTTGCTTGCCCTCAGCTGTCATAGAAATAGGGAGGTTTGCACCCATCAACTGAGTGGAGTTGTTTGGGCTTTTCCAAGGCTAGCCATCCTGGGCCTCTGGAGGCACACAGCATCTGCTGAAGAGGTTTTCCCATAAGATCATATTGGATGCTGATTGGTCTTTCTCGGCTGGACCCTGGGGGGGAGGGGTTTGGGGTGACTTTCAATGTGTAACTTTCAAGCCAATTTTCCCCAGATCTTGCCTTGCTTTTGCTGCTCTCAGTTCATTGTTAGTAAAAGTACCTCTTCTCTTAATCCATGAAGTCGGGGTTTTTCTTTCTTAGGATTTGAATGGAGGCAGACCTGACAGGGTCTATTTATCAACCTCAAAAGAGGAGAGCAGGTGCTCGCATGGACACCTGGCAATGCCTGTGCACAGTTAAATCAGAGATCAATACATCACAGAAAGAAACAGAAGCCTGAGTTTGACTGGAGCTCAGGTGTTTAGGTTGCTTTATATATTAAGCGTGTTCCAGCACTCACCACTGCCCAGCGGTTCTGTCTGACTTCATTAAGGCTGAAAAAAAGGAACGACTTACCTGGCATTCATTTCCACCACGTTATATCCAGCATGCTTTGCAATGATGTGAGCCAGAGTAGTCTTCCCCAGGCCAGGTGGTCCACAAAGGAGAGCAATCTACAAGCAGAACAAAAGTGATTTAGCCATTTCAAAGGGTCTCAGAAACTCAATGCTGCTTAGCGTGGTGTAAAAAAAATCAATAGTACGGAGGGGAAAGGATTGAATAAAGAAGCCTTTATAGCCCTCGATGCCCAGGGGCATTATTCATATAGGCAGAAGGCGCAAGACGCAGAAATACATCTGCAACAGGTGTGAATGTTGATACCATGTACCCTAAACTATCAGCTATTAATTTTTAGGGGGAAAAGTTTGTGGGACAATTTAAAATTTCCTAAAGAACAAATGGGTTGGCAGAAGGCAAAAAAAGCAAAAAGTGATGAGATGACAATGGAGAAGAATCTTTAATCTTATGTCAAGGTAGAAAAAAAGAAAGCAGCATCCACCAGCAGTACCAAATCTCATTGGCACCCAAATATTAAGGGCCCTGCAGTCCCTTCTTTTCTTATCCAGGAAGGGGATGAAGCCGTTCCCAAAGATTTTCTGCCTGGCTTGGAGGCTAAGACAGATGCAAAATGAAAGTGGAGGAGCAGCAGTAAAATGTGCCAATAAGACAAAACTAGATGTGCAAGCTTCCGTTTGTTGTGTATCTGAAAAACCCCCACTGGATCTGGAATTCAGATCTAACTTTTGCTGTGAGTTTACCGCTTCTTGGCAACTTTCAGCTTGCAAGACAGGAATTCTTGTCAAGAACAGATAAGCTTAAAACGATCTGACTAACCTGAAGTGCAAAGGTGATGCTTTCAGCTGCGTCTTTGCCAGTGACTAGCTTCCTCACCTTGCATTTTGGTCGATTGTGCTGATCCAGTTCAGACTCCAAGACCTCCTCTGTCACCTGTGCTTTGGTCTTCCACCTGGTTCCCTGGTCCCTGGAAGGCTTGAAAGGAGGGTGGGTCCCGGAGTGCAGTGGGCCCTTCCTGCAGGGTTTCTCCTTCCCAAACACCAGCACATCCCACAGCTTCAGCCACTTCAGGAGGCACCGATTTGTGTACTGAAGTCAAAGGTGATGAAGGTGAAGTGGATGATACACAAATTACATCACAACTCGGACCAAATTATTCAAACAGGTGAATGTGACAGACCTTGTTTTGGTGGCTGCAAGTGGCCTGGAACCTTTTTACTCTTTCTACACTCAAAGGAATATTGAAAAAAATACATGTGACTTGTCCATCTTTCTGCCAGCAGGACAGTTCTCCAAAAACAGATCAGAAAGATTTTAGCCCATGAGGTAAAAGGAAGATACCAACTAGGACATGTATGCTGCCTGCAGTGTGCTTCTCAAGACAGAGATACACATGACAGAGGAACAGCCCGGAAGTCTACACTTATGCACATGCACAAGACATTACTGTTACCCAGGAAAAACAAAAACAGCCTTCCAGTCATCACTGCTAGTGAAAGTCCTGGAAGGAAACGATAGGCTAGGCCTATCTCATTTAAATTTGATGTCTGATTCAAAATTATCTGCTTTCACAACTAGAATATAATCTGGTTCACCTGTGACATTGCAATCAGCAGTGTTTTCTTTGCTTTGGGAGCTCCTCAAAGCTCTGAAGAAACAATTTCCTACTGAAGCAAATTACATTGTCCATTTAAATTTTTCTTCCGGTTCTGAATGTACATTGTCTACATTAGTGATTCTCTCCCTGGGAAATTTCAGCTCCCAGAATTCGCAACAGTGGCCATGCCAGTTACACTCACATTCCTGGAAACTAAATGGGAGAATGTTGGTCTAAACATTTAATAACTGCAAGAAATTTAAGCAGGAGGAAGAGAAATGGTGATGAGGAAACACCTCC